>NW_026848232.1:3000000-3491819 GCF_030867565.1 Colletotrichum costaricense | reverse complement strand
GCGAGTGAAAGGTTGGCTCGAGCATTTGACACTCAAATTCTTTCACTCGCCATTGGCGAGTGAAAGGTTGGCTCGAGCATTTGACACTCAAATTCTTTCACTCGCCATTGGCGAGTGAAAGGTTGGCTCGAGCATTTGACACTCAAATTCTTTCACTCGCCATTGGCGAGTGAAAGGTTGGCTCGAGCATTTGACACTCAAATTCTTTCACTCGCCATTGGCGAGTGAAAGGTTGGTAGAGGTAGTAGTCATTTGGGGTTTGTAAATCTCAAATTGTTCTTTGACTCGCTAATAGTGAGTAAAAAGCTGGCTGAGGCAGTAGGCATTTGAGATTTATAAATTCTAAAATTTCCTTTTAAGCCTAACCCTTCGGTACTTAATTGATAAGGGAGATATATTAAGCTAAGTAGCCCGTATACTAACTAGGTAGTTTTTATTAATTTTAAATAAGCCTCGGAGTATAAATATAAATAAAGTAATAAACTATAGGGCGCTCGCGCGGGATAAATTTATAAAATAAGAAGTATATATAGTTTTAAAAAAGTAGGGGAGGGGTAAGGCTAAAGGTTTATTTAGGATATAAGTTTTATATATAAATAAAATATTTTAAAAAGAGCTAAAGTTAAAAAGATTAATAAGTTTTTTAAATTATTTAAATCGAATTATTATATAGCTTAGAAAAACTTTTATTTATTTTTTTATAGAATTAGCTACTTATTATAGACTACGGAAGTTATAAAGTAATTATATTAATTATTATATAGAAGTTAATAATAAATAATACTATAATTAGATAAAATAATCCCGTAAAGTAGCGTACGTTATAAATACGCGTTACTATAATAAATACTTATTATTTTTATCTATTTAAAGTTATATATTAAAATATTAGATATTTTAGGTTAATTCTAGCTATATAATAGTCTTAGGATAATTACTATTATTATTAAATTCGCGAGGGGCCCTGTAATTATTAGCTCCTTATTTACTAAGATATTCTACTTTATAATTATTATTATAAGGACTTAGATTAATTATACGAGTAAATTATTAGCTAGAGCCTATTATATATATTAGTACTAAGTACTATATACTATACTATAGTTATAGTTTTACTATAATTTAATAAGAAGCCTTTAGCCTAGAGGCCTATTTAAAATTTATAAATTCTAAGCCCTTATACTTTATAAATTTTAAATAGGCCCTCGGGCGCCCTCCGTAAGCCGGGTACTATTTAAGATTTATAAAAGTTTAGATTTTTACGTTTTATAAATTTTAAATAGGCCCTCGGGCGCCCTTTATAAGCTAGGTACCGTTTAAAATTTATAAAAGTTTAGATTTTTACGTTTTATAAATTTTAAATAGGCTCTTAGGCGCCTTTTATAAGCTAGGTATTATTAAAGATTTATAAAAGTTTAGATTTTAGCGCTTTATAAATTTTAAATAGGCCTTTAGGCACTATTAAAAAAACTAATACGAGTTTTTTATTAAATCTTTAATTCCCTATGCTTAAAGTATTTTCTATTTAATAAAAAGCGAATATTAGAAATAGCGGGATTTGCTTAGAAAGAGTTACGTAAGAGAAACGAAAACCCGCTTTATTAATAAGAATTTATTATATTTTAGTTATTTAGAAAGGTTAAGACCGTTACTTTTTAAAATAAGAATAAGGATAATTTAATTAAGTAACTTAATAAGCTTAAGACCGCTTTTTAAAATAAGAATAAGGATAATTTAACTAAGTAACTTAGCGAGCTTAAGACCGCTTTTTAAAATAAAAATAAAAATAATTTAACTAAGTAACTTAGCGAGCTTAAAACCGCTTTTTAAAATAAGAATAAGGATAATTTAACTAAGTAACTTAATAAGCTTAAGACCGTTACTTTTTAAAATAAAAATAAAGATAATTTAATTAAGTAACTTAGTAAGCTTAAGATTAAGCTTAATTAGCTCCGTATTTAAAAAGGGAATTAATATACGGGCGTCGCAAATTAATATACGGGCGTCGCTCTTATACGGGCGTCGCTATTCTACTTTTTAATTAGTTTAAAAAAATATTATTAATATAGTTAAATTCTACTAAATACTTATAAAATATCCTAAGCCTTTATTCTTTTACTC
This sequence comes from Colletotrichum costaricense, assembly GCF_030867565.1. NCBI lineage: Eukaryota > Fungi > Ascomycota > Sordariomycetes > Glomerellales > Glomerellaceae > Colletotrichum > Colletotrichum costaricense. The sequence continues at coordinate 3,489,698 of NW_026848232.1, read as the reverse complement.
TCTTTACGCTCAGGTTATATTATTAAGCCTCGAAATCTAACTTATAATATTTACTTATAATAACTTTTATAATTAGAATTAGAGACGTTCCTTAAGGCTAATCTTAAAGTAATACTCTTACTAAGAGACTTCCCCCTCTACGAGAACGACTATTAATTAATTACGGCCTCTTACTATTATCTAGCTAACTATTATTATCTCCCTCTTTAAAAAATAGCCGCTCTAGCGTTAGCTAATTTTATAGAGTTAGTAATTTTAAAAAGTAGTACGACTTTATTATTAAGTTCTTAGCTAGTATATTATAAGATACGCGACCTTTTATAAACGATTATTTTAGTATAGAGCTTATATTATACTTTACTTACTATTTCCTTAAGGGAATAACGAAAACTTAGCGGACTACCCTCTTACGACTTTTTTTAGAGTATAACCCCTCTCCCCCTAACGAATAGTCTTAGTAACCTTCCTATCTTATAATAGAGTAGTTTAGTAATACTCTTTAGCTTATTAAATAGGTTATTAGGACTAATTAATAATTAATAACGGTATTACTCTAATAATAAGAATATATCCGTTAATAATAATAAATATGGGGTCCCTAAGTTAACTTACTACCCTATTTACCCTTATAGCTATCCTCTACTTAAAGCGAAGCGTTTTTCTAAACTATAGCCTCTTATTATACTCTAAGTAACCGATCCTCCTCTTTTTTTATAACTAAAATCCTAAACTTACCGATTCTTAGCGATTTAAAGTAAACTTATAATACCCTCTTTAACTAAGTTAATAACTTTATAAAAGTTAATAGATTTAGTATTATAAAGCGGAATAGGTATAAAGCTCGAGGCTAAATTATTTAATATACTTTTTAATATAATCGGTTTAGCGAGCTTAGGCTTATAAAAGGCGCTAGTATTCGATAGTATAAGTCTCGTAAATATAATTATAAATAGTAAGTTATTACCGAGGCTTAAGAAGAGGATAAGTAGCTATTACGTTATTATCTAGACCCCTAGTATAAATAGTATAATTATGGCCCTAGTTTTAAAGCCTTTGCGTACTTTTTATATCGCAGGCTTATTAGGGTAGTTAAGAATATTATTAAAATTATAAGCTAACGAGTTAGGATTTAGGCTCGCGATATGCGTACTATTATCTAAGAGTAGTTCTTAGAGTCCTTATTTACTTAGCGGGATATTTATAACGCTAGAGCCCGTATTAGTTAAGAGAAATTAAATAAATATTTACTAATAGCGGCGTTAATTAAGCTATTTAATAAGCGAGGGATTTTATATATTATTAAATAGGTAGACGACGAGCTAAACTACCTTATTAGCCTTATTTAGACCTTTTTTTATTATCTCTAAATATAGAAGCGATTCCCTAAAGTAATTAGCTTTAATAATACTTATAATACTAATCGTTTTAAGCTCCCTCTTTTCTAAGCTATTAAGTAGACCTATTTTAAATCTATTTATAACGCCGCGTTCGGCTTTATTAATAATAAGAGACTAGAGGGTTTCCGGTTTCTTTTAATAAGTATCCGCTAACTTATAAATTAATACTTAGTCCGTTACCCTACTATTATTATTATAAACTACGATAAGTAGATAAAGGTTATACTAAACGAGCAGTTCCTAGACGTTTAGTAATAACTCTGTATTTACTATATTAACTTTAACGTTATACTTAGGGCTAAGTAGAAATAGGTTAAGGACCGTAGCTATAGTAGTAATAATAATAGGTCTAATAACGAGGGATATTAGTTATTAATATAAATAATAGCTACGCTAAGTAATAAGGATAAGGCCTATATTAATACGCCTATTAATAAGCCCCCCCCTTATACGTATCGTAGGGTCCTTATAATATAAAAGCTTATTATTTTTGCTAAGACTGAGCATACTTTTAAAAAAGCTTAGACTAAGCTCTATAAAGAGTTTAATAACTAACGCCTAATCTTTTAATACCTTTACGCAACATACTTACTTTTAAGAGCATAGTAGGCCCGTTATTTTATTTAAAAATACTAAAACTTTAATACTCGCATTACCTTTAGTACTAAGTTAAGTAATAATAATATTAAAATATATTTCTTAAATAGTCTTAGTTACTTATATCGGCTTATCGACGTTATATAGGATATAATTAGCGATTAAGAACTACGCTTTTACTAAGCTTATATAAAGGACGAGGTATTTATAAGCCGGGAGTATATAAGTACTCGCTTTAAGTACCTAGGTAAACTTTGAATAATACTTTTTTTAAAATATCTTATTTTAATTAGGACGTAAGCCTAGCTTATAAAAAAAGTAATGCCGTTTAGTAAGAGGCTATTCTTAAACCCCCTTAGATCCTATAATCTAGACTATACTATTTTAATTAAACTAGGTATCCTATACTATTATAAAATCTACTTTAAAATATTAAATTCGGCTACTTTTAGTAAGTAAGAAGTATACCCTTAGTAGCGTTTTTAAGAGACGTCTTCTTTAGATCTATATTACTAAATCCTTAACCCTAAGATTACTATATCCCTCCATAATAAGCTAAAGAACATAATATAGCCTATTCTATTATAACTAACCTTACTTAAAAAAGGCTAGTTAGCTAGTTAAGCCCGCACTACTTATAGTAGCTAAGGTATAAGTAGTAAAAAACGAGGCCGCCTACTTAAGAATAAAAATAAGTCGACGCTAACTAAGCTTATAAAAAAGATAAGTTAGCTAAGTTAAAGTTAAATATCGAGCTTATCCTAGTGATAAATAAAGAGCTAGTCTAGCGTTCTTAATAGGGGGAGGATAATGGGGAATTATATAAGTAAACGGCTAATATAGCCTAATATTCGGAAAAAACGGAGCTAATAAGAAATAGTTTATAATAACGATAAATCATTATAACTACGTTAAAAGAGGTAGTTAGGTAGACGTCGCTATAATTTACTCTTTATATATCTTAAGTATATAATAAGAAGAAGCCTTACCTATTTAAAATTTATAAAAGCTTATATTACTAGCTAGTTTAAGATTTATAAATTTTAAATAGGTAATATAGCGGTTCCGAACGAGTACGTAAGTTATAGTAATATTCTTATTTTTAAAAATCTTAAACTAGAGCTTAAGTTAGAGAGGATAGTAAGAATAGCTATATTAGTATAGTTACCCTCACCGCCTTTATAGGGAGGTACTATTTTTTTAAACTAATTAAAAAGTAAAACGGCGACGCCCGTATAAAAGCGACGCCTATATATTAATTTATAACGCCCGTATATTAATTCCCTTTAAAAAATCGCTTTTTTTAATAATAAACTAAATAAAATATACTCTTAATTTAAGTTTTTTAATCCTAAGTTAATTATAAGAATTATTAATTAAAAAAAAAGACTAAGAGAGCTAATTAATAAAAAGTTCTATTTAATAGTTATAATATCTATAAATAAATCGCTCGTATCCTTATTATTATTAACTTTAAATAATACGTAAGAGGGATATTTTTATATATATCTATTTAAATAAGTTAAGTAATTTTATTATATTTTATACTTATTATTATACGCTCTAATTCGTAATACGTTCTATTTAAAATTCGTAAGTTTAGACTTTTACTTTTTATAAATTTTAATTAAGCTATTAATTACTCTCTATTACCTAATTCTTATATCAAGTTAGCTAAGGGTCTATTTAAGATTTATATAAGTTAAAATATATATAACTTTTAAATAGGTTATAAGTTATATTTTAATAATATTAGGAAATTCGTATTCTTAGTATTAAGTAGTTTTAAAATAAGGTTTAGTATAAGTTAATTTAAATAGATATATTTATATTTATTTAAGTATTTATAAAAATTATATCCTTAGTACTATATTACTATACCGGACTTATAGTAGTTTATTTTTAATTAGTATATAGTACTTAAGCTAGTATATAAAATATAGGTTGCGCTATAGTAAAGACGCGACGCGTTAACGCTTATTTTTTATTTATTTTTTTACCTACTCCTTTATTTAATATGCTCCTAGACTCGTAATAGACTTTTATAATTAGGTAGTTTTATTAGTTTTAATTATTACTAAGCGGCGTTTATTAGTTTTTTAATATTGTTCGCTATTTATACTTTACTATAGTAAGTAGGGATAAGTATAGTATTCGTTCTGGGCTTTTTTTTTAGGTTTATATTTATTTTAAGCTCTTTTTTAAAATTAATAACTATATAGAGGAGGGCTTTAAAAAACGGTACGTTTTTTTATTTAGATAGTTTACTATTCTTAGCTAGGTAGGGGAACGTAGTATAATATATAAAAAAGAGCTCTTTATATTTCTTTTTAAATATAATAACTTAATTAGCGCTCTTTTTAAACGCGTTTTTAACTTTAAAAGTAATAGTATTTTATATACTTTACTAAAAGCGTTATTAATTATTATTTTTAAAAATAATTTATAATTAAAGTTTTATAGTGCTAATAAAGGGGTTATAAAGAAAGTTTTTTTATATAAATTTTTAAAACTAATCGAGCGTCCTCTATTTTATTATATAATTAAACCCGGATTTAATAACTAGCTAGTCGTATTTAGTAATATAGTATTAAAATATAGGGAATATAAAAAAGATAGTATTTTTATTAATCCTTTATTATTACTTTTTTAGCCTATTTTTAAATATTATATTTTTAAGTATAGCTTTATAATAATAATAGAGGATAAGGTACGAAATAAGTATAAGAATAACTTTAATTTTAATACTTTTTTTATTTATAGCTAAGAAATAGAATAAGAGAGAAAATAAGCTCTTTAATAAGTTTTTAATTACGAAATACTTAGTTTTATTAACGCTCGTTTTTAATCTTAGGATATTAAAATTAGATTTTATTATAAGATATAGCTAGAGGTTTTCTTAGTTAATAATCTTTTTAAGAATAAAGCCAAAGCTTTATTATTTAATAATAGCTAAGAGGCCGAGGCCCCTTTTTTTTTTAGCTCTAAGTATATATAGTAATAGCCCGGAAATAGGGTTTAAATTATAAAATTTTATTATAATATAATAAAAACGTAAGTTAATAAAGTTAATAAAGGACTATATAAGCGTTATTAGAGTTATATAAAAGAGTAACGTAGTTAGGGGTATAGTTTTATTACGGTAGTAAATAAAAACGAGGTTTATTATATAAATATAGAAGTTAATAATATAGTAAACGAACTACTAGTACTTAGGGGAGAGAATATAATAAAACGCGGTATTATTAACTAGCTTAGGTTTTTAAGTAGTAAAGGGGCCCTGGGTAGTAGAGGGGCCCTAGGCTGCGGGGTTATTAAGTAGGGGATTCGGAGGTCTAGTTAAAAACGTAAAATCGTTACGAATAAGCTAGGTCTTATTTTTAATAATAATTAGTTTTACTAAGGAGTTTATATATTACTACTCTACTTTTTATAAAAAATAGTACTTATTATTAGATTTTATAAATTTTTAAAAGAACCTATAGGATTTAAATAAGAGCTCGTTAAATTACTTTTATAATAAAATAGCTTTTAATAATTTAAAAATTATCTAGATTATAATATTATTAGAGTACTTACTATAGAAGAGGACCTCGTTATTATATAGTTTTTTTTTAGCCGTATTTAATACTTCTTTAATAATAGTATAATTTTAAAAATAGTTAAGCTTATATTTTTAAAGCTCGCTAGCGGGCTCTATAATTAGGTTTATAAAGTTTTAAAAAAAATTAATATTATAATAATAGTACTAGCCCCCATAGATTTTATATAACCCTAGTAGGGTTAACTTTATAAGTAAAAAGATAGACCTAAGGGCTTCGTTTACTTAGTTATAGAGGAACTTAAAGGTATTAACTTAGTAATACTTTTAAGTAAGGAGAATAGTAGTTTATTTATACGCGCTAAGTAACTACTTAATAGCAATATTAAGGAATTATAGTTATTTAGTATTATAAATAACGGATAGTTTAATAATTTAGTATTATTTTATTTAGAAGTTTATAATATAATATTTTAAATTATATACGCTACTATACTAGATTTTAGTATTTTTAATATTAAATAAAAAAAAGAAGTTTTTAAATATAAGTACTAAAATAGTATTAGCTTTGGGATTATTATTATTAGGGTTAAGTATTAAATTAGTTAGAGTAGATTAGAGGCTTATATTTAGTTAGGAAAGGAGGGAGGATAAGAGAGGGAAGTTATAAGGAGGGAGATTACTATATATCGATATATTTTAAAAAAAGCTAGTTTTATTATAGATATTTTAATAAGATAGCGTAATATAGCTTATTATTAATTTAGAGAATATTACCGTTATACTTAGTATTATAATTTTATTATAGAATATATAATATTTATTTTTTATAAGTTATATTATATTATTTTAGTTATTAAGTCGTGACTTTATATAGTAATAGATACTAAGAAAGAAGATATATATTATTTATTTTTAAATAGATTTAAAATAAGTATACGGGATTTGGTAGAGCTATATATTTTCGAGCTTATTCGTAATTAGGTTATTAATAAGATACGTAATATATACGCTTTTATAAAGCTTTTTTATAAGCTAGCGGATTAGCGTATATTTAATAGAATTTTTAAATATTTAGATATTTTAAATAATATTTAAAAAGCTATTAATATCGAACTTAGTATAATAAATTTAAGTATTAGCGTTATAGTTAACGTTTAGAAATACGTTAAGTTTTAAAAATAAGCTTTTATAAAGTATTTTATAAGTAATAGCTTTAAGTATGTTTTTATTAAGGAGTATGTTCTAGCTAAGGAACTATTATTAAAAATAAAATAGCGGTTTTTAGCAATTTAATCCGATACTCTTAACTTTTTTTTTTTAAAAAGCGTTTTTTATTATATACTTTATAAGTTTTATAAGGCTATAAGGGCCAGTATTATTTAGGGTATTTAGGGACGACGTTTAGTAACGAAGTCGTAGCTTATTTTATAATATATAATAAGCGTAGTATAAAACGAGGCCGAGGTAAGTAATAATAACGATTTTTTAAGCAAGTCTAGATTATAAAGTAAAGCTTTTATTTTTTACTTAGTTAGTAATTAGATTTTTATTAATATAACTAAGTAGGTTTTATAGGTTAGGGGTATAGATAGTTAAAAGTATAATAGTAAAGAGTACGTTATTATTATTAGTATTATTATTTATAATCTCTAGTTATATAAGACGTATTAAAGAGACTAGTTCTTAGTCCCGGGGGTCGACCTCTTTTTTATAAAAGTCCTAAGGGTCGACTTTTTTATAAAGGCTCTTATAAGAGTTATTATTATAAGTTTTATTATTATTAGGGGCGGAGTTAGTATTTTAAAAATTATAAAAGAATATAAAAATAACGTTAGCTATAATAGAGCTTAGGGAGAGGCTTTTTTATAAAGTAATAGCCCGGCCTTAAGCTAGGCCTTAGTTTATATTATTTACGGGGCCGGATATAATAAGGGTACACTATACGTTATATATACGGCCTAATTAAGAAAGAGGCTAGGTAATCTTAATAATAAAATTAAAATAGTTATTAACTAAGGATTAATAAAGACGTAGGGAATAAAAAATAAAGGACTATTTAAACCCTAGATTTACTTATTTTAATTAAAATATTATTAAGCTTTTATAACTCTCCGATTTTTTATAATATAAGCTCTTTTTTTTTAAAATATTTTTAATAAGGCTTATTAAAATTATTAAGTTATAATATATTAGCGTACTTACTTCCTTTATAATCTCGTTCTAAGCCCTAAAGCTAACCCTAAGACTTAAAATAAACGATTTAGCCTCTATAAGTAGCTAGGATTATATAAGTATAAGTTATTATTTTTAAACTAGTTAATAGCTACTTTATTAAATACTTTAGTTACTAATAACGACGTATTATTTTATTTATTAAAATTAGCTATATAAAAAATTAATATACTATTATTTAGAATATAGGGGCTATTCTTAGTATATTTTAATTATTTTAGGCTAGATACTTTTTACTTATATTTAATTATAAACCTATATCTTTAAATATCTAAGCTAAGTGCATATATATATTTAAAATTACTTAGGACCCCTTTATAAGCTTATATTATTTTATTATTATTAAAAAAAGTAAGTATAAGGAAAGTATATTTAAGCGAGGGAGAAGTGCCCGTTTAAGATTTATAAAAGTAAATATTATTATAATTAGATTTTTATAAATTTTAAATAGGCTATATAGCGGTTTTTATTTTAGAATAATATAAAAAGTAAGCTTAATAATATTTTTATAAAAGTTAGTATTACGGTAATATTAAGATTAATAAAGAATATAAGTAATAAGATAGAAATATTATGAATAAGTTAATAATAAATAGGGAGTTTAGTACTCCCCCTTTTCTCTTTTACTCTCTACTTTATTCTCTCTTTTTTTACTTTTTTATTTACGTTTTTATATACTTTTAGCTTTATAATAAGGCTTTTAAAGCAAAAAATAGTATATTTTAATAAAATTATTTTTAGGAAACTCCTAGATAACTTTATAAAATAGAGATATTTAATATTATAAGATAATAGAGACTTAAGCGTAGTATCGTCTAGCCTATTAGTACGTTTATTATTAAAGTCGATATTTCTAAGGTTATTATAAAATAATAACTAGTTTTAAAAACTGATTTTTAAGTTTAGAGAGGATTTAGACTAATATAATAAGATAAATAAGTACGTAGTTTATATTACGAAGCTAGCGATAGTTTTAAACGATTTAGGTTATAATTAGGGCGTCGTTTATAAGTACTTTTAATTTTTAATATAAGAGCGAGCTTAATATTTAGGAATAAAAAATTAAGTTAGAAAAATAATCGAACAGTATAAAAAAAAGACTTCGAAAGCGTAACTAGATAATAGCTTTAATAATAATAAAAGTACGAAATTTCCTAAACCCGTAGTTATTATAAAATAAAAAAGAGAAAATATAGCTATTAATAAAGTAACTAAGAATAACGAGATTAAAAAGGAAGTATAAGAAATATTTATAACTATTTTATAAAAAAAGAAGAGAAGAGATATTTATAGATAAGTAGTTATATTACTTAATATACTTAATATAACTAAAACGATTATACGAGTACTTAAGACGCTTAAAGTATTAAAAAAAAAGATTAAAAAAAAGGATATATTAAAAAGAACGTTAAAGTCTTAAATAGCGTTCTAAAATATAAAGAGGGAGCTAAGAGAGGGGAACTTTAAATTATAAAAAAATAATTATTATTATATTAGTAAACTTTTTTTTTACTAAATATTTAGAAAAGTTTTTAAAGATCGTTTATATTACTTATTAACTAAGTACGAAGTAATCTCCTCTTTAATAAGTAACGTAGTCCTAAAAATTAAAGGACTTATAAATATACTTATTAAATTAAAATACCCAAAATTAGCTTTTTTAGTTAAATAATAGGGGAGTATTATAAATATATTTACTAGGGTAAGGATAGCTTTTATATAAATCCAGATATATATATAATAATATAAGCTTTAAAAGTTATAGGTCGATTTAAAGGATTTTTATTTATAAAGTAGGCCCGAGGTACTATAGTTATAAAGCTTTTTATAAGAAAATAGTTTTATAACTAGCTAAGGAAAGGGTATTAATAACTACTTAGTAAGCTATTTTATAAAAAAACTAGGCTTAAAAAAAGAGCAAGGATTTTTAAATACGATTTATTAATTTATTATATTAGGGATTCTAATTAATATATTAAAATTAGGTATTTTAATATTTTTATTAAAAAATATTAACTCGTAGTATAAGTAGCTAAAAGCTAAAAAAGAACGGGGAGGTCTCGGTTTATTAAAAAAGAAGAAAATAAAGTTAGTTTATAGTTTATTAATAAAAAGGGTACTGTTTATATAAAACTTATATAATATAATAAAAACGAGTATAATAAATAGGATTTTAATAAAAAAGAATCCTAAGCTAATAAAAGCTCTATAATAAATTTAAAAAAAAAAATCGAAATAAAAAATAATAGATTTACTATTATTTTTATTTATTATGGGGATTAAAATAAGAAATATAATTAAAATTAACTAGGTATTTAATACTTAAATTCTTTTACTTACTATTAGTAAGTAAAAGGCTAGCTCGAGTATTTAATACTTAAATTCTTTTACTTACTATTAGCGAATAAAAAGTTAGCTTAAGCATTTAATATATAAATTCTTTTACTTACTATTAATAAGTAAAAGGTTAGTAGAGGTAGTAGTTATTTAGGGTTTATAAATCTTAAATTATTCTTTAACTCGCTAATAGTAAATAAAAAGCTAGCTAAGGTAGTAAGTATTTAAGATTTATAAATTCTAAAATTTCCTTTTAAACCTAACCCTTTAGTACTTAATTAATAGCTATTATAAGCTACTATTTCCGCATAGCTTTTTAAATATTAATTTAAAAAGGGCTCCCTTTTTTAAATTTTAATAGGCCCCATGGCCTTATTACTTTTATATATTATAATAAGCGTCCTATTCTCCCTCTTACGAACGTAACTTAACTATAAGACCTTTTATACTTACCTTTAATTAAGACGTAAAAAGATTTTTTTATTACTTAATTAGATACCTATATAATAGGGCTCGTTATATAAGTATTATATAAGTTAGTATATACTACTGCTCATTATAGTAAAACTAAAGCGATCGTAGGATAATTCGAGCTAGTTCTCTTATAAAGAGGATATTAACCGATTCTAAATGCCTATGCTATATAATAGTACCCTTAGATACTTCGTTAGTCTCTATACCCTCGAAAATGATACCTAAAGAAGAAGTGTAAGTGTGTCCAAGAGAACTACCTAAAACAGGCAAGTCAGACATTATCACTATTAGCTATAGCTAAAAGCGAAGGCATTAGAAGCCTCGTTGGCAATGCATGGTTCACGTACTCTATCCTTAGTTGTAAATTAGAGCCCTACTCAGTCATACAGGATGGGAGCGCCATTCCGGGCTGTCCGATGCCACCTCATCCTCTGTGGGAAGGTGAGCGTAATAGGCAAATGCTTATCTGACATTCATGAGGGCGGCCAATTGTCCTTTGCCTTCACAGTCAGGATTGCCTAGTAACTATCTCTCATCATGAGGCCGTTGCAGTTCCTAGTGTCTCTACCATCTCCCTCCTTCCTATTGGGACCACTGTAAATCTATTTTGTCATCGTCTCGTGGAAGACGATGAATCGCTCAGTCCTTCGTCCGGCTTGCCATCTCAAATTCTTCATGCCTTACAGGTCTACTTGATGTGATCCACTTGCATCGTAACGGCCCTTGGGATATTTTGCCCCCACATCCACGTGTAGACTACTATGGGGGCACCAGCCGAATTCAAAGTAACCTTGCGTCTTTTTTGTCGAAGTGGCCGCGTGTTCCGATGAGATAAGGAGCCATACTCGACAACCATAACATTGAGATACCGACTGACCGGTTCATCATCTGCTCATAGTCTATACGTCGGGCTTACAGGCGTAGCATTTTGCCCCGACACAGAAAAACGATTTTCCAGTCACATCGTCGTCAAAAACAAAAGTTCAATCAAGCACGTTTGGAGCAAAAGTTCGGGTGACTGAGCACGTCAAGGACAAAAGTGCAAGGACCGGGATCCACCCCCACCTGGAGCCAGCAAATGAGCGTCAGGTGCTTCATCTTAGAACCCCTGCCGACTCTTCATCAAGACAAGCCAGGGTATCGCAACTCCGATAGATGGCATGAGTTGGGATGTTGGGATGTTGGGATGGGTGGCCGAATCCGCCAGCAGTCGTCCCAAAGTCTCGGCCACATCTTGGCAAGGCTTAAGACATGACCTTCCCGCCTGGGCATTGCTTGGGACACCCTCTTTCCGTTAATGGGCCGAGCAACCGGAGAACATGTCCACGTCTGCACATTACCAGTAGAAAGAAACCATCACAAAACCTTGGAATTTCCGGGGAATCCCTATCACGTCAGTAACCTTTTGATAGGGACCTTCCTAAAAGCTCGTAGTTCTCTTTGTGGAGTGGCGTTCCAATCAGCCGGGCTCGCTCGAAGACCCCAGCTCAAGTCCAGACTACATGCAGCAATCCTTGTCGAGCGGCATCCAACAGATGGTCTGTCCTACAACACCTTCAAGGCCCTCAATTGCACCAATGCCGGTCCTTATCACGACATCGAACCCCTTATCACTAAGACAGTCAATATCGGATCAGTCGTACAACATGGGTCGACACTCAGCAACAGGCTGAGGCATAGAGTACAAAATGACCACGTTTGCCTTCCCCTTAGTGTGCGGAAATCCCGAATTTCTAGCACTCCAGGTTGGCAAACCGATCCTTTTGTCTGAGTTACTAGTCTGTCTGATTCTTGCCTTTCCTGCCCTGGTCTGTGCTTTTCCGTTGCGACTATGCCGGTGCCATTGACAGATGCCATCGTGGTGGGGGGGCTGAATCCCGTAGAGGGCAAAATTGTTTCGGTCCCCTCTCACCAAGCCATCAACGAGAAAGTCAGCATCGACGAGTCAGGGGTTGGAAAGGAACTGGCTTCCGAAATCCAAGCCATTCCGGCAACTACGACATCCGACGATGGGAACCACGAGAAGGACGACAACAGCGACAATGCCATCATCATCACCGGTGCCGACGCTGCCCGATACTTACTGCCGCTCCGAGATGACTTCGACCCTGCGTTGACCTTTCGGAGTATGTTTCTGGCAACTTGCCTCTCGGCTTTCCAGGCTGTCATGAGTCAAATCTACACTGTGAGCTTTTGTTTTTCTTAATTGGTGACTCGGACGTGGGACGAGCTCTGGCTAAAAAAATGCTCTACTTTATCTACCAGTTCAAACCGACCGCCGTCACCATTTCCGGAACTTTCATCGTTCTCATCGGCTACTTCGTGGGCAAGGCGTGGTCCAAGGTCTTCCCTCGTGGTGATAAGCTTGAAGCTCGTTGGAGGCAGGACCATCCCGAAGGCGAACTTCCGGCGTACGTCAAGATCTTCAAATTTTTCAACCCGGGTCCCTGGGGGCTGAAAGAACATGCGATCTGCTCCATCACAGCCACATCTGCGTCCAATGCCGCCGCTAGTATCCAGGTATTTGCGGCACAAGATCTCTTTTACGACTTGCCTCTGAGTCCGACCACCGTTGTCTTGACCGTCATCTCCATTGGCCTCTTTGGCTACGGCATTTGTGGTGTCATGCGCCCCATCGCCGTGTGGCATGTCGATGCTGTCTATTGGAGCACTCTCCCTACAGTAAAGACCCTCCAAGGTCTTCATTGGCAGGATTTGAAGAACTCCAAGCCTCTGCGTTGGTTCTGGTACAGTTTCGCAGGAATGTTTGTTTACGAATTCTTCCCAGCATACATCTTTCCATGGCTGAACTCCGTTTCCATTCCATGCCTCGCTGCCATGAACGCCACAGGTTCAAAGGCTGCTGTTCTTACGAACCTTTTTGGCGGCTCTATCAACAATGAAGGTTTAGGCCTCTTCTCTCTGTCTTTCGACTGGCAATATGTGAGGGAACCAATCATCGTTTCAGCATAGTTGCTTGAAAACTAACGTATTACCAGATTACTTCATTCAACACTTCACTCCCTCTGACTCTGCAGGCTCACTCTGCTATTGGCTTCTTCATTTGCTTCCTTGCAATGATTGGAATCTACTACACAAACGCCTGGGATGCCAAGTCGCAGCCTTTCATGTCGACGCGACTGCGATCTGAGGACGGTACTGCTTATCCCATTGCCAAGGTTTTCACTGGCGGTGTGCTCAACCAGGACGCCCTCGCCAAGTATGGCATCCCAAGGCTCACAGGCAGTTTTGCGTACGCGATGTTCATGGCCAACGCGGCGGTGAGTTATACAGTCCATATGCTACTAGGAACGAAGGCTGACAGAACATTAGATTGGGGCGCTGGTTGCCCATTGCTTCTTTTTCTGGGGCGGAGACGTCAAGAGGGCGTATCAGAGCGCAAAGAGTGGTAGATATGATGATCGCCATCACGATCATATGACCAAACACTACAAGGAGACCCCTTGGTGGTGGTACGTCATTGTACTCGTCGTCAGCTTCGTTCTTGGCCTCGTTGTTGTCACGACACAGAACGTCACGCTTCCGGCCTGGGCATATGTCGTGTCCCTGCTTCTGGGAATTTTCATCGCGCCGTTGGTAAGCATGGAACCCACGGTTTAGCTCCCAGTTCCCAGCTGACTTGCGTCCAGAGCACAATTCTTTACTCTCGTTTCGGTAATGGAATTGCTACGAACAACTTATCGAAGATGCTGGCAGGTCTCATCCTTCCTGAGCGTCCCATTGGCAACATGTATTTTGCCGCTTGGTCGCACAACGTCATCTCGAATGCTGTTAATCTTTCCAACGACCTGAAGATGGGAGAATACCGTATGTCCCAGTGTCTATGACTTGCCGAACTTTGCTGACCTGATCTACCAGTGAAAATCCCACCTCGTGTTATGTTCCTCACCCAAATCTACGGTACTATCATTGGCGGTTTCATCAACTACGCAGTCATGATCTCTATTGTGAACGGAAATCGAGAGCTTCTCGTGGACAGCGATGGCAACAGTTCTTGGAGCGGTGCAACGATGCAATCGTACAACACCAACGCCACATCCTGGGCGCTGGCGAAGTACCTGTACAAGACTGGGGGCAAGTATGCTCTTGTGCCGATTGGCCTAGGTATCGGCTTTGGCGTTGTCATTGTCCACCGTATCATTGCATACGTAAGTCTCCGATAGCGTTGCTTGAATACATGTATGCTACATTTGCTAACGCAGCTCAGTTTATCCCCAAAATCCGCGGTTACTCCCTGTACGATATTAACTTGCCCCAACTCATCCAATATGCGGGCTATATTCCGTACAATGCATCTCAAACTTGCGTACTCTTCAGCTCGCTGATCAGTGGTTTCTTCGTCCAATTCTACCTTCGCAACTACCGCCCTCGCATTTTCAAGGACTACTCGTACCTTGTCACCGGTGCATTCGACGGAGCTAGTCTTACTGTACTCTTCATCCTGTCGTTTGCGGTGTTCGGCGCCGGTGGCCCCTCTGTACCCTTCCCGACATGGTGGGGCAACAATGCCGATGGTTACTACGATCACTGCCCAGCAGCTGAGTAAACAGTCTCCGTGAGACTTCTTTCGCTTCTTGGGCCACTTCAAGAATAACATGCTTCGGGTTTCGGTGCTAAGATTCTGAGGTAATACTCGGGATGCACTGGGCACTCTACCAGTAGCACAGTTCGGCAAGAATCAGTGGCCATCGAGATGTCCGAAGTTAGCATGATTCACGTGCTCGAGATTAGGACAGCTTTAGATACTCGTTTCTAATGAAATCACAAGGCTTGGTGTACCCTGAGAATGTTTCCAATGCGACGAACTAGTAATTGGGCTTTGCGTAACAACCATATGTCTTACTTCGTTTATATTAACGGCCAATCGTCAAGGAACGTTGCCAGCCCTCGATTAAGGGAGCAGGCTACGACAGATTCGTGGTCTTCTCCATCGTAGACCCTCATTGCGAGATGGTCTAGGCGAGTGCTTTCTTGTAATCGTGAATGCATGGTGATAACATTATCAACCATTTGCAGTCCACGGTGTCGTCTCAACCTCCTATTGTACTCGTCATTGCCCTCTCCTCTCCTCCTCGTTGGATTTTGTTCCTCATTTCCAACAAAAAGCATGAGCGATGGACTTTTCTTCTGACATTCTATTTCCTCCTGAACCTCCTGGAAAAGCCTTTCTTCGGTAAGGATGTAACTCTCATTCCACCAAATGCTGGGGCTACTGGCCAAGATACAGTGAAACATATCTGTTCTTGTGAATAGGGCGTGCAGAGAGAGTAGCCCCCCATACGAATGTCCAAATAGCGCTTCACGGCCTAGAGTCGCCCCCCGGGTCTCGTAAAGCCGCCGAGCAACCAAAGGTTTGACTTTGTTCTGCAGAAAGCTAAGGAAGACATCCGCACCCCCTTCATGACCAGATGCTCCATGGGCAGGTGGAGTGAAATCTCTAGTTCTGCGGGCGCTCAAGAGAAATCTTGAGTCCGCGGGTATAGGGTAGCCAATAGCAACTACGATTCCCTGGGTATCTGAAGAGCGCATACATAAATGGCGATGCATTGATTCCAAAGCACTTAGAAACACTGAGTTTCCATCCGTAAGGTAACTAGCTGCCTGTCAGACTAATGGATACGGACATGGTATTCGGCCTGACATACAAAACCGGAATCGGAGCCTCATGTTCCTGTCTATTGCGACTCTGCCAGTCTCTTGGGAAACCAATCTGGACGATGTATTCTTCTCCGGAGACACTTCTCAGAGCCCAAGACTCTGCAGAGCCACCTTTCCCAAGCAAGGATTGGGTGCGCATTTTTCGATTCCAGTTGCTCGATCACTATGAGAAGACGGAGGAATACCATCAAGAGAAAATGCACAACACAGAATTACCGGTCTTATCGGATTGTTATACTAAAAGCCCCTCGGCTCGGGCAACGTGTATCCTAAAGTCCGAGTCTTTTCCGCTCGGATCGACGGTTTCCATCACACAAGCTCGCAGTGGACCCATTATCTGCCTGTAATTTTGACCCGTAGTTGCGCTCGGCGGTATTCGGCCTTTGCATCATCGTCAACAGCTTATTCCGCATCAGTTAGTCGTAGGATCCGGCAGCTAAACACCCATGTCATTAAACGCCATGAAGTTCGGGGTACTTCCCGGAACTCCTTGAACGGTACCGCGCTTAGACAACTCCAAAATCCTGGCCGTGATGGCATCCACTGCTTCCGAGCTTGTCTCAAGACTTTTCAACTACAAAGCTAGCCCAAGAACCTGTGGTCATGTCAAGGAAGTCCCGCTCAGGGCAGCATCTTTGCCAGCCTCAAGGGACAAGGAGTATAGGTCTACTCCCTATGCATGCAAGTCGGCGCCAGATTTAAAATCACGAAAACGTCATGCAGTGTTGTTGATAGCACTCGCTGCGCGGCCAAGCGTTTCGTTAACATTTTTCGCAGACCAAGCAAAGCCTTCCATGAATTCGGACATAAGTCCCTGCTTTCGAAGTGTTAGAACTGAATCTCTCCTAGGTAAGGTCACTTCATTTTGTTTGAAGTACCTGGTTTGGCGCAGGTACCTTTATCGCAATGACTTGCGCCTTTTTAGCAACACCCCACGTCTTGGAGGCGATTGATCCAGCAGCATGAGTACCATGTCCACTACTGTCTTTGAAGGGACTCTCCTTCAGGTAGATAAGGTAGTGTAGCCGAGCTTTACGTGACCATCAAAGTCTGGGTTGTTCACTTAGACTCCGGTATTAACCACGTATGCAAAAGTTCCTTTCCTTCCGTTCTCATCGTACGTGTACTCAAACCCATTACGCAGACTTACATTAGTACTGACAGGCTCAGCCTGTGATATGGCTCCTAGCCCCGAAGTAGCTTGATTCTACGTGACCATTCCGTATGCCGGCGTGTCAGCTTAGCAAGCTCAACCTGAGCTCGAAGTCAGGTATCTGTAGGATAATAGTCAGTAATTGAACTCACTATATCGTTACCCCCCCATTCCTCACAAAGTTTCTTTGTCAAGGGAGCCAGCATATGCATGGAACGTCAAACGTTCTTTCAACGTCCGAGATGTCATCCCCCAACAAGCCCCAATCACGAAACACTTCTCTTACCCACTGGATTTGCCCACGGGAGGCGTGTCCATCGACTCCAGCTTTCAAGCTAACACTGTATCAGCTTTGAGGGGCATTGTGTTCGGCGGTCAAATGGTTGTGTCGAGACGGTCAACAATCCTCCCCAAAGTAGAGCAAAAGAGTAGTTGACTGGTAGCTTCATCTTGCGCTGGGTAATCCCACTTTGCATAAGATCAAGAAGTTGCGGAGGGGGCTCTTGGTTAATTATAGGCCATGCAAAACTCATTCCGCCGTTGTCTATCATCCCTGGTGTGTAATGACCTTTGTGCTTAACCTACTCTCGTATGTGCCCTAACTATGCCAGTTCAGGCAGATCACGAAGGTATGATTCCCCATACCTTGACTGCATATCACCTCGGCAAGCTATTCTGCATGGGGATTTTCAGCGTAACTTTGAGAGTTGCATGATCTCTGTTATATTGTCTTAGTCACCAGTCCGTATCATGGCTCAGTTCAGCACCATGTAGACTTACGGATCTTCAAATGAGAGTCAGGGGATTGTCTGGCGTCGGATGACCTATAGGTATCTTTACTTTGAGTTGATGGCTGATACCTGAGTGAGGTAACTTCCTTCTTCATCCGGTCAAGACACTTGTAAAACCTTTACCTGTGAGTTCCCGCATCTCCCTGATGAGCCAATGTACCCAGAAATCAGGCATTTCTATTGTTATGATAGGTATTGATCCAATGTATAGTGGACTAATTCAGTTGTGATGATTAAGCTAAGACGCAGCTTTGTCCATAACAACGCCGGTCGGATCGCGTGTCACCTCGTCGCCCCATTGAGCGTCCCAGCCATTCTCAGCTAGGTACTTCTTCCAAGCTTCATCGTCGTCATTCAGGTGCCTTGAGATGTCTGGAATCACGAAAAGCGCGATGATAGCACCAGGAACAGCGAACCCAGAACCAATCAGAAATGCAACTTGATTTCCCTTGGATGGATCGGTGGTGTACTTGTTCAAAATCGCAGTAAACACCTTTCATATCGTGTCAGTGCAGATCAATTCTGTAGTAACTGACGGTAAGAGTTAGCTTACCTGTGTGCCAATCGCAGCTCCCGCTTTCGAAAAGGCCGAGATAAGCCCCATCATCTGGCCACGTATGGACGTGGGAAAGCACTCGGAGGCTATCAGAACAACGGTACTGTGGGGGTGGTAAGTTAAATGGTGTTAACGGTTACAGAGAATAACCTTACCTTCCTGGGCCAACTTCGCCAAGCGTCAAAAATATGCCGTAGAGGACAACAAAAAGAGGAAATACACCCTGGATAGGATTCATCGCGCCTCCGAGGACAAAACCGAGAATTGCTTGCAACGTAAAACCCAAAGCCATGGTCTGACGTCTCCCAATTTTGTCCGATAGGTACCCACCGATGAAAGGGCCGGGGATGTAAAAACAGTTGATTACTACGCCCCACCCGAGCGTTTTAACAAGACTTTCCTCTACGTTGGCTCTTGATATGATTGTTGAGCTGAAAATTCCGAAGGGAATAGAGATCCAGTTATACAAGAACCATGTTGATGCTGCTCCTAAAAGCGGTCGCCAATACCGTTTCAGTGCAAGCCAGTATGGCATTCTCTGCTTCCGCAATGCTGACTTTCGGTACGCTGTCGAGACTGCCATCCGCATCCGGAACCAGAAGATGAGAAGGGGGGGTGCCATACCCAACGCAAACGAGGTTCGCCAAACAATATGGTATTTTGAGACTTGCTGGCCAACGCACAACAGCAGCAGCAGAGGCACCAAACCTCCCCAAACATATCCTAGACTGGCTGATAAGTCTGCGAGCATCGCAAACATGAAGCCCCTCCTTTTGCGAAACTTGGCGTCTTCGTCGGTCGCTTCGGCGGCACCAGCTCCAGAGACTGGGTATTCTCCTCCTGCGCCTACACCGGCAATACCACGAGCAATGATAAGCATCCAAAACATGCCTGTGGTCGTGGTACCACTGGCTGCAGTCGACAAGGCGATGCCTAGTACCAGCAAGATTGTTGTGGCCACAGCACCAGTCTTACGGCCAAGTTGGTCACTGATGACGCCGAAAAGTATCATTCCCACAATCATGCCGATCAGAAAAGCATTGGAGAGCCTCTGGTATATCGTGGTAGTCAGATCGTCAGGGTAAAGGATTGCAAGTAGCAGTTCGACGTTTCCAATGACGGCGGCGTTGCTGCAGCATTGTGAGCGATATATCTTGAGAAGAAGGCAGCGAGAGTAGATGTCCAACATACTAGCCATCTGAGCCTATTGCCAGTCCCGAGAACAAAACCATCAACCAAACAGACAGACTGCTGTAGTACGTCTTCTGTGGTCCTTCTTCTACTACCCCTACTTCGGTACTATCCGGGGCCTTGCTTGCGATTTTCTTTTCGTCAGTAGCAATTTCGTCATCTCTAGTAGCTGTTCGCTCCTCAGTGCCGGAGGTCGCCCTGTTGACTTCTGGCATGGTGACCATTGTGTGGTATCATCCGAGTCAATGGCTCCCAAAATACACACCAAATGTGTGGTATAATCTAACACACAAGGACACAGCTCCAAACGTCTTCATATGGGGCAGCTCCCATACTTAACTCGAAGGACGGCACTTCATGTCGGCGCATCTATGCCGAAGAGAACAGCGACGGCGTACGCCGCGGCATCCTTGCTTATCTTTTGTCCTCCGGATCGGCCTTGTAAGCCGACGGGAAACTGTCTACCGCTATCGACACCCATGTCGTAAACCAGAGGATGGACGCTCGTACCTGCTGTTGCTGCTGTAATCCTGGCATGACTCGTGTGGATAGGCTACCCTAATCCGGGAAAGGATCTCCAATTCCTGCACCCCGGAGAGGGGTAGAACGCGAGGTCGGAGACCCTCCGACGTCTGATTTCTCGGCACTGCTTCATCCTGGTGTGCTCGCTTGCGTGTTGTTTATTCAGCGCAGAGAGAATGCAGATGTTCAAGTCTTTTCTTGTCTATCTCTACTCCTTCAAAACTTGCTCGACGCAGTCCGCAACAATCGCAATGCTTGTATCAACAAAATGTTTAGAGGGCATACCTCTGCACCAGGCACAGGTGCAAAGGCATAATACCAGACGGTTCCCAAACAAACTACAGCTTATTGCGACTTCATTGCTCTTATATGCATCCATCTCATGCTACTACTTTCTGTCGTTTCAGTCGCGGGAACGTACGTCTACTCCGTACCAGAAAGCCCAGCAATGCACTATTGATAATCTGCACGCCGACTTGTCTTTCCTCGACCCCGCCGTACCTATCTCTACGGAAGAATTCCTTGAACGCAGAGATCGACTGGCCCAAGCTCTGGTCGCATCAAATGTAGATGCGTTCGTCTTGGAACCTGGCTACACTTTCCAGTAAGTCTTTCTTCGACAACCCGAAGACCTCTCAGCCTCGGAGTACGTGAGTCCTGACTTGGGGACAGGTATTATGGCAACATCTCTCAAGTTGACTGGGAACCTTGGGAGCCTGAAGAGCGGCCATTCCTCATGCTCATCCTCCCTCATGTGTCTTCTTCTGGTCAGGTGAACGCCAAGACTGCCTTCTTATCACCTCATTTTGAAGAGGGCAGGGTACGGATGCTCGGCATACCAACAAGGGAAGACGAACTGGACATTGTCATCTGGGAAGAGCACTGGAACCCGTACGATACGCTGCTCAAATCACATCTCTTCGATGGCCATCATGGAAAGCTCATGGTTGACGAGGAGATTCGTGACTTCATCGTCAGAGGACTGGATGCTGCCGGGTTTGAGACGGTCGGCCTCTCTCAGGAAGTTGAACTCGTGAAGCAGCAGAAAAGCCCTGCGGAGGTCGAATTACTTCGCGTTGTCAATACTGGGACTGTTGTTGCCGTTAGAGCGATGCGGCCTTGTCTGATGTCGGGGCTTACAGAAGATGAAGTCACCGAAATTCTCAATTCTGCTCTCCTCTCCATCAACTTTGGACTGTTCTTCAATATTGTGTTATTCGAGGAGCACGGAGCGCTTCCTCATGGGGGTTTTGTCACTGGCTTCAAAAAGTTGACTCCTGAGAGCATGGTTGTCATCGATGTTGGTGCCCATTATCTGGGCTACAGTTCGGATATTTGTCGCAGCTTCTTCATCGATCCACCAAAGCCACAGTCACCTACTATGATGGGTGCCCTACTGAATTCATGGATCCGAAACCCGGAGGGACGACAACATCTCATTGCGGACGCTGAGCTGCGTGCCGAGAAGCTCAGGGTCTGGGACATTGTATTGGAGGCACAATCAGCTGCCGCCGCCGCTTTCAAGCCGAATAACACAGCAGCAAGTGTGGATATTGCAGCTCGCCAAGTCATTGAAGATGCTGGCTATGGATACGGTTTCACCCATCGTTTGGGTCACGGTATCGGTATTAAAGGTATGTTCCCTACTATGCTCCTCATGATCGGGGGTCGAAAGCAGTTATTGATCCGTATCACATAGCTCACGAGTCGCCGTACTTGAACAAATGGAACAAAGATATCTTGCTTAAGCCCGGTATGACATTCACGAATGAGCCTGGAATCTATTTGGAAAACAGATTTGGCGTCAGACACGAAGACATCTACTTAGTCAAAGCATCGGGCGAGGCAGAGTTACTCACTGGTCGTAGGGCGACTGGACCATACGATCCATGAAATACCTTGGTTCTTAGACCTGATACTGCTAGTATGTGGCGACCAGCATAGTACCGCTTTGGTGAATACGAGAAGTAAACTTCTTAGAGTCTAGCTAACTTTCTCTTGACTACCCTTGATTGCAATGGCATTATCCAAAGTCCTTAAGTGTCTAGCCAACATCTCCAATGGTACCTACCTAGTCCCTGCAACAAGATTGTACCACTCTCCATCCGAGCGACTGGGACGACGCAGGACATCAAGCTGGATTAACACCACCAGAATGAATATTTCAGATGTTAAAGAGACATTTATCAGTAGGCGATATAGGCCAAATGTGTTAGCAAATTTCCAGCTACCTTTGTTGTTGGGTCCGACCTTGTCCAATACCATTGGCAACAGTGAGAGAGTTGTGCGACTTCGCTTTTAAGCAGAACATTGGCAACCTGTAGAGTTGCCAAGTCTGCGTCCGGAAATTTTCATGTCATTCAGATAGGGCTTCTCGATATTGGCTGAATTGCTGAGTCCATCATCTAGATGCTGAAAGTGAGCTCTTTCTCTGTGGAGCTTTAAAAAATAAAAAAATAAAAAGGACATCGGCTGACGATCAGGGTGAACCCCTAGTCAGGTTGGGGGCTGGCGACCCATAACTGTGGCGTTTCGACGTCTGAAGCTAAGGTAAGGTACGCTGATCAGACGAGGAAACCCCTGGAATGAACCCCAAACCGTCATGGAGGATCGGGAACCCAAACGAATGACCCAATGTGCGAACGAGAAATTGCCAGCTCGCGCTTCAAACGCCCTGAGTTTCAGCCGCTGTCAACCAGATCAATCATCCGACTTCAAATCCAGCTGCGATGGCTTCATAAACGAGGCAGCTCCCAGACTGAAAGATTGCAGCAAAGCCTAATGCCTATAGATCAACATTCAAGCAACATGATTAGTCTTCTCTCGACCGCAACCTTTGCCCTCGCGGCGACATTGGTCGTCCCCGTGTTATCTCAGGATCAGAAACCCACGTCGGGATACGTATGCACACACCCGCCATACAAGGTCCACGTGATCTCTAAATCCCCTCTTGTGGTTTATATCGCCGACTTCATCACGGCCGCAGAGCGGTCACATCTGCTGGATATGGCGTCAGTTTATCTTGCAGTGTTTGTGTAATAATGCCACTAATCTGTATCAGGAGCGGCACGTTTACCCATTCTGGAGTTATTGATGCTTCTGGAGGCAAAACCACGCACGACGTACGGACATCTCAGAGTACCAGCCTGTGGCGGGATGATGTTGTTCGCTGCATCGAAGAGCGCGCAATAGCGTTCCAAGGGTATGGTATGCCTAAGAGTCACGTAGAACCACTGCAGCTGGTCAAGTATGGAAAGGGACAGCAGTACCATTTTCATACAGACTGGTTCACAGATCCTGCACACGCCAGAGCTCATCTAGGCGGCAATCGGCTGTCTTCTTTCTTCGGTTATGTGTCAGCGGTTAACGTTACCGGAGGTGGAACCAACTTCCCGCTCTTAGACGCCCCTTCTGACGAACGATGGTGCTCTTTCATTGACTGCGACGAGCCTTGGGAGAGAGGCGTGACATTTCGGCCGTTGGAGGGAAATTTCGTGTATTGGGAAAACCTCCACGTCGATGGTTCTGGAGATCAACGTAATTTACATGCTGGATTGCCGGTCACAGATGGACAGAAGGTTGGGATGAACATCTGGACGAGACAAGCACCGCTGAGCAAAGACATTCGAGGAGATTAGTAAGACTCTGGAAACATTCAAGGTTAACTTCTAGAGGGTATAAGGGCTTGTAAGGACGAGCATAAGGGCCAGACACCAAGGAACCTTAATACACTTTCCCGTCTCTTATGTGTCCATGAACCTAAGGTCAGGTTCACAACTTTACGGTGGCTTGTGGTTCGAGATGGGTCAGGGAATGGCCACCTCACACATGAAGACTATTTAATTTAATTATTCATGTGAGAAGTATTACCAATTGCCTACAAAATAATACTATGCGGCAGCTTATGAATGCTGGTGAGATGCATAGATATGCACAGCACTGTACTAGGCCAAAAGGAGAGGCATTGTATATAGTAACTATACTCGGTTGACATGGTTATAAGCCTCTCTCTCAATGACCAACTAGAGACTACGCAGATCTCCGTTGTCATTACCGAGAATCTCAACGGTGAGTTAGAGGAATATTGAACCTAGCTGATTTCGAATAGAACCACACGCCAGATTGCGATGTATTCTACATGTGACCCAACCTTTGACTTTACGCATGGCAATACTAAGGATTAAATGCATCACGTGTATGATTGATTGTGTGAGAAAGCCGGCCATATCATTGAGTGGCCTGTCGAACCATCTTTGGAGATAGGTGCTAATATTGATTAAGACTCATCAACGGACGGCATTCAAAGTCAACTACTTTCCAGCCTACATATATGATTCATGAACATGTAAGAAGCCTTAGGATGCGTAAGACTGAGGGACGAGCTTCATGCGGATCCCGCTGAGATGATCTGCTAACTGATACGTCCTTGCAAATGGCATGGAACTGGGTGGTCTTTAGATTCCAAGGTCGAACGTTCCTTGACTGATCCTGTCGCAAGCTGCACCTTGGCCTTCAGCTTACATACCTGCAGATGTGATGGACTAGGAATAGACTCAACTTGATGTTCTGCCTAAAAATATTGTGCTTCCACGAAAGGCGAGAAAATGCGTCCCCCCAATCTCTTTTTGCGAGTAGGACCCCGGAGATAGCTACCCAGCCACTAGACAAGTTGATGACTTGATATGAGGGAGATGTGAATACGCTACGTATTTCTCAACTACCCTAGCAATGGGGTATTCTAATTGCATTCACAGCTTACCTATTGGGTACGTCGAGCCAACTTCAAGTAATTAGCAAAGTGATGTCAATCGTGCCGCAATAAGAGATTGTCTTTGGCCAGTATCTCGTTTGTTTAGTCGCTCCGCCTGACAAGAGGTTCAATATCCCGGTCTCTAGAAGCCCCCGCTGGCACTTGCATATTCAGCAACCCATTATCAGCTTACCATTTTGCTTTTTGTTTAGTTACAGGCGATAAACTCTGTGCAGAATATCCTTCTCGGCTTTTAGAGTCTGCTTTGGAGCTTCAGTGAAAAGAATAGGGCATGTTCTGCGCCTGTCGAATGGAACGCAG
The DNA here is from genome assembly GCF_030867565.1 of Colletotrichum costaricense. Lineage (NCBI taxonomy): Eukaryota > Fungi > Ascomycota > Sordariomycetes > Glomerellales > Glomerellaceae > Colletotrichum > Colletotrichum costaricense. Next base: position 3,464,154 of record NW_026848232.1, on the reverse strand, counting down.
GATTCTTTTATTGTAGACTTCACAGGATAAACCCATGGTAAGGCTGCTTGGCCAATATGGAATACCCAAGTGCCTGCTTCTGTTATATGTTGCGATGTTTTGCCAAGGTTACGCTGACACATCCGTAGCTTATGGACGATGAGTCCCAGTAGTGAGTACTTGTAGTCACCAGTAAATAATAGTCATGATATTGGTTGCTGAGCTTAGTGCGAACTGTGTTGAACCAAGTGATGGTCAATGAAGTGCCAACGGACGCAATGGGGAAGAGCTAGAGTCCTTCCAACGCCCAGAAGAGTGAAAATTCAATGAAAGGAGCAGCGCCCGTTGTTGACATGATAGTTGAATATACGTATCGTGCAGTGAGTACGGTAGCCTTGAGTTGTAAGTGAATGCAAGGCTAGCACGCGATTTCGCTAATAATAATAGTCCTGGTGACAGGGTGATGCAACTCTTAGAAGGAAGGCTAGGATCCTGATGCCTAGCCGCCGAGCCCCAAGCCTGATCTGAGAGGCGATAGGTCGAGCCCACCTTTTGTCAAATCTCCTTCTTCTCGTCTCTCCCTAAGTTGATTGAAATTCTCTCTAACCTTCTCTCATCTTGATAGCAGTACACGTTGCGTGAATGAGTGTGTCAAGAGAGAGGAAGTCAAATAGAGCGAAGGGCCGGTTGGTATTTCGGCTTTCATATGTGGTAATAGAATGAATTGGCGAGAAGCACAGCGGCGGGGTAGACGGAAGTGGAGCAACGACGAGGATCCAGGTTAGGCTGATGGAGCGGCCGCGGGATCCGATTTAGCTCTATAATACACCACTGTGTGCCAGTGTGGACGGAGGCGCGTTGTTCTTCCGAGAGCTAACGAAGCCGGTTCAAGGCAAACTCTTCAGGATGTTCAGCAGCAGGTTTCTTTGCCGAGTGGGTCAGTGTCATCGAGAGTGTCAGTGAGCTTGACAGCTGGCGTGGCTAATGAGATGGCATAACGACTTCCATTTGGTTGGGATATGTCTAGAGATAGGGACGGTTGGTGCCCTGTCTGAGGTGAGTTTAGTGGCATGGATGGACGCTTTATAGGTAGGGCAGCACAGCAGTCAACACTGTAGTACCTTGGTGTAGGTGAGAGCCGTCGCTGAGTAAAGCGCCTTCGTCTCACCCTCATAATACCTCACTCCCTGTTCCGAATGGCTTTTTCTATGTTCTATTATTGAGCGAGTCGTTTATTACTTGAACCTAAAAGAAGTTGCGATAGACCGGTGGGGTGGTATGGAGATGCGAGAGCTTGGAGGAAGTGCTTAGGTGGGCCGCTGCTCAGAAAGCTTGACTTGACTCGAGAATCAGTGACGGCATTTCTGAGCATGTCGCGAGAGCTGAGTGTCGAGGTTCTTTGTTCAGCCCGCCCTGGTGGTGTTGAACTCTTTGTCCGGATGCATGAGCCAAGGCCGTGCGGATACCTAGGTATACGCGGGTTTGCCATACTGGACACTTCAGGGCACAACTTAGTAGGAGTCTACCTGAGCACCGTGGCACCTAAGGTACCCAAGCGCCCGACCCTACTACGTACTGCGTAGTTCCGTGATCCCCTTGGGCGGGTGGATAGTGAAGCTCGTGTTGACGGATGGAGTGGCTCAGTGGCTTGGATTTAGGCCGGGAAATGCAGTAAGTTAGCGTCCGCCAAAGTCTTGGACGGCCGGGTGACGGCCGTGACTAGGAGAACGTGGAAACAGGACAGCAGACAAAGAGAAGCCGTTTACTGTTTCGGCGCGTTTTGGAGGGACGGCAGACGTTGAAGAGCACCAAGCAAGCAGACAGAGAACGCTACAAGTGGCCATGGTTTTGTCCGTATGACATGGCATTATGGCAGGCCACAGACCACACACGGATAGATGAAGATGAGAAGGTGGTCTGTGCCTGATACTGTGCAAGTTCTCTAGAAGTGACAGTGGAGGTGAGCATCTCAGCATCCTTCGATTCTTGGCCGGTCTGTAATACACAACTAGGTGCCTGAAGGTCACATTTGACTGGATGCTTCACTTGAGGTGGTTGTGTTATGCAGACTCGGAGTGGTAGTGCAGGTATTCGGAATAGTTCGTATTGACAGATTGCACACCCCTTTTATGCTCATGATCCGCTAGTGTGCATCTCGGTTATGCCTGCCGTTATTCCCTTTTTGGATTGTCTCTCTTTTCCGATCCACAGCAGTGCAGCATGCCTTCTTCTTCTCTTCCCCTTGCTTGCTGCTTGCTGTGCTTGCATTCATCTCGTCATCTTTTAGGAGATGCCTACCCCCCCGACCGTGAGCGATGGCCGCCTAGGCGGTCACGAACCAACCAAAATGTGTTTTTCAAGCACAAGCATCGCCACCCCTGCGTGGGATCCTGCAGTCTTTTGAGATTCCACTGTACGTGGTAATGAGGTGGGAAGGGGAGGAGCCCGGCGTGGCAGCGAGGAAAGCGCAGGCGAGTCTGGCAAACGGCAGGATGTTTCTGCTGAGGTAGGAACAGAGAGAGGGTAGGTATTTGTACCGTGGACGAAAATGACGTGAGATTGTGTCTTTTTACCTTCCCTCAAGGTACCTTACCCAAGGTATGAAGGAAGAACCTAAAGTGGAAGGGAAGGACGAGAGAGAAATGGAAGCCAGGAAGGAATCTAAAAAAGTCGCCGGTCGGAGCCTGGATATGCGGGCCACGGCACAGGATACGTACCTGCCCTGGGGCGATGTCGTAGGTACGTACTCCGTACTCACAGAAAATGGGAAAATGGAAGGTACCCTACCTAGTCGGTCTCCATTGCCCAACGCGATCAAGGTTCATTTCATCCTGAAAGCCAAGCCAAAAGAAACCCACAAAATGCTAAGAACAAAGTTCGTCCACCTCCTCAACTTCGAACAAGACAGTGGGGACAAGCCCTGCATCTCGAACTTGACTGCGACGATACTCTTTTACTCCAGATCCCGCCTCCCTATCTCCCAACTCTTCCTAAGGTACGGATGCTCTGGATCAACTATAGTTCCCAGGAAACGAGGACGTCTGTCAGTTGCTTGGTCGCTCTGGCGGCGCCGTATCTTAGCTTGCACGCCACCGTCATGAGGTGCATGTCAAACGTCGGCCCTAAATCGTATCGATTAATAGCAAGGCGGTAGGTACGGACACACCAAGTTTCCGTACAAAGGTACCCGGGTTCAAGGCAAAGCTAAAATGGTTACAAGGACGGACGGACCGTTTTGGCCCTCTGGCACTGAGGTACCTTGGACTCTTGGAGGAGTCCAAGGTGCGAAGGTAGGGCGCCTTTGGTTGGTACATTACGGACCTTACTCCTGAGTCCTGCGAACAATATCCGCGCTGCAACGTCCCTTCACCCTTTGCCTTTGGACACGACAATCTTTTGATGCTGCAAAACAGCCTAACAGGTGGTGCTTGGCGCTTGGCTCTCGGCTCTCCACGCCATCCATCCATCTCAACCCCATTCTGGTCCAGCGCGTCCTGCCCCTCGGGTCCATTTGCCATCATCTTTTACGCACTCTAAAACTTGGACGCATGCTGCTTCACCTCATCTTGCCAGGACACTGCCTGCCCAAGGCACTTCGCCCAGCCTCATGTCTCTCGCTTTTCTCGCTTTCCCGCTTCGACTACCTCCTTACACACTCGGCACTGTACCTGTTTTTCTCTAGAGTATTCGTACCTAGGTAGTCCAGATATTGCTTGACTCGACTCGCTACATACTACCTTGGGTAGGTATCTGTACCTCCTTGGCTTACCTTGTCAGTACCTTTCCATCGGACTAGGCAGGGGTTCAACTCTTCTTTTCTGCGACGGCCCGCCCTCCACCAGCAAGACTGAGGTGCACTTAGCTCCAGCCTTTTCTCCTTTCGCCTTTGCTTCCAAGTTCCAACCAGACAACAGGCTTCGTTGTATCGCACCTAATAACCCGTTGGCATCGGCGCACAGTGGCTGAGATATTCCGACCCTGAATATCCTTCCTCGCCGTTCCCTCCTTCTCTTCCATCATTCGTCCACTCTTTTGGCTGCCGTGCCTAATTCCATTCCCGCTATTCTCGACCTTTTTGGAACTTTCTTACCTGCCACTTCTTACCAAGTTCTTCCGGCGACACGACTACGCGCAAACCGCCAGTCTACCTTATTCCATCTCCCTCGAATTCTGTATACTTTTTCTCAAATCGAAAACCCAGCTGTTAGCTACAACTTCCTTCCACATTTTTTTTTGGTGTCCGGCAACAAACTTCGTTGCCATCGCCGCCGTCGGCGCCCTTTGACCTCAATAAACGACGTGTGCTATCATGGGATTGAGCCAAAGACGGAATGACGTTTGTATAAACCCCATTGTCGCCATCAATATGTTATCCCGTCGCGCCCTCACTGTTCTCGCCCTCGTCTCCGTCACTGCAGTCATCTTCCTCATCTCTTCGAGGAGACTCGGCGGCGACTGGGCGATAGAAGGTCCCAACTACCACCCCTTCAAAGGCCACAGCCCACCTCCGCCTGCTGGCAGCTCCCCAAGCGCAGGTCACGATGGCCGTCCTCCGCCTCCTCCGCCATCCCCGAGCTACCAAGACGACCGCCTCGCACAGCACAATGTGTCGAACCAAGACATTCCCTACCGTCCTCACGACCCCGTTTGCGATACCTTCCCCGACACGAGCAATATACTCGTCATCATGAAGACGGGCGCCACCGAGTCCTTCGACAAGGTTCCCACTCAACTCATGACCATGCTCAAGTGCTTGCCCGAATACTTCATCTTCTCCGACCTCGACCAGACCGTTGCAAACTACCACATTCGGGACAGTCTTGACAAGGTTCTTCCCGAGGCCATGGAAGGTAATCAGGACTTTGATCTCTACCGCCGCCAAAAGGCCTGTCAGGCCGACCAGCAGAGCTGCAACAAGCTGGCTGTAAGCAAGGACGAGGGTTGGAATCTCGACAAGTACAAAAATGTCCACATCGCCGAGAAGACGTACCGTATGCGCCCCAATTACGATTGGTATATCTACATCGACGCCGATACCTACGTGCTCTGGCCCACGCTTGTCCAGTGGCTCAAGAACCTCAACCCCAAGAATAAGCACTATCTCGGTAGTGTCACCATGATTCGCAACTTCGTTTTTGGCCATGGCGGCAGTGGCTACATCGTCTCTCAGGCGGCTATGCATGACATGATTGCGGACCATGAAGATGTTGGCAACAAGTGGGATGTTCGTGCGAGCAAAGAATGCTGCGGAGACTACATCTTTGCGCTAGCTATGAAGGATAATGCCGACGTCAACGTCCATAATGTGGTGAGTATTCATCATGATCTCTCTGTTTTGTACGCAGCTTGGACTGACCGTGTCCCAGTGGCCTACAATCAACGGCGAAAAGCCCTTTACTCTGCCATATGGTCCTACTCACTGGTGCCACCCCATCGTGACAATGCATCACATGAATGCCGAGGAGATCTCCACGTTCTGGGAATACGAGCACAAGCGCTACTCCGACCCTAGCCTTCCCCAGCCGCCTCCAGTCATGCGCATCAAGGATATCTATCATGAATTCTTCGCGCCTCGTATGCAGCCTGAGCGCGCCGATTGGGACAATCTGGCCGATGACCGATTTTTCCTCGACGAATCCGCCAACAAGCACCAGGATTGGCAACTCAATCGAGCCAAGAAAGAAGACTTGACAGAGGAAGAAAAGGTTGCACACTTGTCCTTCGGCAATTGCCGCAAGGCCTGCGAGGCCGACAGGTCCTGCTTCTCATTCCAGTACAAGGACGGCGTCTGCGGCTTCAGTTGGGCATGGAAGCTTGGTCACCCGGTCAAGCGCGAGTCTACGGACGAGAAGCGCACCATGTCCGGCTGGGCTGTAGAGAAGATCAACGCCTGGATTGAGCAGCAGGGCGAGTGCGGTCCAGTCAAGTGGCCCGATGTCTGAGGTGAAAATGTATCATTCATCACCGACTTAAGTGTCGACACGAAACATTCACGTCGCCACGAAAGAGTAGCACCAAAGGCCTGCCTCTATGCAAGCACGCCTGCTATCCAAGGCTTTGAGACGTGACGTATGTTTCACGTGGGGCCTTATTCCATGTCTCAGTACGCCAAGGACTTGGATACGGGATTCATGGACATGGTAGGGAACATACCCCCCTCCTCTGGAATTCCCTTGACTCGGGATTTTCTTGCCAGGGAGGAAACAAAACATTTCTCATGGAAGCCAAATCAGCCAGGCGTCTATCGGTCTGGCATCTGTATAGAGCCGCAGGCATGTGTGTATTTTTTTCTTGTAGTGTGTGTATATCACCATCATGACGTGGCAGGCGAGGCAAGACTTGGGTTTCGAGACGACTTTGGCGTTTATTTGGAAAAGACGTCTAGTTCTTCATTGGCCCTGGTTTGGGAGGCCGACGGAGTCAAACGGTCAGAGCGAGCGCTCGCAATAGAAAGCCTTTCATTGTTCATATTACAGTACATATCCAGATTCCGATTCAGACATTGTCATTCAGCACCCCTCTGTGCCTAGTTAGCTCTGTCCCAACCTCTCCGAGATGAGATCATCTCGAAAACTGAAGGAATGGTAGCGAAGAAACGGGGCCCGGAAGCCGACGAGGTGTGAGGCCTGTTGCTTCCAAGTAACCCAAACTCAGATCTCGGCTCGCGCATTCCACTGATGCGCCACAGCTATTTAAAGACGCTTAGGTAGGGCAGAGAATCGGCAGCGGGTGGCTGGGGATGGCCAGACATCGCATGCCTTGACGAGCTTCCCAGGGGCGACACCGATAAATCGCGGTTCATCCCGGCATTTTGCATGAGGTACCGGTATTGTCACTGGCTCAGTGTGTACATTCCAAAACTAGCATCACAGCACAAGATCGGGCTGGGTATTGCCGCTTGACCCAGGTCGGGTGGAAGACGGCAGTTCGGCATATCATACACAAGACATATCGAGACGACTGTAGATGATCATAACGTCGTAAATTATCCATCCATGCTCCGTAGGCTACCCTCGTCTGCACTGCGACTTGCTCATTTGCTCATCAACTCTGCTCCGCTCCTGATGACGCCCACCACAGCTCCCGTCTGCACTGTCTCGCTGCCGCCGCCGGCCACACGGTGTTCGATATCCGCCAGCCCATCGAGCCACTTGATCATGATTTCCGGCTTGACCTCGAGTGTTGTCAGTTGCTCCGCTAGAGCAGTGATGATATCTGCCAAGGCGAGACCCCGAGACACCTTTAGGGTGTTGATAGTAGTCAGGCAAGACGTCACGTCTGTTGTGCTCAATAAAACATCCAAGATCTCCTGCACAGCGTCGGGCTGAGGGGCGGCGATGCAGTTATATATCGTATCTGTAGAGATGGTTTCCCTCACAATGTCGGCCTCGGCCACCTTGGGTGCGTCCTTGGGTTGCAACGGGGTACCTGTGTTGTTAGCATGCTCTCCAGGGCGATTGTCCAGAACCAGATGAGTACTCACTTGACGCGTGACAAGCCTGGAGCACATTGAGTGCTCTTCTCATGTCGCCCTTGCTAAGCTTCACCAATGCTTCCGTGGCATTGGGAATGATTTTGACGTGCTCCTCCTCAATCACCTTATCCACCAAGACCCTGATATCGCGCTCCTTCAACGGACTGAATCGGAACCTCGTGCATCTTGATAGCAGTGCCGGTGAAAGCTTGTGTGAGTAGTTTGCAATGATGCAGAACCGCGTGTTGACAGTGTACTTCTCCATGATGCGACGCAACGCCATCTGCGCCGTGTTCGTCATAGCATCGGCCTCGTCGAGGATGATGAGCTTGTACGATGCCATGCTGCCACCGCTGCCTGATTTAGCTGAGGGACCGAGAGTGAATATTTGTTTTGTCGAGGCAAAGGTCTTGATCTGCTCGCGAACGACGTCGATGCCTCGATCATCTGAAGCGTTGAGCTCGAGAACCATCTGCCGCATGTTCTCGGTGCCATAGATGCGGCGCGCGAGGGCGAGGATCGTCGAGGTCTTGCCAGTTCCCGGGGGCCCGTAGAGGAGGAGGTGAGGAAGACGATTCGAGTCGACAAACTTGTTAATGGTGGCGAGAATGTCCTGGTGTCCGGACACATCGTTAAGGCTTACTGGGCGGTACTTTTCAACCCACGGCAGACTGTCTTCGGCTTCGACGGGGAGGTTGGCGGCGCTGCGCTTGCCCTGCTTGGCGTCTGAGGAGAAGGTAATGTCCTTGGACACGGGGACGTCGACGTCCATCTCGTCTTCGAAATCGGACATATTGACTGTGCTGCGGGGAAGGTCGGTTGGATGATTTGCGGAGGGGACGATGAGGTGGTGAACTATGAGCTCCAACGTACGGATTGGGCACCCCCGTGCAAGTGGAAATTAGAAATCTTGACGTGATGCATCCGCTTGGAAGACGCGTCGCAAACGCGTCGAAGAATGGCTCTTCACGTGACCACTTAAGCTTTGCCGAAGGGAGCCCCATGGTTGATGGAGGGAGAAGGCGGTCAATGTGATCGGCCCCACTATCCCTCCGGCCAGCGATCTTCCATTACATAAACGAAACTACCCCTCCGTCAAAGTTGGAGTTTTGGACTCACATCCCAAATCACACAATAGCCACAGTTCCTTCCATGGCCCAATATTGTCACTTAGGTCCCTTCCTACCTTAGGATCTGGCCAAGTCGTGTTTCGGGCCTCGCCCTCTGTCAGCCTGCGAGCCTGCTGAGTTCTGCCTTAAAGCATCTTAGCAAGTGCTGTGATATCGTGCAAACCCGTAGACATGTCACAAACATGTCAAGTCTGTATGACTACTGTCAGACTTTAGCCTCGCTCTTGCCATTGGACAAGGACAAGAATTGCCGTTTGTCTCCCGACTCTCACGTTCTATCTCAGACAAACGCCCTTGATTATGTTTGGGCTGTCTAAGTAACCTTTCTTGCTTATGGATACGTTTCGGGGAGATGTCTCCGCTCTCCGCGCACACAAGCTGGTCTTGAGGTGATGCATTACCTTACAGAAAACCCGTCCGCAGTCGAGTCAAGGGTTCCCGGTGGAACGCCATCTGGGGATTTTGAAGTTGGGGTGCGTTTGGAACCCCGCTGTTCACATCGTATTAGTCGGCTTCGGCTTCAGAGTCGTGCCATGTCTTGGCCATAGCTGCCAGCCTTGAAATACTGGGCTAATTCCTGGATCTCTTTCACTTTCGAGGTCACCTTCGTCTCATTTCTCCCACCCGAACCGTCTCACCCGCCGTTGAGCCTCGCCAGCACCCTCATATCCACGGTTCCTCATCACCTGCCTTGGCATCTGATCTGCCGTCCCGCTCTGACGCTCATTCCCTTCGTCTCCCACGTCACCGCCGATCTTCTAATCCAATGGCGGCAGCACCCGTCGTTGTTGAACCGGCCAGGCTCGAAGACGCCCCCGCCATCGCCGAAATTTTCTTCAAGTCCTTTAAGAGTGACTTCTTTCAGGCCTTGTTCCCCCAAAACGAATACGGCCGGGCCTACATAACCGACGCCTACAAGCAGTTCATGCTCTCCAAGGAGCACGGCTCCCAAGAAGGTCAAGTTGCCGTTGTCAGGAACGAGAAAGGTAGCGAAAACTCCTCGACATGATCACCTCCGCCGGTTGTCCGAACCCCGACTTTGCCTTACCCTTACCGGACTTCGGACTCCGCTGAGTTAACGGCGCCATGTGTATGCGTACCTTGTTTGACTGACAGCTGTCTCGTTCAAGGCGAGCCTGTAGCCACCACCCTTATCTGGATCATCCGCCCCGAGGACAACGGAACCTGGTCGTGGCGAAAGCGATGGCCGTCCGCTAATGCAGGGCAAAAAGACGAGCTGCTTGATGAGTTCTTCTCCGACATGGCGTCTCAGCACGACCGTGTCATGGGCAAGGACCCTCACGTTTGTATGTCAACTCTTGACTCCCTGGCCGGCCGGTTCGCTCACCACGAACAAGCCTCCCGCTGACAATCTTGCCGGCCGCCCACCCGCAAAACGCTGACCATGTGCCAGACTTTGAGCTGATTTTCACCGACCCGGCCTACCTTCGCCGGGGCTATGCGAAAGCCCTTCTCCAACAAGGAACGGAAATTGCCGACAAGCTGGGCTACCCAATGTATCTCGATGCCGAGCAGTACATCTTGGACCTTTACTCATCAGCAGGCTTCTTGACCAAGACTGAAGTCGGACAATCGTCACAGATGATTCCCATGATGAGGCCAGCCAGGGGCTAAATGAAATGAAATGAAATGGCACTACTGTCGACTATTGACTCATCTTCTTTATCATGAGTAATCACTTCCAGCGTGAAAATCCGCCATCAGTGGAAAGTAGTCATGATATGTGAATAACATACATCAGACGGATGCCCAAGCGGCTTCCGTAAGCAACTCGCTCGCTTCGCTTCAATGCTTTGCTTCCTTCATTCCTTATCGTCTCAAGTCTACGCTTTTCATGCCTTCCTTCTCGTTTCCGTAAGGCGGTGATGCACCCCAGTATTGCTGCCGATACTGCGCGTCGGCCCCGGCGTCGTATGCTTGCCCGTTGTCGAACTGAGAATACATGGATGGCCTCGTGGGACGTCTCGGCGGCATCTCTGGTTCACCTATCTGGGCATACATGTCCGGAATGTCAGGGTACACTGACGGCGTCCTCGGCGGCCGTGGTGGTCGGTTGATGGCATCGATGAGCGTTTGCCTCCTCGTAATTCTCTTTGGCCTCTCCGGCAATGCTGCATCTTCGGCGTTGGTACCAGACGACGTTTCGTCTGACTCTTCCCCAGTATCCTTCTTTTCTTTATCCTTTCCGGCGTCCTTGGTGGCGAAGAAAATGGTGAATACCATCTCCATGTCTTCCGGTCCCTTTCTCTCGCGCATAATCTGATGAGGCACCTCCAAATCGTCAATGAGCCGTTCAATCTCTTCGACAGAGTAGCTGCCCTTGTCCCTGTCGCCAGAGTAGTCCCCGGGCCCACTTGCTCCGTTGGGAATGTGGAACCGAAGGTCAACTCTCATGATGGCGTAGAGTGCGACAACTATGAGCTCAAAGAAGAACCCCGTCGTGTAGAATACTGCTTTGCCGTAAATCACGCTCGGCGTGGCTCCTGGTAATTCCTTATTGAAGACGGCGAACAGACGAATGGACTGTCCGGTAATCAAAAGGAAAGAGCCCAGGTAAAGCAGGGCCACTTTGACTCTTTGTGAGCCAGAACCGAACTTCTCTGGCTTAGGCCCTGGCACAGAGAGGCATCCGCTTACTACAAGGACAGGGAATATGGAGAGGAACGTGTTCCATGAACTTCCGAATTTGAGCAAATCGTCTGTAGTTTCCAGGCGATCTACATTGCCAACACTGAAAAACGCAATGATTGTCGATGTCATGTTCAGAATGATAAAAGCCGGAACCGAGAAGAGCAGAATCAAACTGAACTGACTAAACGCGGTACACCATCCGGCTTTCGGGTGGATCGAGCGGACCAGGCGTTGGGCGAAGAATATGTTAACGGCAAACATAAGAGCAGCACTGAGCATCATGTTAGCAAAACGTTCATTCCTTTTGAAGCTCGGCCCTCTTAGCTTACCCTCCGTTCTCGGTGATCAACGCGAGCAACACAACCCCTCGGGTCGACACAATCGACCATGTGATACGAAAGATGCAAGTAACTGTTCGGATCATACAGAAGTCGAAGACGATATCTGAAATCAGAAACTTGTGACCACGTTTGGCATTCCTTCGGTAAATACTCAAGTGCACGTACGCACCAAGCATGAACAACACCATGAACATAATGGTGACCGGCAAGTCGATATTCTTGTTGGGTATACCACCCGGGAACGCTCCGTTGGCCGGATCAGGAGGTCCCATAGGAGGCCCGCCGGGAGGACCAGTCTGAGCCTGCGGGTTCGGGCTCAGATTGGGCATTCCACCCCTCTCTGGCCCCTGAGCACTCATGATCGGGTTGAGAACTGGCGGTGGTGGTGGTAGATTCGGAGTGCTGAGGAGTGTCGTTGCTAGAGGTGCTGCTGCTAGAGGCGGCGGCGGCGGCGGCGGAGAAGGTGAAGTAGCAGCCAACTGTGGCGTCGTCTTTGGAGTCGGGGTTGAAGGCAGTATCAACGGTGCTGGTACAACTAATGGGGCGGGAATCACAAGTGGCACTGCATTAGGTGCTTGACTCTTGGCCGCAGGAGGAGGTAGAGATGGGAGTCTCGGTGGTTCTGCTTGCTTTGGTGGCGAAGGAGGTTGGACCTGGTTGGGCGATGAAGGGGGTTGAATTTGCTTGGGTGGTGAAGGAGGTTGCGCTTGCTTTGGTATCGGTGAAGGGTGAATCTGCTTCGGCGGAGATAGCGGCTGTATCTGCTTTGGAGGAGGTGGTGATGGAGGAGGAGGAGGAGGAGGAGGAGGAGGAGACGGTCGTATCGTTTGCGTAACAGTGATATATGACGGGGCAGCAGTCCTGACTTGAGTGTATACGATATAATTCGTCTCAACAATGACTTGTGGAGGTTGAAGCTGGCCGGCAACCGACGGTATACCCGCGTTCGCTATGGAGGGGATTTGAGAAGCCAAAGTTGCTAGTGCTACGGCCGGCGCGGCAGGTCTCTGTGTATTTGAAACGGGCGTTGATGACAACAGATTTGCTGCTGGCTTTGGTACGGATGCCGCCACTTGTGCTAATTGGAGTGCTGGTGATGTAGAAGCCTGTGTCGCCTTGACAACTCCCTCTGCAGCAACGAATTTGAGAGATATGAGAGGAGCGGCGGCAGACAGGAATCCAGCAAGACCGGCCATGACTGCTTTTAGAAGTGAGGCACGCTGCCTTTTTTCGTCTTCGAGACCCTGCGGCCTGCCGGATCAGGGGTACGGACAGGATGTCGGCTTGTGGGTATAACCAGCTTTGAGAGATGTTGCAAGCAGAAGACAGACTAGACAGGAACAGCCCAATGCGGGTAGAGAGTCTCAGGTGAATCCCTATGTGTAAGAAGCCGTATCCGGACTTGAGTCAATGGTTGAGGATGACAGGCTCCAACGTTGCATTGCGGCTCATGTAGTGACGAGCTGCATGTATGGAATAGGCAAGCGGGCCTCCTAGTAGTAGTAAACTGACCAAGGCAGTGGAGAGTCTGCGTTATGACCGGCTGACGACGTGTTGCGGAATTCCGGACTTGAAGAGTGCCGCGATGGGCATGCCCAGATAGGGCATTAGGGCAGTAAGGCTGATGACGGCCAAAGGCGAAGCGTACGTAGATCGGGGTCGTTAATAGAAGAAAGTCCGGTCTTTCGATTCTCTGAGACGTTCTGGCTATGAAGGAAATCTTTATTGGATGGGTGTATTCCTTATGATTTGGCCACGGGGTATTCGACTCTTCAGCAGCAAAAAACAAATTGCCAGCGTATCTCGGTTAAGTGTAGTGTCTCTTCGTTCAACGATTTGGCACTTTTTCTCGTTCTCTTTCTCGAAAAAGGGGAAGAAAGTGATAGAAAGGATATTTGGTGCTAATGAGACCCTTAATAGAATGAATGTTGCCGCATCTCATCCCAACCATACTGTCTTCACGCTCCATCCTTCTCACCTCTTTCTCCTCCTCTTCCCTTGTACAGACTCCTCTCCCGAGCACTCACAAGTAGCTCGCTGCGACGTTGAACCAGTATTCAGCAGCGGGCCGGTATTGGAATATGGGTGAGGTGTGTTTGTAGACTTTCCATCCACTTGCCTCAGAGGGCAAGTGGAATGAGGCAATTCGTTTCAGACGCCGTTGGGGAACAGCGAACTATTTCCCTTTTGGGACGAGAAGGCGGTGCTCTCACCGCAAAAAGTTGCCCCCGACTAAGCAACTCAGCAGAGAAGATGACCTTTTCATCCCGTCTTTTATGAATGTCTTGCCTGTCGCTGCCTGTCTCTTGTACGGGTCCAGCCCACCTGGGCTGTCTGTTCGCACCCCAAGTTATATAAGTAACTGCGACCCATCCTAACGGGTCTGTCAGCCCAATAAGGCAACCGGCTGTCAAGAATGTCTTTGCTGTTAATCATTCCGTCATCTTCCTACTCTTCGCCGTTGGAAGATGCGAGCAATGCGAGTCCGACCTGATGCTACGGCTGATTTCCCTTCCCGAGCTTTCGGACTGACTGCAAGGGGTGAATTATTGCCCGGAACTCCTCCATGCACGCTTTTGCAGTAAGTTCGATACTATCAATCCATGACTTCCGGGCACATTTTTCATGTCTCTTGAACGCTATTTCTTCCTACTCCACGGGCCGATCTTCTAGCGAGCAGTTTCCATGTGTCAGGTCGAGGCGAGCTTGGCACACACACTAAACAGAGCCAGAGACTTGAAGCACTGATCAGTGTGTGGATGTGAGAAGAGTTTATCCAGACATTCGTTTATCCTGTAGGTGTGCCGTGTCAAGATGTCTGAGCTTGCGAGAGAAGCTTTTCTGCTTGACAGCGTCTGCTACTGCCGCGATGGTTGACAGGCGCATCGGCCTCGATGATCTTCCCGCTCCCCCGTAATGTTTTAGTGTGGGAGGGTGGTTATCCAGATCCATGGAGGCTCCGGAGATGTCTGAAATGTAGCTCGGCCACATAGTCGGTCTCACAGCTGGGGAGTTGAAAAAGTAGACGCCATCGGTCTCGGTTACCTAGCACCTTTCTACCAGGGCGGGAATCAGTGGCCCTGCTCGCTGACAATAGGATCGCCACACTATGCCTGCGTCGATCTACCTTGAGCCAGCATCAAGCTTAAATCGTGCCGGCTGCAGATCGCGATGTGGCTTTTGCACAAACTGCCGGTAAGGAAAACGCTTGATCGTATGGATACACATGTACTAGGCGGAGGCTACTCAGCTATATGATCTACCATTAAGCCCCCCTGACCCTGACATATGCCGCACGGCAGCCCCTGTTAGTTTCGTACTGCGATACTTTAAAATGTTTCCAGGACCGCGGATAACGGGGCTGGGATTCGGACTTGGTACGGATACAGACCAATGCACACTTTACGTACTTGAACGTCGAACGTCTTGCTCTCATGTCCCCAGCGTGCCCGCAGGCAAGGACCCCAGCGTTGAAGACTGTGCACACCGGACTCAGCGACGTGAGTTGAAATCTGAAGCTTATATGCCTGTGCTACTGGTGGGAAACTACCTGCAAAACTCAAGAAAAAGAAGACCCTATCCGGCGCTGCGACAATACAAGGCATATCCCAGTCCCCCACCCCACATACCGGGCCTCTCGACGAAAGAGCTTCCGCGGCTATATCAAGATTTCACCTGGTTCTTCCTGGGAAAAACTATACACGATGTCAGTGCTGGACGTCTGCCAGTTGCGTTGGCTGTCGGCCGATCGCAGGTCCGTTCCTCTGATCCGAATTCCGCCCACAGCAGCTACGGCTGAGGCGGCTCACTCTGTCCTCTACTCTCTGCGACTCGAGTTTCGAGAACAGGCATCTGATACTCGAGTGAGCGGGCTTTGCCAAATTGGACAGACAGAAGATCCCACTACGGACGAAGTTGAGGATCAGTAAGAGATTCCGACGGGCCAGCCGACCAGTATGTTGTACTACGTTCCGCCATTTTTACGGCAATAATAAGTCATTTACTCTGGCATGAGCCTTCGAGTCAG
This sequence comes from Colletotrichum costaricense, assembly GCF_030867565.1. NCBI lineage: Eukaryota > Fungi > Ascomycota > Sordariomycetes > Glomerellales > Glomerellaceae > Colletotrichum > Colletotrichum costaricense. Next base: position 3,448,551 of record NW_026848232.1, on the reverse strand, counting down.
CACGATTCCTATGCCGGTGTCTGAGTTGACGAAGCTCATTCTATTGTCTCGTCCCCGCCATTTCTCCAGTCAGCCAGCAAATAGCTAAATGCGCGTAGAGAATTGCCGCTTGATCCATGCAGAGAAATATCTGCTTTCAAATGTGTAGCAGGACTCTAGATTTTGGCATGTAGCCTCGGAAAGTTCCCAGCTTGACTGGTACAGTCAGTACACGGCCACCTGAATGTATCTTATGGCAATGGTGCCGCGTCTCTGAGGAAAACGGGGCTACAATGCAATAGCGATCGTTGTAGCCAGATGATGAAGATAAGTACGCAAGCCCAATGCATCGCGCATCGCCTGCTAGGAGATTTGGTGATTCGATCAAAAGAGACTTTAGTAATATGTGCATTCTCGCCAATCACAGCATCAATCATCTCTTTCGCTCACGATCGATCCGCTCAGAAGAGCCCGTCTGCTATTATCCTCGTAGAGAGAGAGATATAGAGAGAGAGAAGTTCCGGCAATTGATGGAAGTGCGTTGGGATGAGAATCTGGTGGCCTGGCAGAACACCACCCTGAGAGGTGTTCCACCAGCTCGGATTCTCATCATAGACTCAGTTCGGCAATCACAGAGAGAGGCACCGAGACCGAGGATCCTGTGCAGGCTGTCACGTCACGTCAGTTGAGGAAAGAAACCAGACACGCGGGTGAACGCGTCAGTTTGGTTCATCGGACGACGGCTCCAGCCTGCAAAATTGCAGTGACTAGGAAGGTGTTCCTAGGAGCGAAGGGAGCGCTCTTGCATCTGTCGGGTCTTGTACGAGAATGCCGAGAAAACGCCATGACATGTGAGCCGTATTCGGGGTAGCATGGGGAGTCCACAGAGCTTCTGTCTCCAAATCATCCGACGGTCTTCTTCGGGGTGATTATCTTCGTCAGATGGGCGAGTTTTCCCGTTTTGGGATTAGATAGAGCTCTAACTCCAGCTCTAACCCTCAACACTTCAGACTAAGCCCAGTATTTTTATGGTGTCATTTTTCCAGTCAAGTCCTATACAAATTACACGGATTCGTAAGATGACGGCGACTGGTAGGCCCGACAAGGAGGGAACAATAAGAGACGCAATTGGAACAGGATCTTGTATTTCAATGATTTCTGGCCAAACCCTCCCAACGATCTTTATTTGAAGACTTCTCAGCCGAGAGCAGGTGCTCTGAGCTACCGATATGGACTTTGTCTAAACCGGCAGGCTTCTAGAAGACGAGGACAAGAAAGGCGCCAGACCTGTTTGGGTACTTTCATGCGTCGAATGATAGGTGACTAGGTTTCAGAAACTCCAGTCGTCTTCGCATGGAGTTCCGGTTTCACTCCCTCAGTTGTAGCGACGCTTGGGCTAACCGTTTCGTCTGATGTTACTGCTGCGCATCTTTACAACAACAATTCGCACTCGCTCAAGCCGCCGACGGGGAGGCATGCCGACATGTGCTGACAGGTTCTATCCAAGGTTCAGCTGTCGGGTTTGACGGTTGGCCGAACAGACTTGTGCAATAGGCCACCCTTCCCCCCAAAAGCGGCTGACATCGATTGAAGAAGCATCGTTCTCCGTCTCCAATCATACTATCGTCCATCCTCTCCAATCCTGACTCGTAACGTCATCTTCTGAGCTAGATGCCTTTTAACTGGCGGCGCTGCTGAATGTCACCAAAGCAAGCGGGGCGAGTTTTAGAGTTGAAACATATCAACTCCCTTGTGCGGCTTCCTCCATCTTGGATCAACGGCTAACAGTCTGTTCTCGAGGTTCATCAACAGCCGCCCTCGGCCGCGTCTGACACGAGCCCGGATCTGTATGCCCATTTTCCTTTTATGTCTTAGGGAAGCACGTCCGCCCCTCTCATTCCTCCTCGAATTTCCTACTTTGATAGGGGGTTTCGCCCACATGACACAAACCCCGTCGAAACTTGAACCGTCAACTGGCCGTGGATCTCGCGCATAGCATACACTGCCTATTCGAGGAAAGAAAATCAGTACTACCGTACCATCAGCTTTTCTTTATTTCAAAGATGGTCAATACGGGTCACCCAAGCAGGGCATGCAAGCTCTGCCGCGCGAGGAGGATTAAGTGTGACGAAACGAAGCCCTTCTGCCTCAAATGCGCCAAGTCGAAAAGAACTTGCCCAGGATACCGGGACGCATTCGAGATCAACCTTCGCGATGAGACTCAATCAACCATCCGCAAGGCCAAGTCCGCTGCGTTGCGCAAGGCTATTCGAGAGGGTCGCGCGACGGAACAGGATGCGGAAAACGAATGCCAAACCCAACCACAAGTGATGGAATGGACACCGCCAGCAGCACCACCTCCACGAAAACAACAAATCATTCCAATCACGGAAGACGACTGGTTTGATAGATATTCAAATTCATCTTCTTCTGAAGCGTCGCCTTCAATGTCATACGCCTCTTCTTTGTCGTACATCAGCAATCAGGCGCCCGATACCTTTGTCTCATTCAAAGACATTGAAGGCGGGACTTATGGCATGCCGCACACATTGCAGACGCCTCTCGACCAACAAGCGACATGTTACTTTTTGGCAAACTACGTGCTTGCTCCACCAACGGGAGTAGGCAGAGGGATTCTCACATTTGTACTACCCCTACTGAATATGCCCAGCTATCAAGCGTCTCCATTGCAGTCCGCTTTTTCAGCTGTATCAATGGCCGCTCTGGCTGGTAGGCCAAACTCACGACGGTTGTCTTCGATGGCTCACCTACACTATAGCAAGGCATTAGAGGACTTGACTCGAGCTATGCAAGACAAGATAGCTGTGAGGCAGGACACCACACTTGCCTCTGCAATTCTCTTGGCTTTTTACGAAGGACTGGTCTCAGACGACGTTGAAATGTCTGGCTTCAAGAAGCATATCTCTGGGGCGACTGCAATAGTCAAGCTACGTGGACCGCAACAGACTGCGTCTGGCGTTGGCTTGAGCATGTTTGAATTTGTTCGGGCAACATCGGTACGTCTTACTTTGACAAGCACTTGAAAGGCTGTATCAAAAACCGGTGGTCTAACGCGTAAGACAGGTCCGGCAGTACACCTTCTTTGCAAATATTTCCTTGGAGGATTTGACTTGGTGGGCACGGCAGGCCGTCTGCGACACTGTTGGCCACCAAGCTTTGGTATTGAACCTCCAGACGACACTCATCCGTGGCGAGGCCGACAGCCTTCTGAAGGGGGCACGAACCACCGACAAAATCGACAAAGCTTTGAAGCTTTTGCAGAGGGCACGAAAAATGGACGATGATCTCGGTGTATGGTTCGACAAGTGCCCACCAGCGTGGAGGAAGGTTATTTCAGGATCGGCTGCGGAAGTTTCGGAGGACAAGATCGGCTACGTTTCGGCGTTTCCCGGAACTATTTACGATTACCCGAACGTATGGGCTGCCGGAAAGCATATCAACACCCACGTATCTCGACTTCTGCTCAACCAGGTCATTGTGCGTTGCATTGCATGGGTCTGCGCACCGAGTGACCATACTCTTACGAAAGAGTATATTGACGCGAATCGGATCGGAACTGAGCAAGTGGCCGACATTATCTCCAGCACTCCGTACTTTTTCGGGTGGACAGGTGATGCTATGAGTACCCCCTACTTCCCATGTGGGACATCCGAGATGCCAAAAGGCCTAGCTGGTGTGTCTTGTATGTGGCCCTTGCTAGCTACTGGATCGAGCCGATTTGCGACCAGAAAGCAACGAATATACGTCAAGGCCCGTCTTGCAAAGATTGCGGAGGAGATGGGTATCCGTCAGGCCGATGTCTTCTCAAAGGTATGCTGCCCACTCAACTTTCCAACTCAACGATTAACACAGCTTCGTAGCAAATCATGTTGGGGTCGCCAGAGCCAGACCCAGTCAACAGTTATTGTCCAGACACATATCTTCATTTACGTACATAGTTTAGCGTTGGCAATACCCCTCTCGCTTTGGATAGAAGAATGCTGTCAAAGATGAATAAACAGGCCGAACACCCCTATTGTGCCTGACAACATGCGTGCTGCTCGTGGATAAATAACGTATCAAAGCGACCACCGCGGCAGCAAATCCGAATCATCCCTGAAATTGAGGGACTGCATGCTGCTATATATGAACCTGTAACTTTCGTTTCGAAAGTCATCTTTGAGGTAGTCTGTTCGACCGCTCAGAAACCAGAGTAGTTGCTGATTCTGACTCCATTCCGGCCATTGCGCGTAACCGCCCAATCCGACGTTAGGATCCAAGTTGTAAAGGAAGTTGAGATAGTAAGTCCGGGTGCTTTGTCGTGCAAAGGTAGGAAAGATTCCTAGAAAGACTTGCAGTATGTCGGAAGCGTGAAACGTACCAAGTACGGGAGTTCCGTGGTTGTAGCTGCTCAAATACGACCAAGCTGGGACTTCTGGGTGCTTTGCTTGAGCAACAGATAGAAACGAGCGGCGTGCTAGCGTGAAGACGAGATCCCCAAGAATGGCAGCCCTACGCTTGAAGCCAGGAACGATCTCGTTGAAGATCCCTGTACGAAAGGGACTCTCTGCAGAGATGTGGTGGTCATATGTATTGACGAGGGTGGTCAACTGGGCTATCGAAGCGTTGTGAAAGTAGAGCTCTGAGAGGTAGTTGACGAGTTGCGACGCTGTCATCACCAGAGGCTGGAACAGTGCGAACAGTGTACCCTCGTCTTCTTGGTTGCCGATGATCATAGGCACTGCAGCGTATCGTCCTTCTTTTGCGATAATATCGGGGCTGTCTATCAGTGCTGTGCCATCTGGTCTAGGAACATATGACAGAGCAAGAGCTTCGTATGAAAGGATGCCGGGCACCGCCGTTGCGGCACGCTTGTAAGTCTCGTAATCGACACTGCGCAGGCAATCCAAGGTACTCGCTGACCCTTGACAACCGGCTGCCTTAACAACAGCATCGTAGACTCTCTGGCCTTTGGGGCAGTCAACTGGGTCAGCTGGGATAACACTGCCAGAGTTCATGATGGCCCCTCGAAACAGTCGTCGACCCTGATAGGAGTTGTCACCGTCATACAGCGCCATCTGGTCGAAAACAGATATCGCACCGGCTGATTCCCCCCAAATCGTTACCTTGTCAGGATTACCTCCGAAGGCAGCGATATTATCGGCAACCCATTCCAAAGCCTGACGTTGGTCTAGTAGTCCCAAGTTGGCTGAGCCATCCTTCAGGATTTCACGACCAGGCAAGAACCCGAAACCTCCCAGTCGATAATTCACAGCAACAAAGATGAAAGGACGGTCCATGTCGGCCCCGTCACGGACAAAGCTTGCCCCGCTGTATGTAGCTGTCGACCCGAACTCGAAGCCACCCCCAAATATCCAAAACAAGACTGGAAGCATCGCATCGGACGATGTGCCAGAAGGACGCTGGACAGTCACCGTCAAACAGTCTTCCTGGCCGGTAATAGGCTGAAAGAATGGGAGCGTAAGAAACGAGCCAACAACGTCAAGAAGAATGTTCCGGCTGTCGGTGGACAAGAGAAATTGAGGGCATGCGGCTGCGGTTCCTGTCGCGTCAAAGTTGCCTAAAGAGGAGTTGAGTCTTTGAGGCGGCCTTAAGCGGAGCGGTCCGGTGGGCGGTCTCGCATAGGGGATGCCAGAGAACGTATCGACGGAGCCAAATACTCGTCCCTTGAAGGTACCGGCCGGCGCATCGACTTCCGCCGGAGCAGCACGAGATTCATGGTGATGGTGCTCAGAGTTGCCAGCTGACTGACCAGCTAGGAAGAGAACGACAGCCAGAACTGGTGGGAGAGAAATCTTCATGGTGTTCTAGATGTCTGTAAGGGAGCGTAGAGAGAAGAATGGAGAGGGAAAGACAGAGGGGAAGCAATAGAGCGGGGGGAGGTGGTTGAAAGGAAATTTAGCCATGTAGAACAAGGTGAGCGATACTTATAGGTTAAGGCAAACTCAGGAGGATACCATCTCGGCCGAAGAAGAAAAGGAGTTTAATCTCTTTTCTTCAAGTTTCTCCTCATCTCGTACACGCCAGACATGGTCTTGGAGATCGCTCGAACCAGGCGGTGCTTCCCGCTTCTTAATTCGGCCTTGACATATCGCCCCAAGTCAAGTGTGAGCGAAGACTCTTCTTGTCGCGGGTTTTCCTGGTTTACTAGCACGTGAAGGTGTCAAGGGTCTAATTACCCTGGACGAATGCAAAAGGTGTGTGGGAACTAACCGGTAGTGACAGGGGAAAAAGTGTGTGTCGGCGGCCCGGAGGAGGTTGGCGATGACACACATTCCGAGGTTGCGAGCAGGTAGAGACTGTCCGACTGTGGTACCGAGTGAGGCAGTGATGCCGCTATTCAGGTGGATCGAGTGGGCGAAGCTACCTCCAGATCTGCGCGAGAACAAAAGAGTCGACGCGATGATACGCCTTTCGAAGCGCGGCCTTGGTTGCATTACCTAAATTCATCACGAGGGACCTTTTGTAGTGTATTGCTAACGTACCCTACTCTGGAAAGCCGTGGCGCTCTCTTCGTCAATATTTTGGATAACTTTATAATCGCCAGACAATATAACGTCGTGTATTCGAAAATTGATTTTATTGCAAAGCACTGATTGCAAACACTGGCTGAGTCGACTGGACTCTTAGCTTGTGTCGGGGAATCTAACGTAAGTCTTCCATCTGAATGCCTAAACAACCCATGCAACCGTTCGGACAAAGTCGCAACTGTGTCCCTTCTTGCTTGAATCTCTCGGAGGGGAAAAAAAAAATCAAAAGCCCTGTGCTTCTGACCGTTGCCGGGTTCAAAATGCGTCTCGTCTATCCGTGTCAAGAATCAGTCATGATTCTCTCAGCTGATCCTACAACTCCATTTACTCGATGAACAGAACTAAATCCCTGGTTCCCATACCGTGGCCGCATCCGTAGCGACCTCGGAGAAATGCGATGAATGCTTCTCTCAAAAACGCCTCGTGGCTTCGTTATGCAATGATCAAGGGCAGTGAACTTCCATCAGACGACCATGCCCACCTGCCCGCTTTCCTCGTCAACTAAACATCTTCGTTTCCCACTGAGAGGCATACCGTCGGCTGGAGCCTCTTCTTCGAAGCTGCCATTAAACACTTCAACGAGGGCCTCGCGATCTCTTCGTCGCTTGAGCTTGTCAGGATTTGGCTCCGCTTCCTCCTCCCATGTCTCGATGTTGTCCTCATCAAACTCTCCCACGACGTCCTTGCCAAGCGCCTTGCCCAATCTCTCCTTGAGTCCGAGGATCGGCCAGACGGGCACTCTTGTGTACTCGATGCGCATGCCACCCTCGGATGCAACCTCTCCGATTCTCTCAGCAAGTGTCTTTTCGGTCCCTTTACGGGGGTTCTTGGTTGGCTCGTGGAACTTGCGAAGCAGATCTGCCGTGACCGTGGCCTTGTAAACGATGAACTCGGATGTCTCATTGTCATTTGTGAGTAGCTGTACCGCCACATCGTAAAATTCAGGCTCTCCTAGTCCGATGGGCATGGGCCGTGAGGGAACCCACTTATTCGCTGACGGCCGTGGTTCGCCGTGAAACCTTCTCTGCGCCATAGCCAACATGATCCCCACAAGCAACGGGTCGTGCGTCGGGTTGCTGGGAACAAACATCTTGGAGCGCAACTGTTGTAGACGTTCGACCGGCCCGTTGTACGATCTGTTAGGTCCTTGAATCACGCGGTACATGTTCTTTCGTGTCGCCGCGATCTGCATCTTGCCAACGTAAGCGAGGACGGGCAGCGACTGAGCGTAAGCAGTTTGTTCGCCGCTCAGGTTGCTTGCGCTACCATTAGAACCCGTCGGCACAAGAGTGAAGGATTCAGCTGGTCGCGTTGACGCGGATTCAAACGAGGCAATCGAGCCGCTGCGCGAGGGCATCGCATCCCAAGCAACCTGTACGCGACAGGCATCGCGATACACTAGACCGCCGAAATAGAGGTGCAAATCAAGCTGTGTTCGGGTGCGCGACAGCTTCCCCGGGTAGAGGGTGGACATGATTGTGCGGACGGAATTTGTATAGAAGGTTCTTGTGGAGCCGGGCGCGAGCATGGCCGTAAGTTCTCTGCTAAGTGTCGAGGCCGCAACCGAGGGCTTCATGTGACATTTCGACGGAGAGACCGGGGCGCCGCGTGGTGAAGGAGGAGGGACTGGCGTGTCGCATGGAGGAAGCTCAACGAACTTAGCATCGAGGAGTTGAACATGCAGCTCGGTCCAGCAGATGGGACGAACGAAGAGGGAGAGTCCAGCATGATCCCACATCTGGTCGTAGAGAGACCCTTCGTCTGGCCTGAAGACACGAACTCTTCTTTTGCGTTTGGCGGGGGAGGGCATGGCAGGAATAGGACTCGAGGTCGGGGGCGTTGCGTGAATGGGCTCGGGCGAGGACATTGACGAGGCTGTCGGGGCGCTGCTGGAGAGATGCATATTGGCGGGGGAGGAGTCGAAGAAGTTGCGCAGTTGTCGTGCGAAACTGGTGCTATTGAATACCGATCTGTGGTTTTGTCAACATGATTCGGATCTAGGTGAAGAGGAATGCAGGTAGGATCTATTATTGGGTGAAAGGGCACGAGTTGGATGGAAGGAAAACAACGAGGTCATGGCAATAAAGGAATAGTGATTGGGGGGGGTCTCACTCTAAAATGAGCATCGGGTTGTGGCGCTCTCCCTTTGGTTCTTCCTACGTAGGTAGTAGGTATGGGTTTTCAGGGGGGGCCTTTGCGTTGCGCCGTGGGCCTGGTGTCCAGTTGAACCTTGGGCTTGGAGCCTTGGGGCACTGACGCGTGACGGGGGGATGATGGTAGCACTCCGTATGGCCCCTTCTCTTGCTTTTGGGGGTGTGGAATGGTGAGGATGATGGCCGGTGGATGTTTATGACGGACTCGGTGAGGCGGACAGCAGTCGGCGCAACTGGGTGCGCGACGCGGTGTTGAGTAAGATAAAAGAGGATCCGGATCCGCAGAGAGATCGGAGAATATCCGTATGCAGTTTGATGTACGGTCAGAGAAGTGGTGCTCTGTGACTGGGTACCGATTTGTCTAGAATCTGTTGAGATCGACGGTGCTTGCAAGGGGTTTGAGGCTTAACCGTCGCTGTCGGCTCACGAGGCAGAGGAAAAAGAAAGGGTATGGGAGGGATGACGGGATGTTTGGTTACTGGTGTATTCCCATCCGAGACTGAGGAGACGGTCCTCCGCAGAGAAAACGGGACTTATTGGTGCTGAATATGACGCGCTCGGTGGGGAGAGAGAAACGAGACTTGGAGAGAAGAACCGAAGAGAGAGAGAGCAACATGAACAAGGGGAAGAGAAGGGAGGGGCAATGAAACGCGGGTGCGCGAGTCAAATATTCCAACTTTTTTGTTCGTTGATTTTCTTGATTGTTGCGCTGTCACTTTTGTGTGTGTCCCAGTGCAGCCGGACGGTAAGGTAGGTAGACCCGACAGAATCCAGTGTGGTCACCGTGGCGTGGCGGCAAAAACTGGGCAGGTGCAGAGTTAGGTATTGACCCGTCACGACTGTCCGTTTTGTCAGTGCCTTCCTAATTCCCGTCCCCATCGCGATGGTGCCTGCCTGTGCCTGCGGCCTGCCTGCTCGATGTCCACCCGCGACTCCAACTTCTCCTTCCTCTTCCACCGCCAACCTGCAACCCTCGGCCACTAAAGGGCCAGAACACGCGCGCCTGATCGGCTTCACACCTATTTGGGGGAAGGAAGGGCGCGACTTGCCACTGCCTGGTGCTCTTGGCCCGCATGCAACCGGGAGACTGTGACACGCGGAGAGTGCGAAGTCATGTGATCTTAGGCACCAGCCCCCTCCAGCAATACGTACCGGGCATGAGCCATGTCATCGATTTTGTGGCTGCCCGTAGCTCCGGAAATGCTGAGTCATTACGGAAACATTGATCTATACACGTGACTTATGTCCACCTGACGCTCCATGTCTTTCTAGATCCATGGCACGTGAATGGAGATGCTGCAGGCAATTGCTGCGCCACAAATCTTGGACCCCACCCTTGAGTCTGAGGCTGGAGCACACCCCGTAGATGCCGTCAAGCCTCAGAAGCCACAAGGTCCATTCGGAGCAGTGTGAGGTGGACGTCAGTCGCTCCCCGTCAGCTAAGTGTCGCGCCCCACCATCGGCCGCTTGCTCTCCATCTCCAGTGCAGTTGACGTCTCCCAACTGCATTTGCGACCAATCCTCATCAAGACCAGCTTAACATTCTACGACACCGAGCGCTCGGTCAGGCGTATTCTTCAAGATGCCGGTATGTCTGTGTGATGCTCATCCCATAGGTAGCTCGCCTGAGCTCTCTCTGTCTCTGAGGCTCTGGCACAGCCCGTACACTTCAACCTACTCCCCCAACCCGCCTAAACCGAGCTGACGATGACCTTTACCCAGGCCTACAATTCCATGTTCAATGCCGACCCGAACGTCCCTCGCACAATAGGCAACTTCCCGCTGCTGCCCTTGCGCACAAAGACCCGCGGCCCGGCCTATACTCTTCCCTTCCCCAACCCGCCTCTGCCCGCCAATGAGTCTCCCGACCCAGACAGCGAAAGCTACGACATCCTCGACGAGGTTCTCGCCCTATTCCGCGCCAACACCTTCTTCCGCAACTTTGAGCTTCAGGGCCCCGCCGACCGCCTTCTGGTTTACGGCATCTGGTTCGTCAGCGACTGTCTGACCAAGATCAAGCCTAGCGCCGGCGTGCGTGATGCTTCCAAGGATGTCATGAACGTGGCCCTCGATACCAACTTCGCCATTCCCGGCGACCCGGCATGGCCCCTGAACCAGGTACGGCAGCCTTCCGAGGTCCAGTGGCATTTCTTGACATTGACAATTGATGTAGATGTACGAGCCCCCGCGCGATAGACAGGACGCCGAGCAACTCCGCCAGTATATGTCCCAGGTCCGCCAAGAGTTGGCAGTCCGGTTACTGGCACGTGTGTACGAAGAAGGCGGCGATGGAAAACCGAGCAAATGGTGGCTGAGCTTCACCAAGAGAAAGTTCATGGGCAAGGCGTTGTGATGACGGTCGTCGAAGTAGAATCGCCAGAGACAAGCAAATACCTTGGTTGGGGAAAATGTTGAAGCGCATAAGACAGGACAATATGATGATGCCAATTACTCCAATTACAGCTTGATGGGCTTTGATAGGAGGATGCTAGGGTATCTATATGCAAGCCTTTCTCTTTCGTCTTTCCTCTCGACCACCGCCCAATGGTGCGTCAACGTCTCCTCAGTATCCGGACTTGCTCGTTTTGTTCATGCTTCCACCTTTCTCCTCTTGAACTTGCCTCTTGCCTCGACCTTACCCTCTGCCGGAACTGCCTTCCAACCCGTAAAAACGTAACCATCCGCCCCGCCGCGCCCCATCATCATGGGGTGTGTGCGACCGGGCAGAACTTGCCACCGCTTCGCGCGGCTCGTCTGGACATTGGCGCCCAAGAGCAGAGTCGGGTTGATGGGGAAATCGTCTGAACCCTCCCATCGCTCCAACTCCTGGACAGACTTCCCAGCTGCCTCGGCCGGAGGATTTGACGACCAGCCTGCGCGGCGGGCAATGCTGAAGCAATCGGCCAGTTCCGTCAACGGCTCGATGCTTTGCGAGTAGACGGCAATCGGCGCTCCACCGGCCAGGAGTGGCAAGGTGTGACGGAGGATGGACACCGTGTCCATCGTGCTGGCGATGACGAGACCGGAAAACCCACCAGCGCGCGTCGAGTCCACAATGTAGCGGGTTCTCGCCCAACGTCTTCGCTTCCGGTGGTAGTTACCACGCCGGTTAGCCTTCCATGAGTGCAGCTCCTCGTCCGAGACCTCGGGGGGCGGTGTTGAATATGTGACATCCTCCTCGGGCTCCAAAAGCTGCAGCCATGAAATGGGCAATAGGTTGGTAGCGAGGGGATGAAGCGGGTAAGGCGGGTTTGGATTTGTGCTGTCAAAGTTGTAGTATTTGAGGAGGGCGAGGTTTGGCTGGCTGTTGGGATGGATGAGCGTCAAGGTGTTGGTAGGGGCAAACATGGCTTCAAAGTCGTCGCGACGGGGCGGGTGTCTTCGTCGGGGTTGCTGCGGCTTTGTTGTCTCGCCATCATTTGTCATTGTGGCATCAGCTGTGGCCTCCTCGGGCATTGTTGTTGTTGGGTCTTGTACTGCAGTCTCTGTGCTTGTCTCCTGTGTCTGTTCTGTCGCGGCGACGTCAATGGTGGCGGTGGTGTTCTCTGCTGGCTTGACTCCATTGGCTTCTTCCTTGCCAACATCTGTAGCATCCTCCACTTCTTGGACCTCTTCGGGGTCCTTGGGGTATAGTATGCCCATCCTCTCGGCCATGGCGGCGGTAACGAGACCTCCTGTGTCTTCCACCACAAGCCACCGACCTCCAATCTCGGATTTGTCCAACATGCCAGACCCATCAATCGTCACGGTCTCGGGCTTGTCCGTGGGAGATACGCCGCCGAAGTGGACGTTGGCCCAGGAGTTCAAGAGCCCCATCGTCTCCTCCCGCATCTCCAGCACCTTTCCCGCATCCTTCTCTTCCAAGAGCCACTTGCCTAGCGTCAGAGGGTCAAGTGGTTGTATCATGAACCGTCGAATATACTTCTTGGTCTTGAGCAACTTGTACTTGGCGAGAGAGAAGGCCGTCTTCTGGTCAATGGCGGTATGCGACAGCAGTAGCTTTGCGATGATCTCCTTGCCGGCGTCTGTGTTGCCCTGCTTTAGCTGCTCAATCTCCTCGGCGGTCAAGGTCTGGCGGGCGGCGTCGTCGATAATCTCACGTCGCGAGTGGGCAACTACGTTGCCGCTTTCCTGATCGACCAGTTCGAATTCTGCGCCATCGGGGGCGGCAATGACATTCTCAAGAGTGGTGCCCTCCTCCTCGGTGTTCTGGGCGTTCAAGTCGGCCAGAGCGTCGGCGTGAATCTCGCTCGTAGAGACGACTCGCAGTCTGTTAAAGTTCTCGCCATCCCGTCTATCTTGGATCTCGTAGGTGATGTGAAATGGGCGCTCAATGATGAGGTTGCTAGGGAACGAGCCGAGTTTACCCAGTGAAATCGTGCTGGGAGCAGAAAAGAAAAGAAGTTAGCTGTCGTCATACCAAATGTCTACTTGATGAACCTACGTATTGGGTACAATCTGCAGCACCTTCGTATCTTCTGAAAGCAACTTCAGAGACACCCATTGGTGCGGTTGGACAACGTGGTGCATGGTTGCGACTGGATAGGCTTTACCGGGCTAAAGGTTTCGTCCAAGCGAAGCTGTCGCGAGAAAAAAAAAATGTTTATGAGCGAAGCGTTAATTGGCGGCCTTATCGTTATCGGGAAACTCGGTCGCCACCATTCGACGGCTTGGTGCCAGTTTCCATGGAAGGGACTAAGAATAACAGGCCGTCCAGGTACCCCGCGCGGGGCACTTGATCAACTAGTCGCCGGAACATCAGAAGTTCAGAACGAAGACCCTGTAAATTCAGCGTACCTTAGTGATACCTCACTGCGTGGGGAACTTGATCAACCCGGCTCAAGTTATCAAATCCGACATTCTATCTTGCAATCAAGCGAGCCAATCTCTCACCAAAGCCTTCCGTGTTTATTCAAAATAGCAAAAGTAACGCATTTCTCAATACTGCTCAGTCTGACCAACTTGTCTGGTGCGCTCTGGGGCCTAACTTCTTTTCAGCACTTGTCAGAGGTTATCCCCCTCTCGGCGTGGAATGTTGCCTGTACCAAGCATTTTGTTGGCCCGTTCTTTCATCCCGACTAGCCTTAAGATACCTGCTGTGGCATGGAGAAGGAGAGTTAGGGAACCGAATAGCAAGAGGGGTAGAAGGGTGTAAGTCGTAAAGACTGAGAACGAGTATTGATTAGCAGGGGCTTGAAAGCATCACCACACGATGCCTGAGATACCAACTTACAAACACCGCCCCCTGTTTGCTTGACAACATCAAACAGTTCGCCGCGCATAATGGGCAGCGCGCCCTTTGTCCATCTCCATGGACCAATAAGACGAAATTTGGTGTTAAAGTTTGATCCCATTGCCCATGTGAAAAGTGCTTTGAATCCTTGACGCTTCATAAAAGAAAAGGTCGGCGCGCTGCCCATGTCGAGAGCAAGCTGATATGCGTAGGATTCCTGTTCAACACCGTGCTTGCTCTTGAACAAGTCATGTCCGCCTCGAGCCTTGAGAGCGTAGTCGATCTCATAGTGGGGAATAGCATCATCATTGGACTCTCCTTGGCTGGCATCAGGAGCATGCAGCGCCATCTGTTGAGGGTACTTGTGCCGGAGGAGGTTAAGAACCCATAGTTGCGCTTGTAATTCGGCGAGAGGCGGGATAGCTCCTGAATAGATGGTGTTAGCACGGCAGACTTACACCCACAACAACCAACAGGGGCCCTACCAATGCCAGGCCGTACGAAGCCAATAAAACCAGCAGTCACCTCTCCGCGCCTCCAGATCCCGCGGACATCCAGCTCACTGGGTTCCGGGTAACCGTCGTCCAGGAAATCGAACCGACGCACATATCCAGTTGCGGCGACCACCAAGTCGGGCTTGATGACTCGAGATAGCGCCTCAACGTGCTCACGCTTCTTGCTGTCCGGAAACACGACAGTCCCATCGTCCCGGAAAGCCAATGGCCAAGGTGCCGTCAATATCTTTCTGCCACTTGTGTTTTTCAACTCAATATTCATCACAAAAGCTCTGATGCGAGAGAAAATGTCTTGCGGCCGATTTCCCTCATTGAGATATGGCAGCGCGCGGTCGGACTTGACCAGAAACACTTTGCAAGTCAGCCATGCACTCATTTGAACTATTCGTATTCATTCATAAGAGCGAAGAATATCTCCTCTCGGGAGAATACTCACGTGAGTCAACGTTATTGCGTTCACCCTCAATCTCTCCGACCCACTGATCCGGGCCAGCCGCCGTCCCGCCAGAGAGGTAATGAAGAGCCTTGAACGTCTTGTCGTACACGCTCCAGAGCAGATTGGAGTGTTGAAGACGCTCTGGAAGATATGCAGTGTCGAGGAAACTTGCGATTGCTGTGTCGACTGGCTTCTGGTGAGGATCCGGCTTCCAAACCTGCATGACGACTGGTAAAGGAACAACCTGTGGTAATCAGCGTTGATCTATGCTAGACCAATCAAATCGCATTATCAAAGTAGAAGACAAGTTAGGTACCTTCTTTGCGCAAAAGAAACCACCTTTGTGACACATCACCACTTCCCTGGCTTCTGAAGTTACGGCTAGGTGGGCTAGGTCCATTGCCGTTTCTCCGACTCCTAGGATCATCACAGACGTATTCAACCCAAATTGCGTTCTTTCCTTCACTTCGGAAGAGTGGAGATGCTTCACGTTCTCCAGACCTTCGATGTATGAGATGGACGGAACGTTGTTGAGACCGGAGCAGACGGCGATGGCATCACAGTCCCATGACTCCTCTCCATCTTGGCTCTCTGCAACTTCCAAACCTGGAGAGCGGCGAAAAAAGACGCGGTGGCCATTGGCTGTATGAGAAACTCGAACAATCTCCGTATTCGTCTCTATAATGCCCCAAAGATCAAATTGGGTACAGAAGCCCTCGAGGTAGCGAACGTAATCCTCTACCGGCAGAAAGTCAGGTAGGTCTTTTGGCACACGAAAGTCCGAGAACGCCGTGAGATACTTGGATGACACCATCTAGGAGGTTTTACATCCATTGTCAGCTGTCTGGCATACTTTGTGAATGGATTTAGATGATTATGCGAAGCGAGGCTCCCATATTGAATGATGTACGGTGGTAAGGAAGGTTGATGGGCCAATACCTCGGCTTCTTCGTAGACCTTATACTTGTAAACACCACCCACTCCGTCTTCCCTCTCAAAGATCCGGACCTCGATATCAAGTATGCCGAAGTACTGTCTAGCCTGACGAAGGTACTTAGCTGTGACCAAACCAGAAGCACCTGCGCCGATGACAGCAACTCGAATGGGCTTCATCATCGATCCCGCCGCTCTCTCTATGATGGCAGTTTGGCTCATATTGCAGACCGCAATTTCTCGTCGTCTTTGAACTGAGTGTCGCAACAGCTCCGAACTGTGAATGACGTTCAAGGTGTCGGAAGTTTGTCGTTGGAATGAAGTCTGGCCTGTCAGACTTTACCTAAGTATCATAGTAGTCGATGACTTCGAGATCAAGGAAATTTGAAACAAGAGTTCTGTTTCGATGTAAAGAGACAAGACAGTGCACTCGGACCTATTGCGTTTTGTATGCAGTCTTTGCTATTTCAGCCAGACTGCGGCCAATGGCTAATGAATCTCACTTGGCCTTGACGCGAAGGTAAAGGGGAATGTAGAAGCTACAAGGGACTGATGAGAGTCGATTTCCGGAAAATTCGGACTTTGATTGAGTAGGTATTGAATGTGTATTTGCTGGAAGTTTCAACAAGATTGACTCAAAAGCAGCAAGCCATGAACTTAGGGAGGGAAACTCGGGCGACCAGGTTAGGTTCTGGGAGCTAAACACAAGCGAATCTGCAAATCGCAATCTAGACACGAGGTTGTAGGGAACATAAGATTTTAGTTCAAATCCTACGACAGCATGAGCACAAGCGACCGACTGCCAGCAACGCAAGGTCGTTCTGCGGTTTCTAATTAGTGATCTCACCTGAAAGCTGCATGCTTACAGTCAAGACATCAGGCTTGTCTGCCACTGGGACCCTTACTCTTTCGGGAATCAGAAGATCCCGTTCACCCTCACAACTCGCGCTGACGCTCACACCATCTCAAGGCAGTTGCCCAATCGAAGGTGACGTTCGGCCGGAGCTGAGTTGGGGGCGAAGTGCCAATGTGGCTCAGCCGGGCCCCGAAGAATGTTGGACTCTTCGGTGAGTTGGAAATATGAGATGATTGAATGGTCATAGTAACCCAAATGTGGGAACACCATGGTGGTAAGGCTGAATTACAGAGGCAGATGATATGATACCTGTGTCAGATCGATCCGGGCAGCCGATTTCATGCAAGGGAAGTCCAAATTGTCTTGTAAGCCCGGCGCTTACGCTCCAACTATTGATTTGAGCAGCAAAGCAGGGACTTTCGTCAATTCACGAGGCGGGGCGTTCGAAAGTCTCCAGCAACTACTAGGGTAAGTAGACTCGACTTTGGACCGACTGCGTGCTAAATCGTATCAGGAGGTGCGCCGGGTTACAAGGATCTTGTGTAATAGATTAAATAATTCCGATGTCGCCTACCAGGCATCCGCTACCATGGTGCTTCTGAGATACATTAAACCTGAGAGCAAAGACCCGAACTGGCTTTAAGGCGATTCTCCATTAGTGAGATGATCTCGATCTTTGCCAAGCCTCTCGATTTCTTCTCTTGGCCATCGCAAATACTGTCTATACTGAGGCCCTAAAATGAGTGCGATGCCATGAAGAATGTGGCTTGCCCACCCCTTTATGTACCACATCCATTCGAGCGACTTGAGCAACACAACAAAGTGTGCCAGGATGAGAAGTGCAAAGGGCCTCTTATGTTTTAGACAAAGCACGAAATCATCATCGATACCATAAATGCAACCGATAATGACCTCCATCTTGCCGTTACAATCAAGCCTTGGCCTTGCAGTTGTACCAAAAGTTGTCTCAAAGCAAGACGAAACCCGTTGAATCATTTCCAAGTATACGGGGGTTTCTGGATCGCCAGAGCATGTAATCAAGTCTGTAAGACTGCTCAAGGCAGGCCCCCATTGGACTAGTCGTCTCGTGGGACCTGGCTCTGGGAGTGACTTCTCGTCATCGGCAGCCGAGAGGGGACCCAGAACTCCAGAGTAGATGGCATCCCATCCCATTGTTGTAACAACAATTCGAACACCCCTAAGTAATTCGAACCATGCCACTTCTTCTCCGTCTGAGACTATCAAGAGGTGTTCTGGGCTAGGCTTCTTTGCGAATGCATACGCACAGACAAGCGTGGTAGATATGTAAAGTGCTCCAGCATAGTCTTTATTAGATGTTGGCATGATGGCCATCACTTGGCGTAGGCCTATGGTGTAGTGAACATCTGCGAGCTGCTCATATTTAGATGACTCGGTAGAGTTCTCTTTCTCTTTGGATAAGTGTAGTGCGGAGATTGCGAGAAGCAGATGCAGGACGTAATGGTGCGTGAAGGCAAGACGGGGGACTCTCTCCCGCCAGAATCGCGAATTTGAGTATGTAAGATCGTCAGACGTTAAGAAGTGGTGCTGCAACTCGAGATCATCTACGGTCCATATCCAAGGAAGATCCGAGGCTACTTGTTCCTGCTGCTCCCCGCTCTGCGTGACTACGAGAGCTGTGTCAATTGACCTGGATCTTAGGCTATCGGGTGATTCGAAGAATTCTTGGGGGCTTAGCCCTTTGGATGCCGTATCCCAATCTTTCCGCGGTCTCCCTCTTCTCCGCGAATTTCCATGAGAAACGGTCTCGACGATAACATCATGAGTTGGGACGAGGTCTGTGATTGATGCTGAAGCGGCAAAATCGCAGGTTATAATAGCTTTCGAGCATTGCCCACATTGGGGTTTGGCTTCATCACACTGGTGTCTGGGTCAGTATTAAAGTGGAATGTTAGGTTCACATTGCGTACCTTGATTCTTCTTCGCTTGCAGGTTTTACACCCGTTACGGGACTTCTTATGTGATCGCCTTTTTGTGATGTGGCACGTCGTACACGTACAGCCAGGATCTCCGTGTTTCGCAATTTTCGCGTCCGGTTCACTCATCGCTGTTGATATATCCTAGATCCAGCTACCGTCTGAGATGAACAATTCATGTGTGACTGACTGGGGGGTCTCGAGGCTTCTTGAAGACTTTTCTCCCCCAAGGGTGAGGAAAGGGGGGCGTTGAAGTAAGGATAGAGGATTAATTCTAGGAGGGCAAAGGGGGGGTTGCCACTAATTCTTAAGGCTCTAGGGGGCATTATGAACTCCCCTGCCTAGCACTGCCTCGGTGGGCCGTGCCCCCCCCCCCCCCGCTTCTGCCCGTCTATACGTGGATCCACCTTGTATCTACCGCTTTGAGAAGCGTTTGTGACAATAGCTTCTGTTGTAGGCAGCTGCTTACTCAAGTATATTACTTCGCCTTCGTTCGATAGACTCTAGAAATACACATCTTTACAATTGTAATATGGAGTGTACAGCTGGACACTTTATAGTCTGAAAGCTGGAGCCCAAGGTCGATTTTTGAAGACCACCCGCTAAAGGACACGCACAACTCATGCCTTTTAATCTGGACGAGGCCACCAACTCCTTTATACAGCGCATGACCAACCTGCCGGGTCTCCAGCCGTCGTCTTGCTGTATACTGCCTTCTTTGGGTACGGGCAGATAACCTGCCTCTCATGAGTATTGTCCGGCTTTGTGATGGTCACTGGAGAGCTTTCAGGAACTGTCCCATTCTCGACCCAAGACCTCAACTGATCAAATAACGCGATGGGCTGGCCGCCGCCAGGGCCGCCCCAGCAGTGCCCCAGTCCCGGGACTGGGAAATATCTATAGAAGTCTTGTGCATCATCTTGGTGATTCAAGACGTCCTTATAATAGTTCAATGTATTGTTGGGCGGAATAGTCGGATCGGCCTTAGGCTGTGTTAGTCCGTACTGATAGGTACATGTACACGGGGACTGTACATGTAATAGCTGATGATATGCGGAGACTTACCAAGCCATGGAAAGTGATCATCTTGCCTCCAGCATTACGGAAAGATGAAAGGTCTGGGTCATCAGTCCCTAGGTAAGCATCATACTGTTGTCTGAAAGAGTGGTATGCTCTCTCCAATTCCTTGAAAGATATCTTTGTAGTAGTGATAGCGGGATCTTTGCCGATGAAGTAGGCCAACAACACTGTGACAGCGGCGTTGGGAACTCCAGTACACTTCCCATCTTCTGTACAGCTAGTTTGAGCACCAAACACTAGATCGGTGCCCATTTCCAGACCATACAGGTATGTTGACTCTCCTTCAGCCGTAAAAGGGCCCGTCCACATAGCATCCGCTACAGCGGCTGCCGTGTAGCTGATATTGGCCGATTTCCCGGTCAATGGGCAGTTGAACTCTGTTCCGACGTAGGCGTGAGGATCAAATATGGTCTTGCAGGCAGTTGTGTCGGCGATAAGGCCATCCTTAACTCCATCAAGCCCATCGCAAGCAGATACAGCAAGTGCAGTGAGCTGTTGCAGCTCGCATGGGTGAGGATACTGGTCAGTGACGTCCATATAGACCCTGGGCCATATGGTGTTGATAAGGACCCCGGCCCAGTTGATCGCCGGGGCTGCTGCGATGATTCCGTCGTAGATCGATGGGTACCTCTGGGCAAGTGCCGCACCCTGACGACCTCCTTGGGAACAACCATTCCAGTACGAATATGAAGGCTCCCTGCCGTAGTAGTTTTCAATGAGGTGCTTGGCGATGACTGCCTTAGGTTCCTACGTATTAGCGAAGTCGAAGCCTCGACACGGTTAAAGACGCCCACTTACCTCGTCATACAAGGTCTGTGACCCAAGATCCTGCAATGCGTACAGATTTGAGTTACCTGGACTTATCAGAGCCCACGAGTCCGGCCCCATGGCGTCCCCAAGTCCAGAATCCGTGGTTACAGTAGCATAACCATCTGCGATAGCGCCGGCCATAGTCGTATAACTCAGAAGCATTCTCCCAGCGCGCCACCCCCCACCTCCCACAGCTTGAAGTCTTCCGTTCCAGTCCTCGGTTGGAAGCCAGGTCTCGACATTGACAACATCACTATGGCCAGGGTGAGTGTAAGAGACGGTGATATTGCAGAAGGAGGCATTATGTATCTCGACAGCTGGCTGAGAGAATCTCCACTCTGCAGGTATAGGCCCGCTGAAGTTTGTGACCAGAGACGCTTCCAAGGAAATAAAATTTGCTCCTAGCAACGATGGCGCCGAGAATGTTGTGGCAGCGCATGGGTTAGGATGGATGCTTGTGCTGGAAGCCCCCAACCTTGGTTGTAAAGCTCCGAGAGGAGCCTGGGAACCGGGGCCTCCGGGAGCAAGGGATAATAGTTGGGTGATTCCGGCTGGCATTATTTGAGGTTGTTCGAGTCAGATCCTCAAGCGTTGAGACGATCGATTTTGAATCTATTCCTTGATTGTCCTCTATCTTGCAAGGGTACTGCCCGAGATCAAGTAGACGATCAATTAATAGTTGTAACGTTGTTGCATGCAGCAATTCTGTCATGACAAAAGTCGGATCCGTCACTTCATCGCTCGTCAGCTGCAGTTGTTTCACAGCTTCCATGCCTCGGCGAAGCTCCCCGCCGAGTTCAGCTGGTCCCTTGCTGCGAGCGGTCTAGTGGACTGACGAGGGGCCAATAATGCCCGCTGCCAATCGGAGTTCGTCTTTTTCTCGTATCAAATACGATAATTGAGGCATCGAGCATGGGCCCCATGTTTCCGCGCGTTTCCGCTCTGGGGCATAAACCGGGGCAAGTCTGTTGAACTTCCGCATGAACACTCGATGACTTCGTGCCTGTTTGCATGAAGCTCTGCTGACTGCTCTTTGGCCTTTCAAGTGACCAATTTCTCGAGAAGACTAAACCATGGCCAAGAATGACCGAGCTCTTCGACCTTATTCTATGGTGCCAAGTCTGACCTTCGTTGCTATCAATTACTCAGTGAAAAGCCCCTTGGTAACATGGTCTTAGCTTCGGCCTTCATTCCGCAACTGCACAGGCTCGGCCAAATGAAAGGTCCTTGCTCCTATACCAACACATAGCAAGATGCGTGCTCCGCGATGGTCTCAGCAAGTTGGTCATATTAAGCAAATAATGTGTCGTATTTCTATATAAAGTATGAACTATAAATGAAATGTATTGGATGAGTTTTACGTAGACAACTCACGCCAGTGAGCTACCTTATCTTACGCTGCTATACGATGATAGTCCTCGAGATGAGCGCATGCACGCCCTCAAGTAAGGTAGGCAATAATTTAGCAAAACTTAATCGAGGATCGAGAGGGGACGCTTTTCTCGTAGCTGTTCAGGGTTGCAAAGTCGAGCAGTCAACGATTTCGATGATTTGTGTTACGGGCCGCCTAGTCCGCGGCCCACATTCTATGCTTGATCTAAATTCTGCATAGACAAGGCACACATCTAGCCTTAGTAGAGGCTATACGCAAAAACACAGGGAAGAATAAATACAATAATATCGGGAAAATTACATTTCATCTTCTGAAACGTCATATCGGTGTTGGCAAGAAGGACGAGGCTTTTCCACGTTTTGTCACTGGTGGGTTATTGGGGGGCAGAAATATTCAAAATGTATTGAGCTGGTCTGAGAACTTGATTTTACATTATCATTCCATACTTAAGACCGAGGTGACCTCAGTCAATTGCATTCAACTTCATTCAACGAGAGAAGCAAGAGACTTTCCACTGCTTCATAGTCTGATACCCAACGATACTAGAACCCAAGGTTCATGTGACAAGGCATCTGTGTATAATACTCGATGAATCATGAGGTGAGAGTTGTATAGAAATCATTGAACGGCAAGAACTTCATTTGAGTGCAGTTGGTCAAGCAGTTGACTCCGCTCGCAACGAGGGTCTTATTCTCCGTTACACCCTCAGACTTTGCTGATAAAGTCTAGGGTCGGGCAAGAATAATACAGCCCTTTTCCATACAAAGGCCCGATCTTCGGTCTCTATGTGGATAGATATTCCCCTTGGCGCTGACTTGGCTTGTTTGACTACACATCTTGAGGTACATTGGACAGCAAATCGAAAACGGTCTTCGGGGTCCTCATCACGCCACACTTCTGGTTTGTCAAATACGACAGTGCAAGTGGACGATCTAGGTATGAGTGAATTAATCACATGAGCTCCGTACCTCGTTTGTCCTGCCCATCAGGATCCCCAGATAAGACTCAGGTATGAAGAGTAGGTGATTACTAGGTACAGCTTTTGCAGAGCGCCAAGCCGAAGCATCACTGTTGATCACGCGATCAATTGCCGACTTCAATTACCATGCTACCTCCCTCTTCAAGGCTTGCTCTTACTGTGGGAATGTGCAATCTTGGCATCCTCATGGGGAATTGAGGTGATGGGCGATGCCACGCTTGCATAGCCACAACAAAAGCTTGGCGCTACCCCACGACTCCTTGACAACTTCAATTCCAGCACCCAATCACGAGATGAGAAGCTACTCATGTCTTGTCCTCTGTTTCAACGAGCTGATTTTAGGTTTTGCCAAGTTTGTTGGGGATAGATTGAAAACCTGTTCAGTTCGATAGACTTACTGTACCTTGTGCCGCATCTTTGCTAATCCCATGCATCGTCCCCGGAGATATCATGATCTACCACACGGTGATAGCTTGCTTTTGCCAAGAAATCCCCGAAGATCGAGGCTACATCACTAATATCTTCTCGTATGAACACGTCACATGCCCAGCTTGGCTCTTGAAGAGTGGGACGGGCCGCAGAGGGCACCCGCCCCGGCGCTGGTGGGATTCTTTTTCAAACGCTCTTCATCGAGACTGCGCTGTCACATATTTCACTCAGTTACTTCCAGACTGCGCCAAGATCTTGGCCGGATTGCAAAGATTATAATTGTCAAAACTGTGGTATTGATGCTACTGACATGCCACCCGCCTCTATTTATATGCCGTGCCTAGCCCCTTTTTCGTTCATGTACATTATGTGTCTAGTGAAGATGGTATCAAATGGAAGCCCCACCAGGGTAAAATTGATTGCGCTTAGAAGTGAGGAGCGTTAAGAAAAAGGCCCATGAGGACACCGCCAAGAGTGCCGGCGACGGGGATTGTCATGATCCAAGAGAAGACCAAGAGACCAACACGCTGGAAGTTGACGGCCTTCAGAGTACCATTGCACAGACCGACACCGACCGTGGCGCCAGTAATGCACATGGAGGTAGAAACGGGTAGAGAGTACTGGGAAAAGACAAGGACAGTAATGGCAGCGCCCATTTCCATGGAAGAACCACGACTGGGGGAGTGGTAGGTGATCTTGTTGCCCATAACTGTTGTCTGTTAGTGCCGCGACTATCTAGAGTTTGAATTAGATGAGACTCACCCTTCATGATGTTGTAGCCATATGTGATGAGACCAAGAGAAATAGTGGCGGAGAGAACAGCAAGCTGCCAGACAGGGACAGGGGCCTTGGCGGCGGCAGCGTCACCGGTACTCCAGGCAGAGTAAATGACAGCCCAGGGACCGACAGAGTTGCCGATATCGTTAGCGCCGTGCGCGAAAGAAGCAGTGCAAGCAGTGATGATCTGTACGAAAGAGTAGGTGTGTTCGACCTCATTGGGGTACTTCTTAGCGCTGGCGTACACGCGCTTCATGCGCTCACCCTCGGGGGTACCGGCGACGCCAGTCTGGGCAGCGTGGATGTCGTAGTGAAGACCGTAGAGAGCACCAACAGTGATCATGGCGGGAATACGCTTAAGGGCAATCTTCATGTTGTGAAACTCGTAGATCTGACCAGCGCCCATTGGGTTGTCGCGAAGGGTGCGCATGGCCCAGCCGAGAGGACCACGCTTCTTCATCATCTTTGCGTGCAACCTGGCCTCGCCCTCAGCCTGGAGTTGCTTGTAGGTAGGGCCCTGGCCAATCTCAGCAGCAGCCAGGGACCTCTCCTGGGGAACGTGGGTCTCCTTCTCGTGGGTCTCCTTGAGAGGCTCATCGCCAGACTCGGAAGACTTCACAGACTCGTGAGAGGGAAGAGTCTGTTCGTGCTCATCTTCCTGGACGACGGCGTAGTTTGGAACCTTGGCCTTCTCGGCATCGGCGGGAGCGGGACGCTTGAAGAGAAGAGGGCCGTAGACGAAGTGGTACCACTTGATGGTGTAGTCCTTCTTGATGACCTTGGCGTGGACGAAGGGGACGAAGAAGAGCGCGGCGAGAAGGCAAAGGCCACCACCAGTTCCCATGGTGACAGCGGCAATGTACCACGCAGGCTTCTTGCTCAGACCAAGGTTGGGAGAGCCCTTGTAGACAATGGAAAGCGTGCAGATAGTGCCGGCAATGAGGAAGAAGAAAGGCGAAGTCCAAACGGCCCAGGGCACGGGGTTCTTGCGAACGTGAACCACGAACTTGATGAGACTGAAGATGATGGCACCGAAGCAGCCTGAGATAGCGGGCGCCATACCCAGACCAGCAAAAATGGCACCAAGACCCTTGCCGCCGTTCCAGCCCCACTGAACCTTGTCGGCGCCAGCAACAGCAACACCGACACCGGCGACGGCAGAGACCAGAGAGTATGTCGAGGAGACGTGGGCAGAGTGTCGCGTGCACCACATGACCCAGGAAGAAGCGGCGGCCAGGGCGCAGGTAAAGGCGAGCATCTGAACACCGGGGTTGCCGTTGAAGACGTTGTTGGGGATAATACCGTTCTTGATAGTGTCGGCCGTACGCGCACCAACAGTGATGGCGCCCAACATCTCGAAGATGGTACCGAAGATCATGGCTTGTCTGTAGGTAATTGATCTTGATGATACACTGGTCGCCCAGGCGTTTGCGACATCGTCTGAAAGTTGAGCCGAGTCAGTGTCTGATGTCTTGAAGCGCCAAAGTATATCAGCAGCCGCAGACCGCTTATCTTGTCTGCGCCTTTTCGCCCGATGGAGGACTGTACTTACTAGCACCGTTGTTGTATGCATCGAGCATAGCAAAGAACGTGCCAATGGCAAAGACGTAGGTGTACTGATCGAGCGCCATTGTGACTGACTGCCGCTTGGCTGTGACTTGGCGAGCAGATTCTGTGGTCTCGATAAAGGAGGGGAAGAGGTGCTTGCTAGAGAAGACGGGACAAGCAAGGCATCGAATGATGGGAAAGGCGCGCACGATAAACCTTTTATGTGCTCTCTTGGCGAGTCTGACTGACAGAAAGTAACCGGTGTCTGCTTTGCAGCAGATACCAGCCTTGGTTCCGAGTGAGCACTCAAATTGTTGTTGATACACCCCCCCATGCTCCGATGTCTTTCTCCTCCTCCTCAATCAAGCGTGGCTCAATGTGTAGTCAATGGCCGACTTAGTTTCTCTTCGTACATGGACACCCCCCTCTCACCCACTTCATCGACTCTATCACTCCAGGATTGACGATGGGACCTCGATGGCAGGCCGAACGGGATGCATCAAGGATGTTGTTTACGGCTAGCGTGCCAAGATGTCGGTATCCCTAGCATGCTAGCAGCTTAGTCTGCGAGACTCTGGGCCCACCCAGCAAGCTTTATTTGGGCGTGGAATCTCATCTGGGGAGGATCTGGAGTTGACGAATCATGGGGCTTCAACCCTCCACGTGTGGCATCTGTTTGCTACAGTTGTTTGACTTGGTCGTTGAACCCCCCTGCTCGTCGAACTTGGCGAACAACATATTAAGACCATGCCAAGCCCTTTAGACCCTTCTTGTTCTTCTCGTCAGTTGCTACGCCGTCTCTTTGCGCACAACTTCTCGTCTGTCTTGCGTTCTTGACGGGCCTTTTGGTCAGAGGCGATGTTGCCAATGGACGATAACCCCACGCACGCCTCCTTCGACCGTCGCCCAACCTACCGATAAGGGTTTCCCTCTCCGGTCTGCCAACATGGACACCGACGTGCGCCTTCTCCACAGACACTGGGAAGAGTCAGACGTCTCTGGAATCCCCGCGAACGAGGGGTCTTCGCTTCCAGTCTTCCGCTCGAACTCTCTCAGCCACCGGCAAGCCCAACCCCCACCAGATCAACGCTGGTCCGATGTCTCGACCACCAGGAATGCGCGTCGACAGCACGTTGCGAAAAGTCTGTTGCCAAACCTTTTCCCAGCAGCTCTTGGCGCTCGGTCCCCATTGCGGTATAGCCCCGTAATGTCACCACCAACTTTCCGATGAGAGACAGGCCAGCCGGCGAATTACGAGCCAATATTCACTGACGCCGCACATGTCCATGCTTCTAGCTGAAGACCACAGGTGCCAACCGTGGCCAGAAGACTCGGGCGCCTCGCAATTTGACAAATGCTCCTGGCTGTGAGCTGATTCACGAATTCCTCTAGTCCACTCGGTCTCCCGATCGAGAGTCTTCGCCCGGTTTGCTTTGGACCGAACGCGATCGAAGAAACTCTAGCCCGCCGCGGCAAGCCGGAGAGCCCTGGTGAGGGTGAGCCGCTCTTTTGGGGCCGACTCATGTTCCTCCTACGCTCTTGTGGTGCTTGGCGATGTCGCACGTGTCAGCCCTTGGTGCACAACTCCAGCGAGTTCAGCCCGTGCTCAAGACACGTTTTCGGTCAATTTCTCGAGGGATTCCATCGCGTGGACCGTGATGAAGCTATCTTCACCACCAAAATTTGGACTGAAGTTCTAGAGGTTCACAACCTGTTCATCGCCAAGTCGGGTATCCGATGCCAGGACGCGTCCAAGACTTACAACCTGTCGATCGGTATTGAAGGAACGTCCTCCATGGTAGTGGTGAAAGGTTGGCAAAGCTTGCCACAGAACCAAGCTTCTGCCTCCCTGATGACAAGAATCTCGGCGCTCCAGTCCAGCGCCTGATGCGCCGCAAGTGCTGTACGTCACAACATTGTCAAAATATTTGCGAGCCTGACGGATCTTCAGCTATGGTGAGACATTCCGAAGTCACGCTCGAGGTTTAGTGACCCGAGGATACGGAATCGATAGCTCGTAACCCTGCAGTTGAAAAACTTGTGATCCGGCTCTTCAAGGTCCAGCCGTTCCCGCGCCGCTTATATTGGACCCCACTTCGGCTGAGCCGCCCAACACTTCGCCGTCCCCGAGCCCACGTGCTTGATCCGTAGGTCAGGACAGACCGAGTTCACACAACACCACATAAGAGGCCAAGCCGGTCTTCATCGACTGGGCGGTGCTGGGTGATGGTTCCTCAGGAGAGGCGACCCGATCCCTCTTAATCCTCCAATCAAGACCGCCTCAATAATATGCAATTGCCACTGTTGCATGAGTGCATTTGCGCATGGCCCCTGACTCTGTGCGCTATTGGGTCCGGAACTGTAAAAGAATGTTGCTTGTGCTTCAATCTAGAAGGCCTGTAGAAAACTTGCATACTTATACGGTCGGGGTGGCCGTCAACGTGGGTCCCTCTCATCGGCAGCCTCAGCGAAGCTGTCCAGCATTTTCCTTTCAACAGTGATGCCAAGGTGACACTTCATAGTGTTATTATGAGCAAGAAGATATTTCAATCATAGAATCCCACCTCTATTAATGGTTACTCAGACAATCGAGGTTTGCTACAAATAGCGTTCTGCTCCTCTGCTTGCCCCTTTTCGATCACCGTCGGTTGCTTGGTCCAACTGGAACGTAGCAGACTCAGTTCTGCAATACATTTTGATGGGAAGAGACGCTTTTGTTCGTACATGGGTCAAGTAGTGATCTTTGACTTTCTTCTAACCCAGCTCCGTTCTTGATAGGTAATGAATATGGCTCTAGCTCGAGCCTACTGCGTAGAACCCAACCCTGAGGACAGCGAGGGGTCGAAGCAAGGAATGGCATGGGATACTAGGCTATAGTAAACTCTGATACCATGCAGCACGGTGTTGCATCGAGCTAGCATGTCTTCCCGCTATGCATGAACCGGCATCTCGTTTCGGCCGGAATCAGGGGTCTGCCGGCATGAGTGGGCCACGGCCGGAGTTTGACCGCGTAGCAGGCACTCGGGAGACGGCGTGGCAATGCCCGGCCTCTCTCCGGTTGTATTAGGCCTTGATTCATCACTGTGCGTCGAACAACCGTTGTATTGACCTGCAGGGTGTTGCATGATGCGGCGTATGAAATACATCGTGTAGAATTTTCAGTGAAAATGAACTTGTCTAAAGTTTTCGAGCCTTAGTTAATCAGAGCATTCTGTATTTCAAGAGATCTTATTTCGAGGAAAATTCAGCGAGAAGACTGTACATACTTCATGTCTTTTCGCCACCTACTTACATCTGGCGAGAATCATCTATAGATAATTTTAAAAGGAAGAATCTTGAATCTCAAGCCGCGTTTGGTATTGATTACTTTCGGTATTGATAGCTTGGGTGGCAATTATAGTTCGAGAGTCTTCCGCTATCTATAACCTATGATCGGAATGGAAGCAAAAGCCTCAATATAGAAACTAAGAAATGGAACAAGTTGTTTAGATTGTTGCAGCTTGATGTGCGTGGTAACACTAGGTGAAGTTCTGTCGAGTTCGGATTGGGATCTACTATTCACACAGTAAGATGGCTGGTTAACTACCTATAGTAGGTCGGTGGACGAGACGGTGCAAAGTTGCTGCAATAACGTTCATCAATGGTGCACTGAGCTAATACATCCTCAACTCACCGGAGGAACACGACTTCCTGCCTTGGGCGGTGATGCCTGCTACGGCATGACGAGGGTCTCTTCACAGACACATAGAACACTACTCAGCTTATTTTTTATATCGCTAGCGCAGTGCTCGAACCTCGCTAAGCGTAGTCACTCTGGGTCATAAGATGTCACGGGGGGCTATGCATAAGTAGAAGGGTTAAATCTTGGATTATATATTATACTATCTTATAAGAGGGTATTATATAAATTCTACGGGGTACTATATACGGTTATATAATTCTAGCGCGGTATACCGTATAGTTACCTTTCGCCTCACTTGAGGACATCACGGCGTAAAATGGGACAAACAAACAAACAAACAAACTGAGCTAATACAATATCAGGATGCTTGATTTCCTAGAACGGCGCATATGAAACCACTGGTGTGGTTTATTTTCTGCATGAAGTAGGTACCAGTATAGCTAAGGCGCACCAAGGCTGCCCCCCCCCCCCCCCCGTGCTGCCATACGGAGATGAAGTAGGTTGGCTAAGTACAAGCAAGCTTAGAGAGCCTATGAAGAAGGAGCTAGAGCAAGTTTTACAGGATTTGAATGTTATCTCGGCCTGACTCGTTGACCTGCATATCTTGCAGAGGGGAAATATGGATGATGTTGATCTTCGATGTCGTCCAGCTAGCAGAGCAACTTCTCTACAAGCGCATCAGTAGATGGCTAGAAGTCAAAGAAGACAATGTGAGTTTTAGACACTTATCAAAGAGCAACTGATTCACTTGATCTGCGGAGACTTCACTAAAGACAGGTCAAATGGCCCCCCATTCCCGGAACAAATTGTGGAATAGGTAGTTAGACCCTTGGGCCAAATATGTCAGATTCGCTTTCCTTTTTGGTTTTGTAGCTGTGGTTTTAACTTAGCAGAATTACAGAGGTAATCAACATAGTAGACATGGTTCCTGATGTTAGCGTCTGCGAGACACTTCAGGCCAAGGAAACCTTTCCCTAGTTACTTCGTCACGTCATCATGGGCTGAATGTAAGAAAGGTTATGTGGCCACACATCGCTGTTCGCCTAAGCGCAGTTAGTCTGCCACTTCGGTAGACTGCTTCTTAGGTATTTGTACTTTAAACCCACTGCAGTAGTCCTAAGTTGTCTGGGACGACGGTTCTGGAGGCCCTGCCATATTCATCCGGACAAATTTCAGAACAAATTATCGACGCAGCAGATGATAGCCCGATGGTTACCATGGAGAACTTCCGGCTTTATTCCAGGGATTAATGAGCTATAAGGACCCTGCCTTAAATCATTTTGTAATCTGTATCTCGAGACGTTGAAGCGAATGATCCCTATTTTGGCGTTGATATCTGATAACTATTTGACGATACTTTGTGGTGATAGCCCGAATTTGTCTTGTCGGCTGTCAGTAGGGAGCGCCGACTGGCCACAGTCGGCTGCAGCTGTGAACATCTCCGTGGTAACCTTCACGTGACCATATCGGAAAAGAACCAAGTCCCGAAGAATTTGACGCTGTTGCGAGTCATGTTCAGTCGATTGCTCGCAGCACGACTTTCAGCAATTGAAGTTGGCCTTGGCTTACTTCAAGTCACTTAGGTGTCCATGAGCTTGGCAGTAAAGACATCTACATTCGTATATCGTTCGACATCAGTCCGCCAGCGAAGCGGTCTCGCAACCCCACGGTAAAGTATCGAGTTCCTCTCGTCTTGTCGTCTTTGGTAAGCCTAAGTTTGTTTCAGCTATCGGCAATCAACGAGTGATCGTCGACTGTCTCCGGTGAGTCTAGCGCCAAGCGGAACATTTCGATGGCGGACCTGTTTGTTGTTGGAATTTATATCCATAAAGACTTTTGCATCGGTCGTTCCAGTCTTCGTCCGATCCCTTCAGACATTCTCGGACCACCGACGACTCCAAAGTCTGGTTAGAGGCATTCGGCTAGCGGCGCCAAACACGCCATCCCGCGATTGTGGATGGAGGCTGGAAGGTCTAGCTTGTCCTACCTTACCTCTGATAGGGGAGGTCTATGTGGCTAAATTTAACCGCTGCTGGACCGCCCTCCATGGGAGTGCCTGATATCTTTTTGACGCGTAGAATCTTTGCAGAAGGGATTCCAGTTTTTGGAAACCGGATTTTCGACCCTCAGATTGTGTCGCTGATGTGACTGGACCACTAGTCCCGAGTCTCTGGGGCTGACGGTGGATCTCGTCTGCTCCCAGTCTAGCCCCGACAGCTGAAGTACGCGGTAGCCAACACTCAGTGTTATTAGGAAATCATGTAAATTGACTTCTCTCCACGTGAATATCAGTTGAGCCAGTAGCGCGTAATGATCACGAGAGCGAAGAGTGTGACAAACTGAGGACGTGATGTCACATAGCCCCCCCGGCCCTGACAGAGAACCAACTGGCCTCCTTACGCCAATCGGTCCGCCGAGCGAATGATCATCCGCTTACTCCGCAATCTGAGCGTCCTTCGGTCCATCTTTATATCGAGCCCCGGACCATTTACCCCAGACTCGATGAACTGCCGTCCTCCTCCATGTCCAATCACCACCATAGAGACTGATTAAAATCCCCACCTCACTTACCCTCGTCTGACAGCCATCCTCCAAGCTGTTGATTCGGGGGAATTGGAGCCATATCGAGTAAATGATGGACATGCCAAGGCTGGGTCGCGAACTCTCTGTGAGTTACCGTAGGATGTCCTCTCTACCGGTATTCTCTCTGGAGATCCACCATGTCTTCTTCAACTGGCTGCTCCAACCTTCACCCCGCACCTCGACCGAGCATGGATGGGGCCATCTTTGCTTCCCCGGCGACTTAGAGCATGCGGTGACCATCCCCGCAATCCTCTCCAAACGCTCGTTACCCCAGATCAGTCCAGAAGACCGTTGCTCCACCCGAGCCTTTTGTTCACAGCAAGGAATTGAGTACCCGTAGTGCTGTGCGACTGGTCTCTTGATCGGGGACTGCTAGCCATGTAATCATGGAGAAGCCAAGAAGCAGCCAAGGATGGTCATGTCCATCTCGCTTTCGTGCAGGGGAAGATCAGGCTCGAAACGACCGAAAATGCGGCCGGCTTGAGCTCTTATAAGCTTTCGTCTGACCCGGGTCTCCTCGTTCCAGAAGAATTCTATTTGTTCTCGGACGCGTCTCACCGCATTGCAAATTGCAGTCCATCGGTCCAAAGGCTACTGCTACGTCCGCCTCGTTACTGAGGTTTTGACCTTCCCACCAGACCGCAACGGTCGCGATCACTCCAATATCTTCTCAGTGCCACCACCAGATCCAGCGCAATACGGCGCTCGATCATCCTCGTCAAACTTGCAAGATGGGTATCAAGGAGTTCTTCCGCAAACGGTCTTTGCGCCAGAAGGATAATGTCCGCACGAACGCTGCCGAATTGACGCTAAAGGAATCTCTGTTTCCCATCGTTCTGGTCACTATCCTATTTTTCCTCTGGGGGTTTTCCTACGGTATGTTGCAGCAACACAACAATTGACGATCGCATACAGGAATGCTAAGAATCTCATCATCAGGCCTTCTCGACACTCTGAACAAACACTTTCAAGATACACTTCACATCACCCGGGCTAGGTCCTCTGGCTTGCAGGCTGCTTACTTTGGGTATGTCCGTCGTCACAATCCCCCTCTCACACGGGAACAATCCGCGAAGGCGGCGATTCGCCGACTTGCTTCTTGCCGGTGTCTACATCGGCGTCTACTGCCATGCGTTTACACAGCATTCAGCTAAGCGACGCACAATCGCGCACTGCCATTACCACTAGTCCCCGGATACCTCATGGCTTCCGAGGGCTGCAACAGTGCAGTCATAGACATGGATGCTGACTCTTGCCTGACAGAGCCTATCTCATTGCCAGTCTCGGGCACGCGGCGTGGATCTTAAGGCACTGGGGCTATAAAGCTACCTTTGTTTTTGGACTCTTCCTATACGGCCTGGGGGCCCTCATTGCGATCCCATGCATTATCGCCAAGAGCTTCGGTGGCTTCTGTGCCGCCATCTTCATCATCGGTAATGGTCTTGGCTCCCTCGAAACAGCCGCAAATCCGTACATCACCGTCTGCGGTCCTCCTAAGTACAGCGAGATTCGAATCAACATTTCTCAAGCCTTCAATGGTATCGGCACTGTCGTGGCTCCCGTCATGGGATCGTACGTCTTCTTCGCTTTTGACGACAAACGTGCTCTGGAGAATGTTCAATGGGTCTATCTCTCCATCGCCGTCTTCGTCTGGGGGCTGGCGATCGTCTTCTGGCTGGCTCGAATTCCCGAAATCACCGATGCTGATATGGCTTTCCAAGCTTCTGAGACGCACGCCAACGTCGATGATAAGCCTTTCAGGAAGCAATACCGTCTCTTCCACGCTTCTTTCGCCCAGTTCTGCTACACTGGTGCTCAGGTAGCCATCGCGGGGTTTGTTGATCTTCGTCTAGAGTGGATAAAGTTCAAAAGTTAACGATAGTTCCAGATTCTTTATCAACTATGTGACAGAACGTCGCGAAAACACCGACAACGCGCTTGGCTCCAAACTTCTTGCTGGCGCCCAAGCCGCCTTCGCGATAGGCCGTTTCGCTGGAGTTGGTCTTATGCATTATATCAAGCCCCGTTGGGTATTTTTGGCGTTCCTGTCATCCTGTATTATCTTCATTGCCCCTTCCATCACACAGAAGGGTGATACCGGCATGGCCATGCTCTATATTGTCCTTTTCTTCGAGTCTATTTGCTTTCCGACAATTGTGGCTCTCGGCATGAGAGGCCTAGGCAGGCATTCTAAGCGCGGCAGTGGCTTCATTATTGCAGGTAAGCGTTCCATTCATTGTCGGGACCGTTGGTTCGCTATCTAATGCATGTAACTCAGGTGTATCTGGTGGTGCAGTTGTACCTCCGTTGCTTGGCGTCGTTGCCGATCACAAGGGCATGGGCATCGCTATGGTCATCCCCCTTATCTTCTTTATCTTGGCATGGTCATATGCGTTGGCCGTTAATTTTGTCCCGAGGTACCGGAATATCGCCGATGCTTTCACTGAAACTGAGGTTGGCATTAGGCCCGTGGACGTGGAAGAGGAAAAGGGAGGCATCGAGTCGGTCGAAGACAAGCATGGCAAGAACGCCATCCCCACTGTGGCGTGAGCCGTTGCAATTAAGCATTGCTTCAGGCATAAATCCGTCCAGAAGATTTGAAATCGCATATACATACTTTCATGAGATACCATGCAATCCCTTGGCAGGTAGAGCTTGTACAGGGAGTATGTTGCACCTTTAGAGAATTCACATACCTATCATCACGCCGTCAAGCATCCTTATTCTAGGTGGGCTATTAGGCTCAAGTTCTGTCCGCAATGCAATTGCAAAATGTATTTGACGTTGTTTCTGGTTGAAAGTTTAATTTTTCTCTCCACACATGGAAAATGAATGTAATGCATATGATTTTCCGAGCAAGTTGAGAAATGAGCTATGAGAGCTAGTGACGGCCAATCCAAACATTCAAACCAGGATTTACCTCCGTAGTAAGCCGTTAATCTGCAAATAATCATGGTTTAGATCACGGACGTCACTCACTCACTCTGAGGTCCGACTTGAATAAAACGATAGTTGGTTCATGGGCCATACACTTCAAAGAGAGGAAGGTCCAGTCATAGAAAGACACGCTGGACTACACAGAAACCCATTAGATATCTACGGGCTTATGCGAATTAGCATTCGCAGTCAATAACACAACATCAATGCCTCGGTGAATGAGGGCTGAACATTCCATATTGGATTTTCCCAGCCTACAATTCTAGCTCAGAACAGTGATGAGGGAGTAGTATGATAAAACCGGGACATGGCACATCAGTTCAGTTCTTATCTCACATCACGGAAACCTCTTGTGGAAGCGAGACTGGCTAAATTGATTCGAACGATGCGCAATCGTTTTGATCCCGACGACGGAAATGACGTCGATATATGCATCTACAATTCCTCAAACAACGAACTTCTTAACTAAGTACCTTACATCGGATAGAACTCATAGGTGAATAGCATGGTAAATCCTAAGATAATGCCTGGTTTCCTGCTATTCCCTAGAGCAAATACGTCTGCATGCGAAAAGGCAATGCCATAACTGATAAATCAACATTATAATGTGACTTGTCGGTCTTGAGCAGCGTTCTGACGGCTAATGATAGAATTGGTATTTCTCTTTCTCTTACAAACTACCTGTGCTTGGCACGCTTCCAAGACTCCTGGCGTCACAGCCATCACGATTTTCAATTTTCCTTGAAAAGTCCCGGATCGAGGCCTGGGTATGGAACATGGGTCCACGTGCCAATTTGGTTGACGGGCTAACCCGAAGGCGGACACAGAATGCTGAGCGCCATTCTGAACCTCGTGGATTGTAGAGAGTTCAGTGACATAGAGCTCAGAAGGCTTGGATAAAAGACATGACATGTTAGATGGGTATTTGGCTAGCCGAGCATCATCTTCGAGACGGTCTTCAAGCCACGTTGAGCGTCGAGTCGCCTAAGTACTGACTTATTATCGCAAAGCGACAGATCGATGGCTGTCTAATATAATGCCAGCGCAACGTGACAGAATAGATACGCCCTTATGACTTGAACAGAATCAGAGATCAGTAGAACGGAATTCCCTCTCTTGATTGCGCAATAGTCTTTTTTACGCCCATATCAATTCGCAGCCGTATCTATTCAGAATCTGCTCAAATTGGTCTTGGCTGTCCTAGAATATGTCTGGATGTTACCTTCCGTAAATGGAACGCATTGCAGTAGGCGTGAGTATTTGATCATTTACCAAATCGAATTGTTGAGAGAAGTGACCAAAGAAACGGCCTATAAGGCAGCGAAGAGCACCTCGGCACAATTACGACGCCATGCGTGCTGATATGGCCTTTGGCCATCACAACACGCGGCTCCGGCATCTTTTGGACCCCACATCGGTCCCGAGTACTCCAACCAGGCCGTAGCCGACGACAACCTCCCCACCCTCGCCGATGACGGTTTCGAGAAGCCGACGATCCTTTCTATTCCAGCCTCATCGAGTCCCACATCTTGACCGAGATGCCGCCGTGTCCCGTCTCATGCAGCGAGCGCCACTCAATCTTTGCCTATGGCTACTCTGCATGTCCGAGAGGTCATGGCGGTTGAGCTTCATACAGCACTAATTTGCAAAGTAAGGTAGGACCACGCGGTATTAAGATATGACGGCCGGGTTTTTGAATTTCCCTGCACCAAAATGCGGCCATCGTATCTTGCCACCGCGTGGGTAGGTACCTGTAAGGTAAAGTAGTCGACAGCTTTGGCGCGGCAGGACATCACACACAACCTTCGTGCAGACTGTAGGAAGAATCGTCCTCTGAGCTGCAAACTCATCACAGGCTTATTTACTACTTCTCTGTGGGATTCTGGCAACTCGTTGTTTCCGGCCACCGTTCATTTGGATACTCTCTACTTCATGAATGTGAAACGGGAGAAATTCGTGATCTAATAAAACCATTGAGAAACGACAAAGACTTCGCAAGTCGCCAGAAAAAGTTTTATGCTGGATTCTCAGGTATTGACATAAACCTTATCATTGAATGCATGATGGACGTTCCTAAGATTTCTGACTGAATAATCTCGGACTGTCAACCTCATCGTAGTACTATTTGTTCGCACGTCGTTCGCCGTTCAGCCTCATTCCGACGATCAGGCTTCTCCATATAACCCGTTGTCTGAACATCGTGGGTCAAAAAATGGAGCGATCGCTGGTGACACTTTGCGGTGGGTTCAGAAATGGAACTTCAAGATTCTGCTTCAATGTCTGCTTTTGAGACGATTGCGAATAGGCACAAAAGTTGATCGAGCTTGTCGGTGCATACGAAATGGCCAAGACCCGACAGAGATCAAGTTTGATCGCCTGAAGCTCTCTGAACTCACTTGGCCGCTCAGAGGAACATGCCAGTGGTCCTAAGAATCTTTCTTGTTTTCCAGATATCTGCAGGTAGCCCACATAGTAGCTTACCGATGGCTTGTGCTAGATGTACTCATCATCAAATCTCGTAGTCCAAAATCGGAAGTTTTCTCGAGCGAAGCAGCTGCGACCTAGGACAATGACCTTCTCTTATTTGAAATAACCGTTGCTAGCCCAAGCTTCCAGTCTGATGCCAAGGTCATGACATCCGCGGTCTTAGTCTTGGTACGGTGCTGAGAGTAAGCATGAGGCGCCGCAGTTACCATAGTTCGCATGCATGGTGATAGCCTCCGGTACCGATCGACGTCTTTCGCGGGGTTGGCGGAGCCGCTGAGGTTTTATGGTGGTCCTTACCAGGGATTGAAGCTATCGTGATACATACTTGACAACTCCCTGTGGGGTTGATGAAATATGCTGACTGTGAAAGCCTGAGGCGTTTGATGCCTTTTTACCTCAGTTCTTGACTCGGACTCGACAGTGCACGCCAATGACTACTCTGGAAATACCCAAATCCCTTTGAATTACCATCTTGGCCAGGATCGAGCAACAAAATCTTGGAAATTTGAGGCATTTCCTGTTTCTTCAAAAATGTGATCTGCTGTGATTCATCTTCCCGAATCTGACCGACAATGATGTAAACCAAGGTTGCCATTTTCGGTGCCGTAACATTAGTCGAGATGATTTACATCTCTTTCCCTGCAGCCTTTGAGTTGAGTTTCCCTCGCTGACGCCATTACTGACTCGTGCGATGTCGAGCATTGATTGATGCAATCCTGTGTTATCTTTGTTTTCTGCATACGAGTGAGAGCTATGGGCCGAGTTGCTGCCACGTTTGCAATATGGCTGGATGAGGCGTTATCCTGCATGCTTGCTCACAACGACGGGCGCAGACGGTATCAACTCGCATAGAGGTAGATTACAGCGATTGGGAAAGGTCTCCTGAGTTCTATGGCGCTGTTTCGCTATTATTCTCGGCTACCTTTGCGGGTATCTCTTTTTCCATTGACCAGCCTCTTCTGTCCGCCGTCCAGACGCAAACCGGCCTCATTGCCTGATCCCGATGCATTAAGACGTAATCTTACCGCTGCCGGAGGCTACTACCTACGGCATTGGGCGTGAAATCCCTCATGAATCCAAGTTTGACTGTGCAGCCTCGCCAGGGTTCAGCGTCCAGTAAAGGTTTGAAATTTAGATCATCACCCAATGAAGATGGCCGTCATAGCAACCAAGACTGGAAAGTGAAATCCATTATCAATGTCATGCCGGTGTGGTGGAGCTTTGGCCCCATTCATCGGTGTGAAGGTCAACTTCACCGCCAATAAGACGAGCTTCTATTGAGATTTTTTTGTCTACCTGCTTGACTGCTTCATGCACCGTGCCGAGAGCTGAGGGCGATATTTTCCACCTTGCATCCCTTCTCCACCAGAGATCGTCTCTCTGTCTGCCTGGCTTGCGGCTTGCCTACTGGTGTTCTGCGACTTGATACCCCTATCATATCTTCTCACGGTGAGATCGGGCGGTTCCTCTCGTTGTTAGTGCAGCTCATGTCCACTTTACGAGGCATTTTGTCCAGTGAGAAAGTCTGTATTGTAGTCCACAATCACGCCAGGCTGGGAAAAAGTGCTCGTCGCCTTGGTTGAGATAAAAGATAAACTGGAGCCTTGCGTGGGTCACTGATAGGGCCTTGTCTCAGGGCGCGAAATAGATAGGGGGTCACGTCGTCCGGCATCCATCGATGTTCATCGACATTCCCGAAGTTCTAAACAGGGATTGTAGAAGACTCTGTGTCTCTATCTTTTTTTTTTCTTTTTTTTTTTGGCGTGGGATATTACTTGTTCTGTGTGTGTTTGCGTCGGACCAGAGGACAATCCGGGCGTCTCCTGCCGATCTACTACCCGGTACGTATTAGGCGATTCCAACTTGCTGGGCTGTTTGGCTGTCAACTTGGCATACATGTGAAAATCTTCTTTGGACAAGTCGTTGATCACTGGCCCCTACCGCCTTAGCCTTCGGAGCCGATCTTGCCATTTGATTTAATGTTGTCTTGGTTAGTCGGTGTACTTCGTACCTCCGTTGGCTATCTCTCTACCTTGCAGATAATTGTTGCTCAGAGTTGAGACGTTGAGAAAACTCTGTCCGCCAATCCTTGATCATCTCTACTGTCGGCAAAGAACACCCTGTACCGTTGGCGACACCGACACCGACAACGAACAACGCATCCAGGAATGACACATAGAGCTGTCTAGGTCAAGATTGAACAGGACAGATGGACTTCCGCCGATAAGACAAGGCGCAGAATCCAATGGCTATCAAGCTGTTACAAACGCACAGAACTTCTGAAGAGGCAACCCATTGATACAGACCTTGACATTGGCTGCCCAGGCTGAGGAAAGAGCGGGCCCTTCCGAACACTCCCGATAGGGGTCCTGCAGGCAACATGCCTCCATCTTCCTCAGTGCTTTCATCTCTTGTCTCCATGTACCTCCCGGATTCCCTCAATGTCGCCCTGCCAGTGACCACAATACATCAGGACCCTCCAGAGGATCCAATGACATCAGCGAAAAGTCTGAAACCACGTTCCTGAGTCTTGCTGGAAGGCAGGGCCAATCATCGATGTGTGGCAGGGATGAATAAGTTTTGTCCCAAAAGGCCCAAGCGACAAGACGCTAGAACAACTTGCCCGGCCTTTGCCCTTCAACAATGCGAGATACATTGCCCATGTACATGTGAAATGGCAAAAGTCGCGACTCGCGTTCATCTTGCCTCACACACCCCATCTCAACATCCATGCCATGTCATCCGTCCTCTGTAGCGTATCCGCAGTCTTGTTCCACGGCTTCAACGCTCGTTTCACGGGGTGGACTCCGGTGTCCTGAACTCGTACCTGCACCGAGCATCTCACACTCAACATGAGCATTTGCGGGAACTCCTTGGGCTTCAGAGATCCATCTTCTGATGGGGCATAGCTAAGCACCTCGTTTTACAATGGTCCACTTCCACCGTGATGTCGTCGGCAGCTTGACGTCATAACAGGCCAAGTTGCATCTGTCGCTTAGTGCGGCTTTTCCATTTTACACAATATACCTTACCCAGGATATTGTACGTACTTCCCTAAGGAGTCTTGCAAGCCGACCCAGCGTGTATGTACGTGGAAACGTCGCCTACCGAACCCACGTATCGTTCAGCTCGATATCGATGCCGATTGCTGATGCCTCGCAAGTCTATCCGGCTGCGGCTGAAACGGCGCCTAGTGTACGGATATGGATAGTTTGTCCTCGGGAATAATTGACCGAATATAGTACCTTGGTTCCTCGAGGCTTGGCTCGTAGGAATTTGGTATCACTACAGCGATTCCTGCAGCGGGCTCCAGTTTTTCTCTCTCGCGTCGTAAAATTTCTCACTTTGAGTGTTAGATTTGCGCTAATGTCGAGGTCGATATTCGCCACAGCCGCCGAAAATCTTGAGGCTCAACAATGCGATCTAGTCCTTTAGTTGAGCCTCACAGCAGAAGGTTCAGAACAGTCAATTCATCTGATACCTCGCTTATTCCGCTAGACATGTCGCACATGAATCGAGTGTAGCAGCCAGTTCTCGGAGCTTTGGCGGTGGGAATAGCGAACTGAGGCCTGCCTCCACCTCCTGCAAGAGACACCCTATAACCGTCAGACAGACCGAGGGCACCCTGACTCGGACGTCGTCCATCGGCGCAGCATCGGCGGAGACACGGCACGTCATCGGCCCATTCACCGGCGGAGCAGCGGTCCAGCATCGGCGGAGAAGTTCTACGTCATTAGCTCCAGTAGCAGCGGGTCAAAGGCCCAGAGATAACGGAGCATCAACCTGGTACCGTTGAGACAACGGACGAATACCGACTAGGAACCGCCGGCACCGACTCGAAATCGACATTGAGATATCGACTCAACACCAAGTAACAGCAAGCACTCGCAAGGAGGCACCGACCCTCAATAATCTGTACGGCGTACGGGGCAGCACGTTGGAGAACGGGTCCCCTCCAAGACGGGGGGCATCAACCCAGCACAGACGGGACATTCACGGCGGGTCCGCGGCTGGCGACAACAGAGGACGCCATCGGTCCGAAAATGGCAATCAAAATCAATTGTAGTAGTTAGGTCCAAAGAGCGAGACGTCGAAAAGGATAAAAAGGAATAGATAACTCGGCAACATCTGCTGTTTCTTTTGGAAGCATCACTCGCACATCAATCTCAATCAACGGCCTCAATCAATCCAACAACCTCCTCTCTTGACACCAATACAACTCTTTACTTCTCAACATCAACTACAACATTCACATCATTCACAATGGCCGCCCAATTCGCTACCCGTCAGCCTGAGCTCGGCATGGAGAAGGTTATGCCTACTCGCCAAGACTCTGGATACGCCTCTCCCTGCGACTCTCCTCGCCTCACCGTCCGCCTCAACGACGGAAACGAAATCCCCCAGATTGCTCTCGGTGTCTACAAGGCCCCCAACGGCCAGGAGACTGAGGACGCCGTCATCGCCGCTCTCGACGCCGGCTACCGTCACATCGACTCCGCCGCCAGATATGCCAACGAGGAGGCTTGCGGCCGTGCCCTGAAGCAGTGGTTCCAGAAGACCAACACCCCCAGATCAGAAGTCTTCGTCACCACCAAGCTTTGGGACGCTGACCACGGCTACGAGGCTACCTTTAAGGCTCTCTGCGACTCCCTCGAGAAGTTCCAGCTCGAGTACTTCGACCTCTACCTCATCCACTCCCCCTCAGATGACAAGGAGAAGCGCCTCGCTTCCTGGAGAGCTCTTGAGACTGCCCAGCGTCTCGGCAAGGTCCGCTCCATTGGTGTCTCCAACTTCAGCTCCCACCACATTGAGGAGCTTCTTCAGGAGACCACTGTTGTCCCCGCCGTCAACCAGATCGAGGTTCACCCATTCTGCCAGCGCCAGGACCTCGTCGACACCTGCCGCAAGCACGGCATCGCCATTGAGGCCTACTCTCCCCTCGCCCGCGGCAACAAGCTTGAGGACCCCACCATTGGCAAGATCGCCGAGAAGTACGGCAAGAGCCCTGCTCAGATCCTTCTCAACTGGAACGCTACCCGCGGCAACATTGTCCTCCCCAAGTCCCTGACTGCCCACCGCATCCAGTCCAACTTTGAGTCCTTTGACTTCGAGCTCTCCCAGGAGGACATGGCTGTCATCGATGCCCTCGGTGCTGAGAACTACGTTACCGGTAGCCTGCACAAGGAGTAAATGATGTCTCAGCAAGATATTTGGCCTGAGGGCACTCCAGTTCGGCAACACCCACCGCTGGATCTTCCAGCAAACAACTGAGCTTTCCTCCATCCTGAGAGCATTGGAACAGCCATTTGCACTGCCGGCGTGACGAAATCCGCACGTCGTCCATCCAGGACATTAGAAGGAGTTGATTGCCGTCGACGCCACTTGGCGTTCTATTCCCCCGTCGCAGTATTTGGAAAGGAGTTTGGGTTATTCATTTTTATTTTTTGGGAGGAAATAGAGACATAGACATTTCATCTAGACAAGCGAGCTAGACTGCAAGCTGGGCTTAGCCTGGTACGAATCTTACGCCCCATTTCTCAACTTTGCTCCCAATGGTTTCTTTTCGTGACATCCTACACCGACTTGGCCAATCAAAGAATATCAATCGGCACAACTAAGCTTGTGGGCAGTGGTAGCTGGCCTCTAACAAACAGAGAGATGGTGTTCCGGCGGTGATAAGTTGATCGATAAGATTATGGGCCCCTCCCAGACTCTGATCGGATCACCCTCAGTACCCTGGTGTGTGAGCACCGCGGGTTCACGATACAGGTGCCAGATCTTTGGGACGGACGCATACAATCTTCCCGCACGGACTTAGAGAAAAAGAGAGGCCGGAGAGAAAATGCTGGTGTGTAGTACCGAGTGTGTATTTCATGTCATGTTCGTGGGGAAGAGGACGAACATCGCGTCGGATTTTTCGTATATCCCGACTGTGACTCATCAACCTTAGAGCCCTCAGTGCGTTCACAAAGCTTCAACATATTTCGCGTTCAGTAATGTGACTGAAGTTTGGGGCACACCGACGGAAGCCATCCATGCCGCGATAGCTCATGCCGCTTTGTCCACACCCAGCCAGCCAAAGTGGACAGCAAAATCTCATAAGCCCATGCTTGGTTCGAATTGAAGATCCAATGGCATCGCATCCAAGGTATTTGCGAGCTCTAGAGCCGATGCCATGGGCCAGTCCCAGACATTCCATTGCAGCTGGTCAAGTACCGGCTGTTGGGGTTCTCCAGCTGAAAAGGTCTTTGTCCGGAGCATGTCGAGAACATCGGCACATTGGTTGATGTGCCCATTGGAGTCGTCAGCTCTTAAATGACGTAAAGTTGTAGCGCATGTCTTTACCAAGTCCTCTGCCTCCTCATCTCCAGCAAGTGGGTGGCCTTTCCACCTCGCAAATAATATTGTAAGACCCGCCTGCCACAACATGTGCAACCCGTTTGGATAGAGATGGGCGACGATGATGGGATCTATCCTCGCGGCATCCATCTCCAGGACCGAGTCCGACATGATCGTAGCAGTCAGTCTTATCAGCTCAGCCGAAGCACGACCGCACGCTTGCAGAGAAACTTGAAACTGAGGATCAGCTGTTGTGAAAGCAAGTGCAGGCCGATGAACATGCACCGTGGCGTTGTAAAATGCAGCGCGTAGGAAAGCCACCTCAAAGGTGTCGATCGAAATCGCCGGTGATAAGTCTGCGCTATCATCCTCCAAGTCTACAACCTTATCCGTCGGCAACATCCGCTCCCATAATGTAAGTTCAGCTTGCAGTTGTGTAATTTTAGCTATCCCGCCGCGCCGTCTAGTCGTCGAGTACAGCTTCTCTAGAGCTTCTCCCACAATGACTGCGAGTTTGAACATGCAGAGAGCCGTGTCGACTTGGGATCTTTCGCCGGGTAAGGGAAACACCACGCTCTCACGCGATACTTGGTCGTGGTCAACACGGGAGGGTAAGTCTGTGTCCACGTCCTGGTCGCGGATCAATCTTGGCATTCCGTGGTAAGCGCTGGAGAATCTGATGGTAAGAGATTAGTCAAGTCACACAACAAGCAGGCCGACCTTCCAAATACCTACGTATCAAGAGAGTATTGGCACCACCACACGCGCCGCCGGAGTTCTGTCTCCAAAGGATCGAATTTGAATCTCTGGGAGTGGCGATGAAGTCCAAGGTTCTGTGCCATTCTTGTAGCCATGCCTCCTAGTTGAGACGCAGCTGAGTAGCGAGATGATACCTGGAGGTAGATCTGAGCAATCTCTAGCCCTTGGAGCGTCGGTAAAGACGGTCGCTCCTGGAGCTGATTCGTCAATGCAGCGGACATTGCATAGTATTTTTCAGAAAGGCAAAGAAAATGCCGATGTCTCTGAACGCAGGAGCCTGGATGTCCTAATGTTCCTAGAGCAAGTAGACCTAGAACCTGATACAAGAAACTGATGTCGCCGTGTTCGGGGTCA
Organism: Colletotrichum costaricense; assembly: GCF_030867565.1. Taxonomy (NCBI): domain Eukaryota; kingdom Fungi; phylum Ascomycota; class Sordariomycetes; order Glomerellales; family Glomerellaceae; genus Colletotrichum; species Colletotrichum costaricense. The sequence goes on along the minus strand of NW_026848232.1, from coordinate 3,403,783 downwards.
CCATTCAACCGACGTAGAGCCTCAACTGTGGAGTGTTTATGTACAATCGGATACAACGGTGTCCAGCAGTCGATGGTTGCCTCGAGGATACTAGCAGCATCAAGCGGAAGTTGGGAGATCATAGCAGCGACAACCTGCGACTCTGAACCCTTGGGCGATGGGCCCCATATGTTGTGAAGATAGAGACTATAGATGCTGCTTGGGAATGTTTCGGTGTGGATTCGTAGCATTTGTAACTGCTGCTCAGCCTGGCTGATAAAATGCACGCCCGTAGACGACCCTGCAAACATAGCTGTCTGGTCGTCATTAGACACTAGTCGGCCCATGTGGCCGATCACCGGTTCCGGCACAAACCTCGACTTGGCGTTTGAGACAGCCTCTTTACCTCGCTGCCATGATGGTGAAGTCCTCAGACCAGCGTTTCCTGTGAGCGTGCTCAGATGTGAGTGCTCTGAAACTGTTTGTTGCGAGTTTCTTATGTCTTGAGGGAGCGAAAGGGAAGCCGAGTCAACATTGCTGCTATGAGCTTCAGGAGTCTTTGAAGCTGCGGAATCGTCATGTCTTTCCTCAGTTCCTTCGTTTTCGTAGTAACTAGAAGCGACGGTCAGCAAAGGAATCATTGCCCAACTCGATCTAGTCCCTCGCGGATTCTTCGGCTTCTTTGTATACTATATACTAGTAACTTACCTCTTCCTCTTTCTATTACGCTTCAACTTCGTTGACACAATGCAGGCCACGCCTCCAGTGATACAAGGCGTGCACTATCAATTATTTAGTCTCAAAAGTCTGGATGTGAGCAGGTTGCGTAGGAGAGACAGCCAACCTACCTTTTCGCCATCGCCATGACATCGAATTTTCCTCCTGAAAGCAAAAGGGCCTAAGTCAGCCTTGAGCATCGGAATCAAATGGACCAAGTTTGCCATAGAAGTACGATGAATCTTTGTTTGAAGAATTACTTACCGCCGGCAGCGGTCACTATTGAGCTTATTAGCAACATGATCATCCAGTGGGGTTCTCTTGGTTCCTCTTTAGCCCGGATTAGCATACCAAACTTGTCCAGATTGCCCTCCGGAAGGATTTTCCTGTCCATTCATCCTCCCGTTTCGTTCAGCATCATTGACAGCGTTGAATTCGCATTCGCTAAGAGTGTAGTTGACTCGAAACCCGAAAAAGGCATACGCGCTCGTCGATTATGTGGTGGTGTTGTGGAGAAAGTGATGAGCCGGGGCTGCATCGCTACCGAAAGCCGGACCTATTGTACATTAGTCATATATACCCGTTAGTTGCATAGTTTGTAACGATCTTTCCAGGGCTCATCACCATAAACCATCTTATTCCCCCTTTAAACCCTCGTTGGTGCTAGTCATCTTGGTACAACACTATTCCGCTATTCCGACCAGCGGGTTGTGAAGTTTTACTCTCAAGTCCCATCCAAAACAAGGAAGCTATTGAGGCAAAATGGTTCCCCGCGACGCGGGCTGGTTCTCATCTGAATGAATCCTTAAATTTGGCGGCCATTAACAACCATGCAATTAAGACACCAAGGCTCATTGAGTTGCAAGTGTTTAGTCATACAATAATCGGTTACGATGCACGACTATTCCGCTCTCAAGCTTCACGAGGAACCCTGCGCAAGTTGTGCGCTACATACTTTACACGAACAAGAATCGATATATTCACATTTGAACGGAGAGAGTCAAGCAGGCTCAAAGACGGCTGTTTATTAATCGAAACTTTCGTTAAACGCAGTCTAGGCTGTCCTAAAAAGGGGCTGTCACCTCGTGTCCCTGTTGCTGGCTTTGATGTCATGGTGTTGGGTCAACTGGTGGGACTTGAAGCTGCTTGTGATGGTGTGTGGTGTGAAGCTCAGAAAGGTAAAACCGCTCCGATCCCAAGTGGGGGATCGGAGCCAAATTGCCTTTTGTGTCATCGGCCCCACCTGCCTTTCCGGCTTTCGTTGATGGCCCAAAATCGAGACGCTCTCTCCGGCACCACGCACATGTCTTTTACAAGGAGCAAAATCAATCATGTCAAGAACATTTTGTATCATTTATTCCCGGTATTGACAGTAAAGATGTCCATCAGCTCATCTGAGGTTCGAACAGGGGCCTATGAACCAGAACAGCGTGACCAGACGCCGCCAAGAGTATCCAGCCGTTCCAAACGGCAGTCATGGTACGTTCAAATCAAACGTCAACTCCTTTTGCGTCTCAAGATGGTGCTAACGCCCTCTCAAGTTTACGCTGTGTTCGGCTTCACTTGAAATGTAGGTCGGGTACCGAGTATAATCGGCAGGTCTAAAATTATAGAGTCATAAATACTGAAGGCCATCCGATTAGGTGACACACCAAGTCCGACATGCTCCCCTTGCGCAAAGGCTGCTAAATCGTGTACTTACAAAGCAACCACCCGAATAACATTTCGCCATCATCACAACCCGTCCATAGATGGTTTTCAGGAGTCACCAGAGGACAGCCGAGCTGTTCCTTTCCCAGCTCATCAAGTCTGGCTATCAACACCGTCTACCCGTGAGATTAATACCTATTACGATACTGGTTTCCCGGACCACGTACAGTCTCTTCAGGTAGCTAAAACTTGTGTAGTTGTATTCTCAGCGGACAGCATCGCTCTAGACCGAGAAGAATCGCCGCAAGAAACAAGTGCTACTGAAAGGCCCCTCAACCTCCCAAGTATTGCCAATCTGATTATCGCTACATCCGCCGAGCCACTCCAGGTGGGAGAAGCAATTCAGATACCAGAACCACCTGAGCCAGATACTTCTGAGTCACTTTACCCTTGCAATGTTGAAGAGCCTCCATGCAATCCTCTATGGCCTTTGAGAGACAAACGAGAAGTCTTGCTGATTCAGCATTTTATCAATCATCTTTCACTTTGGGTACATACTGTCAATTGACCTTTAGCAAGAGCGCAACGCTTTTGATCTGATAGACTGATCCCCGTCCAGTTTGACTATTGCGATAAAGATCGTCACTTCAGAACGGTCATCGTGCAAGCGGCTTCGACCCACTTTGTTCTTCTCAACGCCCTTTTGGCAATCTCATGCAAGCATTTGAGCCAGACACAGCCCGAGAAATGGGTTCCTGGAGAAGCCGACGACTATCAAGCAAGATGCCTACAATCATATATCCCGGCTTTGGCACACCCAGGGTCGGCACGAGGTTTTACTACTGGAGTTTTATGCGCCATTACTATGATCCTGCGACTCTACGAGGAAATGACAGGTGGGGTCTACTTGGTCGCCTTCACATGATCCTGATTGTTGACCGAGTCGAGCCAGTCCCGTCTGTCGATGACCGGCCGTATGGGCACATTTTAGACACGAACATTTTTACTCTACCGGAGTCTCCCGATGATCCAAACTATAGTCTATGTCGCGCATGTCTGCTAGTGGCTATCCGTCAGGAAATCTTCATTTCTTTTGTAGCACGTACCCCTCCACCCCGTCTTGCAGAGAGATGCGGCATCACCAGAACTCTTGAGCCCACGTCCGACTTCGATTGGGCGTGGCGCATCATCACTTTTACTGAGGATGTTTTGATGTTTGCATATGGCCCAGACGCGCGGTCCATCGGGTCTTGGGAGAATCTGCGTGCCTATCTACATCAATGGATGGAGAAGAGGCCGGCATCTTTCAATCCTCTGTGGCAAACGGGCTCTGATCGCGAGACATTTCCTGAGATCGTTTTTGCCAACGATTTTCATAGTGAGTCCCAGTGCTTCTCATTGCTCTTGTGGTTAGCATGAGTATGGGTAGTGATCACTTACCTTTCCTCGTCTACCTAGTTGCTGGCCAGCAGCATGCCATTATCTGCCAGATAATGTTGCTGACTCACGACCCCCGTATGCCTGTACTTGGTCTCGACAAGGCTATGGCTTCAAATGCTGTTGAAGAAGAGATTCGTCGCTTGATCCGCCAAATTTGTGGTATTGCACACTCGGCAGGCGAGTGGCAGCCAGCAACCATAGCCGCGGGAATGACGGTTGCTATGTGTAAGTTCGGCTCTGGCATTGATCCAGTGCAACATCTGGTTGTTGACAGTCTGCTATCCACACAGGTGGTCATTTATTTCACGAGCCTGCGGAACAGGAGAAATTGCTTGATATTCTCGCAAAGTCAGAAGCGCACATGGGCTGGTCACTGCTGAGGCAAGAAGAGAAGCTGAAGGCTTTTTGGGAATGCAATGCAGAGCAATAAACGTTTCAACTTGACTCCCGAGGTCTTCACAAGGGGTCTAAGTCAAATATTTTATCTGTCTCTCTAATCAGCTCAACGGCTGCCGTTGGTGATTCCAATGGTATCTGCAATCCCATTGTCCCCGTTCAAGTCCTTCCCGTCTCCATTACCATGCCCCTCCCTTTGTCCCAACAGCTCGTCCAGCATCAATTGACAGCATCCTAGGTACCTTGTAGGATCGCACAATTTCGCGAGGTCTGGCGAAGCAAGGTGAGACGTCACCTGTGATGACTCTTCCAATGCTTCCTGCAGTGACATGCTGTTCTCGTGTGCCTTGACGCACGCCTTGTAAACAATCTCGTGCGCCTCCTGGCGGCCGGTGTACTTTGCTAGGTCCATCATGACAGCCTCCGCTACGATCAGGCCCCTTGTTGACTTGAGATTAGCCATCATGGCATCTTTATTGACCTGCAGCCCCGACAGGGCAAATTCGGCTTGGTAGAGGGACCCAACGATCGAAATAAAGGCTGTAGGTATAGCAGCCCATTCTAGATGCCACGGTCCGGAGGCTCGTTCGAAGTCAGAGACCATGCCATCGAGGACAAGGCCGGCTTGTGCGCGCAGAATCTTCGATTGCGCGAGTATCACTTCGCTGGAAATGGGGTTGCGCTTTTGAGGCATGGTCGAGGAGGCACCACGGTGGGGAACGTAAGGCTCGGCAACCTGTGAAGTGTGCGTCAGTATTCTCAACCCATTTCAAGAGCTAGTAGGTATAAACTCACCTCATTCAGCTCGTTTGATGACATGATAATCAAGTCAAGGGCAATCTTGCCCAAACTACCACCCACCAGGGCAAGGTAGTTTATAATCTCAGCAACAGTATCGCGCGCCACATGCCAGGTGATGATGGGGTCTTGCAATCCAAGAATAGTCGCGAGTCGCTTGCGCACGCGAATGCCACTGTCGCTTGTGCCCAGGGAAGCAAGGGTACCAGCAGCACCGCCGAATTGAACCAGCAAGCAGCTCTCCTTGATCTGTTCCAGACGCTTCACGTGTCTGCGGAAGCCAGCCAGCCAAACTGCGCATTTGTATCCGAAAGTGATTGGGAGGGCATGTTGCAGATGCGTCCTGCCGGCCATGGGTACATCTCTGTAAGCGGCGGACATTGTCTCTAAGGTGGAGGTGACTTTGCGCAGAAGGCGCTCGACGATTTCAAGACCAGTTTTCATTTGGAGTACCGACGCTATGTCCATGATGTCTTGCGTTGTGGCACCCCAGTGAATGTAACCAGCTTGAGGTTGAAGCTTTAGCAAGTTGAAGTACCATTTGTGGAATTGTCAGCCAAGACTTACAAGTCTCTTCGGGAACCCATTTCGACATCTGTTCTACCAAAGGCAGTACCGGATATCCCACGATCTCTGTGCGGGCTGCAAGAAGCTGCCAGTCGATTTTGGAGACATTGCAATGCTCCCTCAATACGGCAGCAGTGCCACCCGGCACAATACCTTCAGCTTCTTCCGCCTCGGCCAGAGCGCACTCGGCCTTGATAAGATTGGCAACATAAGATCGTTCAGAGAAGGCTTGGCGAGCCTCCTCTGTGCCAAAAATGTTGCCAAAGAGCGTCGAATCGAAGACAGTGGCGGCAGACATGGCGAGTGGAATGCGCTTAGAAGCAGCAGTTCAGACGAGAGAGAGCAGAGAGCAAGCTTCGTCCCAAGACAAGCTTTCCAAATGCGTCGTCGCGTTCTCCTCGGTCTGTTTTATTCCTTGACTTGGATGGACATCATTCCGGCCAACGTCCGGACTTACACCGAGGACCCCGCGGTGGGGCACGGGATAATGCAGTTGCGGGGGGACCAAATCGCGGGATAAGGACGGAGTAAGGTCGTGTTGAGCGGCGTAACGGCGTAACGGCGTATCGGAATAGCACAGGCCATGCGCCGGTTCGCCGGGTCTTGGCCCCTTTCCCCGTATCCTGAACTTCGGGTCTGAGTTAAACATGAGATTGGCGCTTGCGGGGAACGTGTATTTTCTGGGGTTGAGTCGAGCCAGCCCCGCAAAGCCGGGGATGGCCAGATGATAGATAGCTGTTATGTATAAATCAGACGATGTCTTGTGTGTTTTGCCATTGACACAGAGACCGAAAGAGCATAGAATCTCTTGTCTGCGACCTCGTTTTCTCTCTCTCTCCCTCTAAGGTGCCTTCTGACTTCGTCTCTCGTCTCTACTGAAAATGGCAGCTACACATGATGCCGATTCCAAGAAAGGCGGCCCGCTCGAAATTGAACACGATGAAAAGTCGGTCAAGGGCGAGGCCGTTGTTTCTGGCGATTACTCCGGCGCCCATGAGAAGACTGATCCGGCTGAAATCGCCCTCGTCCGTAAGCTAGATCGCAGGATCATGGTAAGCCTCTGGGATCTTGACTGGCCCCTTTTGTGAGCATGATGCTAACGTGATATCTTCTCGTAGCCGATTCTTTGGGCAATGTATTTCATGAATTACGTACGTCGGGACCTGCCTAAGTTATATGTTCCCACTCGAAAGTCGGCCCTAACCTCGAACTTAGCTCGATCGTAACGCTCTCCCTCAAGCTCGACTGAACACGCTGGAGGAAGACTTGGGACTGAAAGGGGTCGAATACAACACTGCCATCTCTATTCTTTTCGTTGGGTACCTTCTGATGCAGGGTCAGTTAATATTTTGGAAAATTCTCAGGTGCGCTGAGTCTGACCACGTCTAGTGCCCTCAAATATGTTCCTCACACGCACGAGCCCGTCAATCTATATGTCAACTTGTATGATTGGCTGGGCTGCCATCTCTGCTGCCACAGCGGGAGTCAAAAACTACAGTGGATTGGTGGCATGCCGGTTCTTCCTTGGATTTGTGGAAGCAGTGAGTCGCACAAAGCAAGTGAAAGGTGGAGCGCAGGCTAATCTGGGTTCGCCTTTCCAGCCCTTCTATCCAGGTGCCCTGTATCTGCTATCGATCTTCTACACCAGGAAAGAGCTCGCAACGAGAATATCCATCCTCTATACTGGTCAAGTGGTCAGTACTGGCTGCTCAGGTCTGATTGCTGCTGCGACTTTTACAACCCTAGATCAGGTCAAGGGAATTGCAGGCTGGAAATGGTAAGAGCTGCATATATTATCTGTCATGGATTATGATCTAATAAGGTTAGGCTCTTTATCATTGAAGGCTCGGTCACCGCATTGATTGCCGTCTTCGGGTTCTTCCTTCTTCCTGACGATCCCTCTGTTACCCGATGGCTTACCGAGGAGGAGAGACAACTTGCTGTTGAACGCATTCGTCGGGATACAGTCGGCAGACAAGAGCGTGGCTCTACCATGGATGGTCTCAAGCAGGCTCTGAAAGACCCCAAAACCTGGTTGTTCTGCGCCTGCCAGAACTTCCATATTTCTGCGGTTAGCTTCAACGCATACTTTCCAACCCTTGTTCGTACCATGTAAGTTACCAAATAACGGACCCCTACCCAAAAAGTAACAAGTGCTTAAAGTCGGAAAAACGCTAATGTCCGATTAGGGGCTTCAAGTCGACTACGGCTCTTCTCCTAACCGCTCCCCCCTACTTTGTTTCTGGCTTTCTTGGCATCCCATTTGCCTGGTCAAGCGGGCGATTCAACGAAAGAACCTGGCACATCACAGCTGGACTATCTCTTGCTGTGGTCGGATTCGCCATGACGATTGGGACCACCAATAATGCTGTCAGATATGCAGCAACTTTCTTGTATGCAACTGGTGCTTACTCCGTAGGATCTCCTATCTTGGGATGGGTAAGCGATACCTTGTCACAGACGCCAGAGAAGAAAGCCGTCGCATACTCCTTGGTCAACGTCACGGCCAACTTGGCTTATATCTACTGTGCCTACCTTTGGCCCACCTCTGATGGACCCAGGTACATGATCGGCTTCTCATGCATGATTGGTTTTGCCGTTGCAAGCATCATATGTGCGTGGGCGATGAGGTTCTGGTTGATGAGTATCAACAAGAAGCTCAGGGAGAGTGAGGATGAGAATGTGAAGCTCTATGCTTACTAACGTCTATCGTCGGTATGGGAACAGGTATCCTGTAGGCCTTTCACCCTACCATTCTAAGGGCCTTTAGGTAGTACTCTCGGGGTGGACTGCGTGTATATCTCATCAACGTCGGCTTAGATGACCAGTCATAAAGTTGAACACAACTCTCAATTCGGCAGTTTCCAGTGGTCTCTCCCTCTTTCCATTGATGCCGCAGTATCGTTGCGTCTTCCATGTGCAGCCAAGCAACGCTGAGTTGGATCCAAGCATCACAGAGCCCAGAAGCCCTTGTTGTAAACGAGGATTTTCTGAATGAAGTAGGAGGGTAAGAGCTGCCATCTCTGAGGGTCGAGGCCTTCGCCGTGTCACTACGAGCTGAGTGCCCCTTTGAGAAGGCAAGATGAGACTAGATCAACCACTACTTGCATGATGTGTCTTCATCATCCAATGACGCTTTCACATTGGTTGAATCTGCCTGTCATGTACTCGTGATAGACTATCCCTCGGAGAAAGCGATGGCAACATCGCGCGAAGCCGCGCCTGAGCGAGGCTTGCTTCAAGTCAACGGTTACGTTCGACGGAGTAGCGGGTTTTATTTAGTACTAGACCGAGTCACCCTTGACTGTGTGAATACGGATAATTATCCTTGTTTTCCGCAGTGAATGATTCCACATTTCATCAAGTGAATGATGCAGGCAACTCACACCAGTTTTTCGCAAACGATGATTTCATGACACGACCTTACATCGCGGGATGCTGTGCTGAAGGGAATCCGAGAGCGAGCCAATGCGGTCCACCAGATCTCTAGTTTACGAGATCCTCGTACGAAAATCCGATAAGTCGGCGGAAAGGTCCACCAACCTTCAAGTTCTATTCGCAAAACGTGGCTTGTGGCGATATGTTTGCCCAACACGGTATGGAACGGGAGGAAGAGTCCGAGTTTTAGACTTGTTCGGCCATCCACTTGCATCGCCGACTTTCACTAACCTCCTAGTCGTGGCCCTTTCATCTGCCTAAACCCTTGTCACTACCGAGATTTGGTTGAGAAGCAGAGGGGAGGACCCCTGTCATTGTAGCATCTTGATGACATTGACAGCCCTGTCCCACTCGACAATACCCCTTCCAGCATGCCCCCCAGCTATTAGCTCCCGTAACAGGAAATGTCTGCCGGGCCCGAATGACCTCGGACTTGCCAAATGGTGACTTTGTCGGCGCGGAGCAGCAGCCACCTCCGCGTCGGAATGGTCAGGACGAGGATTTTCCCATCACACAGAGAATCCTAAGATTTAGGGGCTGCCGCATCGGCCAGAATGACAGCGGCGATCGTGTACGGATGGAGACGGTTCACGTGTTCTATTCCCATTGCTGTTAGGTGGAAATGGATCTATGGAAACTTCGCCGCCTCTAAGGTGCCGGCCCAGCCCTATAGCGCCGCTTGGCACAAACCGTTGCAGCCGCGCGAGAGACGTGCAATATGGGGATGTTTTAGGATGAGAAAGAGTCGAGGCCTCCTCGTGTCGCCCCGCGGTTACTGCGTCTTGGCGTGGCAGTAGGATCATACAGCTAGGAGTTTAGACTTGTTTTTAACCTTGTACGATCCCCGATACCATAGCCTTGGTTCGAACCAAGCTCCTCCTCGGTCTTCATATTCTTTCTCACTATAGTTCTTACTTCAACTACACTCGCTTTCTCTCCTAGCCTTGCACGATGAAGGCCTGTCTTCTCTCTCTCGTCGCCGCTCTTGCGAGCACGGCCACTGCACAGGTGCAGGGCAAAGCGTTTGGCTTCGCAGCTGGCACCACTGGTGGTGGCTCAACTACTCCCCAGATTCCTTCTAGCATTGCTCAGTGAGTTGGTCTTCATCATCGACAAAGAATCACAGGGTCCAGAGACTAAAACTCGGCAGACTTAAGGAGTGGCTTACCGACAGCACGGCCCGGACCATCATGATCGATCGCACTTGGGACTTTCGCAACACTGAGGGCACGACCAGCGGCAAGTGTTGCAGTGATAATCGCACGACCAAGTGTCCCGGTGGCACTTCCAAGGGCCAGGCCTGGATCCAGGACACCTGCGATGCTGCTAGCGGTACCTGGGTTGACTGCACTTACGACAACGCTGCGAAAACCCCCATTGATATCAACAGCAACAAAAGTCTTGTTGGCGTTGGCACCAAGGGTGTCATCATTGGCAAGGGATTCCGTGTTCGTGGTGGAAAGAGCAATGTCGTGGGTCTTCCCTGTTGTGCTACCAGCACTACCTACTTTTGAGAGTCAAGATATTGATCGAGGTCCCTTCAGATCATCCAAAACGTCCACATCACAGTACGTTTCTAAGCTTCCGCCGCAAAGTTGATTTCCGGTGTAGCTGACTGTATGTAGAATCTCAACCCTCAATACGTCTGGGGAGGCGATGCCATCACTCTTGACGGTGCCGACAAGGTCTGGATCGATCACGTCAAGATCTCCCTGATCGGCCGCCAGTTCATCGTCTCTGGTTGGGGAGCCGCCGGCAAGGTAACTATCTCCAACACCGAGTTTGACGGCAACACGGAGTGGTCCGCCGGCTGCAACGGGAAGCACTATTGGACCGCCCTCCTCATCGGCGCCAAGGACTACTACACCTTTTCTGGTAACTGGCTGCATGACGTCTCTGGCCGCTCCCCTCATATGGGAACGACAAACACCGCTGGCAGCGAGAACCTGTTCCACGGCGTCAACAACTACTTCCAAAACGTCGGCGGCCATGCCTTTGACATTGACGGTAACACCTGGGTCCTTCTTGAGGGCAACTACTTCGATGCCGTCACCACGCCCATCACTCCCGCCAGCTTGACCAACGGAGGCAACATCTACATCGTGAACACCGTCGACGAAGCCTCTCGCTGCACCTCTTACTTGGGTTACATCTGCGAGTGGAACCGCGCTCGTGACTCTGGTGTTGTCAGCAGTCTTACCAGCACGACTGCCCTCACTAAGCTGGGTGGCTTCAAGTCTTCGCTCATCGGCCACATTGGCGTTGCCGACGTTCCCGCCAAGGTTAAGGCCAATGCTGGTGTTGGCAAGACCACGAGCACCAATGCCTAGGCGCTTGCACGAGCATAGCTTCCCCTCGAGAGTGGCGAGAGATTGCTCATATGAGCTCTACCAAGTATAGTCCGTTGTTTTGCGGCCATATCTTGCGGCCATTTCCTGTATCTATTCTTCCCGTACATATGTATTCCGGCCTTGAACATACCTTCACTTCTTGCCACCCCCTTGTAAGCTCACATGGTTTAGACGTTATTTTTTTGTGAAATGTGATGGTTTCAAGTGAGCCTTGACAATCAATACAACTATGGACTCGGGTATCTAATGATGTTCTGTCGTTACCATCTTACACTCCCATGTACCACCCCTTACTCGTTTCTCTATTCTTCAAAGCAACAGCAACGCCAAACACCACAAACTTCTACGCAAACAGGAGAAAAGTTCGGAGCAGCACCCATCAAACTTTTGTGTGTCCCTATATTTCCACTCACTAATCATTCACCCTCTATCTGAGATTCTCAAGAGTCTCGCAATTCCCATTCTTGGTGTATTGTTGGGTATTGAACTGCCTTGGCTTGCCCCGATAGCCACGCATGGCAAGCCTCGTAGTGTGAGAAGTGAGGGTTCTGCTTATACGACGTCACCATTCGGTCGGCTACATCAAGCACACTTCGACCTTCCACGTCCCGGGCTTGTACATTTGCGTTGTGTTGTTGAAGTGTACGCATGGCAAGCTTTTTGCCTCTGCGGACTGCGACATGCAGCGCGGTCTCGCCATTCTTATTACGGGCATTGACGTCGGCACCCGCATCGATGAGAGCCTCCAAGATGTTGACGGGCTTCTTGTAGTCGTCGTCTTCGGGTAGCTGGGCCACAAAAGCCATCAGTACGGTGTTGCCGTATTTGTCATAGTGGTTTGCGTCAACGCCGAGGTCAATGAGGTCTCTCACGACCTTTTCCCTGGCAGTGAGCCTCTCCTTTGAGGAGTCTGTGAGTGTTTTGCTAGGTTTGTTGTGTTTGCGCTTACGGCTGCTACCGCCGGAATGCTCTGCGGTAGCTGCCTGCGCAAGATGCTGGGGGAACCTGGCGAATAATGACTCCTGACTGAGAATAGCATCGGCGAGGCAGTGCAGACCGTTGCGTCCTTGTGTATCTTGTACTCGGGTGTTGGTGTGTGCTTCGTTGACGAGCTTCAGAAGTTGTGCTTGTTCCTCGATAGGAGACGGACCCCTGCGCAACGTATGTGAATCCCAGGTCGAGGACATCTCTTGCCCGACAGCAGCAGTATAGGCTCTCCGGATTGGCAGTACGATAGGGGCAGATTCAGGAATGTTGCCAAATGCGTCGCGGCAGCAATATGCCATGGGGTTAAACTGGTTAAGAAGGGCGTTTTTAATCTCCTGGCTCAGAACGCTCGGCTTTTTTGAGTGGATAATGTGACAAAAGTTGCGCCCGTATACATCGCGAGCATACAAGTCAAAATCGGATCGCTTCAGACGAGTAATGAGCTGGAAGAGAGAATCGGCGTGTTGGGTAAACCAGCTGTCGTTGAGCAGATGTAGGAATGTCTGACCGGCGCTATTCGTGACCGAGGGGTTGGGGGACGACTCGATTGCCTTGAATAAGAGGGCGTGGTGAGCGTTCCCGGCTGCAAGAAGATGCAAGATACTGTGGCCGAAGGGGTCGCGAGTGTTCCAATCCTGATTCGGAGGCTCTCCACAATGCAGGATGTGTTGGGCAAAAGGAGTTGGACCTGAGCCGGTGACCCAAGAGTCATTCGGGAGTTCGTCTCGTACGTGGCAGAAGCAAGATCGCGAGTCATGCTCCGCGAGCCCTTCAGAGCAAAAGCCTTGTTTGAGGAGGTGGTACGGTAGGTTGAGATAGTCGCCGGGCAGGGGTGCAGCTTGTGATTCCGAGTTTCTCTGTGGCGCATTGTACTCGAATATCCAGGATGCTGGGTTAGAGTTGGCAGTGCCAGGTCGGTCGTCGTCCGATGGTGATTGGTTCATCATCGTGTTGCTCGGCATCGTGTAGCGCTTCAACAGCCTGCTGACTTGGTGACGGAATCCAGTTGAATACTGTGAAAGCACATCCTGCAGGGTTTGTGTCGTTGTCTGCCGGTGAATTCCGGCTTCGGGCGGCGGCACGGACGCAATATCGGTGGTCACTAATGTCGGAAGTGGCCCCGGGGCCGGCGGGCCCCAGCCAGCAGAAGATGAGCGCGAGTGGTGAAAGGGTTGAAAGTCGTTGACGGTTGGGCTGTCGCCGCCTTCGTATTTGAAATCAGGGAGTACACTCAGATGCGATCGGGCGCCGGAAGAAATTGAGCGAGAGTAGTTTGGCGAAAACGCGTTCTCGGGCGTGTTCTGGCGGGTTGGGGAGTTATCAAGGGCGCTTATGCGCCGGTCCATGTCTGTCCGGGTTCGTGGGTGAAGCCATCGCGGCTCTTTGTCAAGAATTGAGTTCAGTTTTTTGTTGGCTGAATCCTTTCTAGTAAGCAAGGGCTGGCGTCAGCAACCGCATTTGCGCCGGCGCAAACCAATCTCTCGGCTTACCCTGGACAGTCTCGTTTTCCCGGAGTGACTCTATGAACGACTTCGACAATTTTGGTGAGAGGCAAGGTCGTGTAGACATAGAGCCTAGCTAATCTGCGCTCGGCCGAGTCATTCCAAAGCGAAGGGCGACCAGTCTGGGTCGCGTGCGAACTTGAAGGTGAAGCTGACATGAAGCTCGGGTTGGAGGCTGGCTGCCACAGCCTTGTCAAGTAGAGCGTCGTAGAGCGTGTAAGTGAGGCGGGGAAGGGAACTTGACCCTATTGCTGGTGAGTTTTGCTGTAGGCCAAGTGTCTGACGAGAAATTGAGGCAAAAGACTCAGGTTGAAGCGAGAGACATGATGGACAACGGGGAGGATGGATCTGTAGTTTTGGCCATGAAGTGAGGGGGACAACCAGGCTATCAATGAGCTGAAAGATGGTGCCTTTCGCCGTGGCGCCGCCGCGGTGCTGCTGCGAGAGAGGTAGGGAGGGAGGGAGGGGAATGGGCGGCCCCAGAGAATAGACGGGAGCCGGCACAGAGCAAGGGTCAACAAGCAGCTAACGCCAACGATCTAAGCGTGGAAACGTGATAAGACTGGGCCCTCAGTACGCCGGGGTTTGGTAGCACAGCAAACTGGCAGCCTGGAGGAGGAGGTCTCGAAGGTGGTCTGGCGGAGCCAATGGCTATGAAGTAGAAGAATGATGGTGGTGCGCCAGTCGGCTGGGTTGCAGGGGACAGAGGCTCAGCTGTGAGCCAAGGGGGCACCCCGGGGGGCGGGGGGGTTTTCCGGACTTCATCAGACTGAGCAGTATGGGACCAAGTTTGTTGTGACGGATGAGGAGGATTCTCAATATCCATTTACTGTCAGGATAGTGAGGAAGTTGAGATTTTGTGCCAGTTCTTGACGGGCAAAGGAGTGTTTGTGAGACAGCTTCGGTCAGCTCACAGAGAGCTGCCTCAATAAAGCGTTGGATTTAGGCAACGGAATTACTGGTGCTTTGAGTTGCTCGGCTATCCGTAGAAGCACTCTAGGAGCGAATCCCAGTCACAGTAAGCGCCCATTGACAACGATCCCCCGTCATCCGTTCTCGGCGTCAGCGGTTACAATGGTGCCAGAAGCCGCTATCCGCGACTGTCTTCTCTCTTGTTCCACGGGGAAAAGAAGAATCGAGAGCAATGAGATGAAGATGGCTTCATCCCAAACACAGTGACCGCGTCGCACAATGACGGATAGCGTATCGGTAGGGAAGAGGGACTCGGACGGGCCGCAGTGGATTCGAGTTGCTACTGTGAACCGCAGCAGCAAACATTGTAAGCGACCGAGTGTGTGTGAGCGAATGAGTGAGTGAATGAGTGGGGGGAGCAGAAAATGCCCTGTCAGGCAGAGTTGAGAGGGAGGGACTGGTTGTGTGGCTGAGCCAGGTTGTTGTAGCCCCCGCGCTACCACAGGACAGCAGCTCGGGAAAATGACGTGCGAGAATGAGATGCGACTGCTAGGTATTACCTAGGCACTTCTCTGGGCTCATACGGAGACGGATAGATGTCTAATCTTTCCGTCCGGAGTGAGTTGTGAGAGAGGGAAATCCCTTACTTGAGCTTCGAGCAAGATTGCTTTGTAAATGAGCGGTCCGTAATTGAATAGGCATTCGGTCGCAAACATTTTCTTCTACGCTGCCTTGATAAATCGGCAATAGTGGTTATGTATCTCTTACTACACCTGTCTGAAATCGAATTGGGGTCTGGCGAAAGTTGAGCACCTCGCTCAATTCTATGGCTCGTTAAGCATTGAAAAGACAATGATGAGAGTGATTGCAATTACATTCTTTGTAAGGGGGGGAAAAACAGTGCAATTTGCCATGAGCCGTGACAACACAGAAATGCTTCATTCTCCGCTTGGCTACTCCGTAGCATGTAGCCAATTCTCGGCCCAAATGCTTCTCAGTGTGCTACGCCTCTCGGTTGTACTCCATCCTTCCGCGAAGCACCGCCCGCAAACCCAGCCACATCCATAATCCATACCTTTGCTCGTTGTCGATGAGGTGGGTGTGGGTGTGGTGCATCAGATTGAACGCCTGGGTATTGTAATGTGTTGCAATGTAACTCAGCACCAACGCTCGCTGCAGATAGACAAGTAAGTCATCGGCGGCCTCGACGAGCCCAGGATTCTTCTTTGCGGTGTGACCTGTTTCGAGTGATGTTGATCTTGGCATGAATTGCAACTGAGCCACAGAGTCAAGTTGAATATTGTAGGTCTGCGCCATTGATAGCTCTGGATGCCTCCGCATTACCTCTCTCCCTCCTTGTCTCGTATGCTTCACGTCACTGACTCTCATCTCCAGCACGTATGTCATGGCCTGGATCCCAGTTCCCACAACGTCGATATGCCCCGCCCCCAAACGGCGAGGCGAAAAAGTTGGGGTTTTGATGGTGGCGATCGTCTGGCGGCCCTCCTGCAAATCACCATCCACGCTCGCCAAGCTATTCCTTAAGGGCAAGTGAAGCTTAGATCCCGTTCACCGCGCCCCTCTGTTCAAGTCTGGGTCTTGACCAGGCGCCAGGCTCTTGCGATACCTACGTAAAGCCTTTCAGCCCAGACTAGCCTGCGTGCCCCCATGCCTCCTAACTCTTCCCCGAATGTTCCACGGACACGAGAACATAGCGCGGACCCTCTTACTCGCATCCATCCCGCGCTGGGTCTCGACAGCCACGCAAACTAGCGATACATAGTCCCGCCCGCCAACATCTGCCCTCTCAAGCCAGCCCGCCTGCATGCCTATCACACAAAGTGCCTGTTACTATCTTACCTACCTCTGAAAGAAGCCGCCGCCTGTCCGATGTCTCATCCCTGCACGTCTATCTCCCGGAAGTCATCCCAGATCCACGCGAGTGGCAAAACTACTTGGCGATGCAATGGAAGCTTCGAAAAAGTTACCCAAGCTCCCTCCATGCGCGACGGTTCTGGCCAGTTCCAACCGGGATCAACCCTCCCCTTGTCCTCAATCCTCCGGCATTTTTCCAGATGCATTTTCTCTATTCCGACTTCTACCCTTCAACATTACTGTCAAGCATTATTGCCGCCAGTCTAACAGTTCTCTAGGTCGGGAAAGGAGCTTGTCGCTCACTGCCAGCCAATGCTTCAATCTTTACGTTCCTAATCCAATGTTCCCATGACAGTCTTTACCGTCAAGTGACTGCGGCGCTCGGTCGCTTCCCCTGTCGCTCATCTTCAATATTCTCCGTAACATCACAGCCATGCTCTGGTGTATGAACACTCCATTTTTTCCGATTGTAATTCCTAACTATTCCCTTTCAATCCTAATTCCACCATGATACCCGGTGCCCCTGGGTTTGGTTCCTTCACAATACCAACTGGTATCGTTTCGAAAAAGGATGCACTATGATGTGTTTTGTCCACTTCCTCGTGGTTTGTATTTGCAGCGGGCGATACAGCTGCCTATTCCCAAGTTCAAGCTGGGCCATCTCTCACTTACATCCTTTCATATATAATAAGGCCTGATCTGTTGGGTTGCCGTGTAGTTTTCAAGGCCAGGCCAAACCAACTTCATCTTCACGATCCTAACAACCAACATCCACCCATCTTGCACTTTTGTCACCACCCTCATCATACCCGCCCCTCCACAACGCAATATGTCAGGATCTAGCTACTACCAGCGTCCCGCTCCGAGGTACGACGTCCAATCTCTCACTTCTCCCCTTGCACCCTGTCAGACCGACCCTAATGCCTGCCAGCTACTCTCAATATTCCACGTCTGCAAACACCGGCGGGCAGAGACGCGATACACCTGCCAATCAAACGTCATATACTACCACAAGCTACTCACGCTCATCCGACCCGATGGACAGATTCTGGGTCACGGGCCAGTCGTCGGCTAGGCCCAATCGTGTAGCTGGACAGATGGAGCAATGGGATAGGCAATGGAGTTCGGCAAGTCGTCGCTAATACGCCCGGTTGGCTCTTCGAAGGAGTGTGTGGGAACTTCCATGCCAGCCCTCCTTGTGTTCTTTGTTGTATGATAATGATTAGTTTGCTCGATACCCACCCAGCATAGCATTTCACATTGTGTATCACCATTCGAGAAACCTTGATTCCCCGCAAAATATCTACCGTCCCTTGACTCCCCACATCACCACCTCACATCGTCACCGACCAAGGCCGCCGCAACGCCCCAGGGAAGCGCAAAAGCAAAAGCGAGCACCCGCAACAGCGTTGGAACTCCTCCACCTGGGCTCGAACCAGGGATCTCCCGATTAACAGTCGGACGCCTTAGCCAACTGGGCCATGGAGGATTGATGTTGCCGAATGAGGCTCGTCAGCTGAGATGCGAGGTTCGGAGGAGTAGGTGTTGGCTAAGAGGTGTTTGCTAAGATCTCATGCTCAGTGTTTCTGGCTGGGGCTTGCGCATTCGGATGACGGCCTAAGTTTGAGGGCGACAGAAGAGACGAGATGGCAGAGGTCACCTCATCGGCTATGAGGTGGGATACTTGTTCAGAATCGGTTGACGGGGTTGACAGATTGATGACGGAGAACCTCGGCATGATCTATAGCCAGCATAGTATTATATGTAAAGAGTTCTGAGCGGGCAATAGCATCACAAACATTGCATCAATGGCCGAGAGTTCAGGCCTAGCGTTTCGACAGATCGGGTCTGCCATCCGGTGATCATACCTATATGAGACGGTATAGGGTGTGGTCCCTTAACAGATGCATTGCTCAAATGATCTTGTGCCTGCGTATGAGCAACGGACGCCCTTTTGGGACAGATGCAGTCTTGGTCAGCAAGATAAAGGAAGAGTCACTCTCTAATTTGGAAGAAGAGCCTCAGAAGCACACATCATCCTGCAACCGATATTCTCGGGTTCCCAACGACAGGGGGGCGATGTTGTATCCCGCATGTTTTATACCGAGTGGACGTACGTAGGGCTACTATTGTCTAGTTTTTGACCCGAGCTTACAAAACCGTCACGCCGGATTGTGATCCACCTCGCCGGGTCATCCCGTCTTCAAGTTCACGCTGCATATAGTATAACAAGCTCCGGCTAGGGTGAAGACGGGACAAAAGCCCGCCGGCAGTTACAGTCTCATCTGCATTTCGAAATCTTGGCGAACCGACTGAAACTTTCATCCGCAACAGAAAAGATGGGACGAAGCACCGACGACACCAGTTCCTCCTCATACCGGTGTGGATGTGTAATGATATGGAAAAAGAGGGAACTATACCAGAACGTTTCCGAAGAGACCGAGATGACAGGTCTCATCTTTTTTCCGGACCCAAACTTCATACTACGTCCCAAGGATCCGAGAAATCATGCAAAGCGGCCACGATGGGCCCTGAGAAGGGCTAGACAGACTTGTGGAATGGACATCTTTGTTTCCCCGAGAGAAACCATTTAGCTCGATCCGGAACGTGAAGCTCGCGCCAGGCGGCGGACCGTCGATTTTACCCCGCCAGCGCACAAACCGGCACCGGGACACAGCTTCAGTCACGGTCTCATCACCTCATTTCACTTCATCTTACCTCTTCAACTTCACAACGGGGCATTGTTCATTCGAAGCTCTAGCATCGTTACATCAGATCGTTGCTTAGTTTCATTGACCTCACAAATCGGAAAGACTGGCTGTTCAACCTTAGAGGTACCTGAGTCTCAGAGCCATCACCTCTAGTCAACAGAGAGCCTCGAAAGCGAGGACCCCGGTCCTTGCATGAACCACCAACATGGCCCAAACAAGCCAGCGAAGGAAGCGCCAGGCAGAAGAAGTTGAAGAGGAATACCAAGAACCACCTTTCAAAAGAAGTCGCGCGGAGGATATTGCCTACTTCCAGTGGCTATGGACACCACCTCGCCCGTCATCACGGAAAACCTCCTCATCGGGTCTATGGAGCCACTCTGTCCCAGATGGCCTATTCCTTACCCGTCATGACGCGCCCCGTTCCTTTTCTTTACCCCCGGAATCCACATCAAGACGGCCTCGTCGCCGGGGCGCCATCTCTGTGACATCTTCGTCACCCAGCGAGATGGATCGATACCTCGCGCGGCAACTACAGCAGCAGATCGCCGTCCTCCGACGCAAGGCAGCCGAGGGCCAGCATCAAGTACAAGACGAGGATCGCTGTGAAGATGACGGCGATGATGATAACAATGCCCACAACGAAAGGGACATTGATCGCCTACAACGTGAACTAGAGGCCGTGCAGATCGACGCTTCCCTACCGTCTATCCTGGGCATCGCGATAGACTTTGATCAAAAGCTTTGCCTCAGTTCCTCCGGTCGTTCATCAGATTCCACCTCTGGGCATCGAGGTAAGCGATCAGGTGTTTGAGCGAAACCCAAAGGATGGCGTCAACATACAAACAAACGCACACACAAAACTAGTGGAAATCTAAGAGAGTGTATGTGACACGGGTGAGAGGATGTGTGAGAGAGAGGGAGAAATACAGAGTCATCTTCACCTGTCAATCGTCGATCAAACACTGCGGAGAGAGGGGGACCAGTTCTCTAACAGAGTTGCATAGAAACCGGTTCGCCCGCGGGCGCGGATGCCGCAACCTCCTCATCCTCTCCACTATCCTCCTCTCCCACGTGCTGCCGGCTCTGGGCATCGAATAAAGTCAACTCAGCAACCGGAGATACGAGCCCGACTACTCGGCAACACACCCTCGTCAACACCTGCGGTAAAAGTAGTCGAGGCAGAAAAGGTGTCGGCAATGATGGTCCTTTGTGGAGGCGGCCTCGAACTTGAGACCAAACTCTCTGTTGCCAAGCTTCGATCCAACACACCAGCAAGACACACGGACACCAGACCACCCACCCTCTCTCTCTCTGTCTCACTCATCGTATGGCGGAAGAAGCGGGCGATTACTGACGACCTCCGTCTCTCGTCTTGCATGAATGTCATACCATCATAATACATTTTTGTATTATACTTCAAGTAAAAATATGAACGTTTGGGTATCATGACCCTGAGGAATAGATAATAGAACAATGGAATAATGAAAGTTGCCCAGGGAAATCTGAGCGTATTAGAAAGTTTCCGTTTCTTTTCTGATACCTGTCAATCGATGAATTGAGAACCACCGTCGGTGGCTCTCCCTTCCTGTACCATTTTCAACCCCGCGTGCCTCTAGGCCCATCGCTCTCATCTTGTTGGCGGAGGCGGCGAATTAGACCTCGCAAATGGCCAATTCGGATCCTTCTCCCTTGTCGGGGTATCTGCCAGGTCCCCAAACGGACTCACGGTCTGCGTCCGTCTCAACCAGTTCTTTGTGCCCTCCCCAAACTCATCGCTTTCCTCGTCCACCCTATCCAGCTTTTCATTGTTTGCCGGACCCTGTGCCTGTGCTTGTACTGATGCAGGCGGTGGGCCTGTGCCTGGATTAATCGTGAGAGGAGGGGGGGCCTCCTTTTCTCGATCTCGCGCAGGGGCCGGGGTGGCAGGCAACGACGTCGCCGGCGTGCCATCCCTAGACCTTGGCGGGAATAGAGAATAGGGCGGCTTCTTGGGCGAAGGCGGCACCGGCCTTCTCGACACCGACTGTTCCCTCTGTATCGTACCCATGCCCATCTGCGGCGCGGTACTGCTCACAAAAGTCGTCTGTCGAGAAAAGTTGGGCTGCCCATCGCCGAAATCACTGACCGCGTAGCCCATGCCTCCAGATGACCCCGTCGTACGTGCTGTTTCTGGACGGGTCGGTGATATTGGACGCTTGACATCTTGCGGGTAGCCATTGTTTATAGCCAGCGCGTTTGTCGTCATCAGAGTATTCTGCTTCGGGTAGCTGATTTCACGACGGAGCTCCCGCGCCGTCTGTTCCTTGCGCTTGTTACGCCGGTAACGAGTAAAGATGTAGAAGCCCAGTATGGTGAGAAGAGATGAGCCAATGATGGCTCCCACGACGGCGAGAGCCGCCTGGGTAACTGAAACTGCGGCCCCTTGTGCTTGTGATACGCGTAAATTTGCATCGTCCTGTGTTAAAAGGTTAGAAGTCTTAATGACACACAACCACGGAGTGACCACGGCGTGACCACGAAAGAACCACGTACTCTCGCAGCTTGAATTTGCTGCTGTGCCTGCTGCTGAGCATTCGATATAGCCGCACTAGCGGATTGTGTCGCAACAGCAATGGCTTGCGCAGCACTTGCGCTGGCACTGGCTTGTATGCTCGCAACCTGAGAAGCCAGCTGCGTCTGCGCACTCGCCGTAACCATGGCAAAGTTGTCCGCAACCTGCTTGCTCGCACTCTCCTTGGCCGCGTTCTGGGCGTTGAGTATTCCCTCCTTAGCGCTTGCCTGTGCCTGGACGACGGCATTGTTGGCCGATATCGAGGCCCGGGTGGCCGCATCGTTGGCCTGCCTCGCCTGCTCCTCCGCCTGCCGCTGTCGATCTCCGGCCTGTCTCACTTGGTCGTTTGCTTGTTGGATAGCTTCTCGAGCAGACTGGGATGCCGAGGCAATGGCCTGCTGTGCTGATCGAGATGCCGAGTTGATGGCGTCAATGGGGTTGTCGATTGCTTGTCGCCCGAAGAGAGCCGCTGGTGTCGGCACCGATAACACGACACGGTCTTCAAGGCGGGCCGGCTTGTTGTCATCTGTTGATGCCGTCGGCGGCAACACCCTCTTGCCCAATAAGTCCTCGACCATATCATGGCCTGCCCCCCTCCTCCTCCTCCTTTGAGGTTCCGCCGGTGACCTGTGGTCTCCTCCGTTGTTCACCCATCTTGCTCTTCGCCCACTTCCTTCATCCGCCGCAACTGCCGCCAACATAAGTGAGGCCAGAACACATAGCAGTACTATTCGTGGGAGGCAAGCCTTCACCATGATTTCATTGTCGTCGAATTATGTGTTCCTCCTCTTCACCGTAATCATATTATCCGTAGTAGGTAGTCCGAACGAAAGAAGCAAATCTCAAATCACCATTAACAAGAAGACTAATAATCAGCAAGAGTACTCAAAACGAACTGGAGAGGAATAACACAAGAAAAAGACCAAACCAGAGAAGAACAGGCTTCAGGCGGCCCGGTCAGCGGCCCTCGCCCATGTTATGGCCCATGAGCCCGCTTCATCCTAACCATCGAAGAATAAGAGCCCCACGGCTTTCAGCCTACCTGGGCAACGCCGGCGCGGGTCGAGACTCGTTGGCCCCGTCTCCTCGCCGATATCACATCCCAGATAATCCAGTCGGCTTCATTGGAGTAGGAACCTGGGGAGGAGGGTTGAGGGTTGAGGGTTGAGGGACGGGGCCACACGGCGGCTTCTTTCGTCACGATAGTGGCAGCCGCCTACTGGGGGGGATCAGATTAGCGCGCCACCGTCCCATCTTCTTATTCGGTCAGACGCCCAGAGCCCAGTTGGCTGTAATGCATGCATGGTTTCACAAGTGAATTCGGAAACAGCACGCTGACAGAAACGACAGAAAAGTTTATGCCTGCAGTTGGGAGGTGTTTGTTGCGCCAGCGGCATCAACCTTCGGCTGCGTTCCGAGCTTGGTGTTGTCTCAAGAGCCAAAGTTGGACTGAATCCCTGGTCCGTTGAGGCTCCCAGGCGGAGAAGAATTACAATTAAGGGATCGTCTTCCAACAGCGTCGATCCTTAGGCTCCTTGGTGTCGCATATCCCTGTCCAGGGTCACTTGACTCGGACCCGGGAGCAAGTCAAGGTCGAAAGGTCGGGGTGGCCGGGGGAACCAAAAGGAACCGATGGCGACATCCATTACCTTGAATCGTCCGCCGACTGCCACCACACCAGATTGCCCTTGTTCAAGATCTGGTTCCCCCTCCAAGTTAGGCAAAGGCAACGAAAACTTATAAGCCAACAGGGACAGACCTTTACTCGACGTCCCAAGAACCGCAACAAGATTTCGGAAGCCGGCGAACTAACCGAAAAGAACGAGTCACCAAACGCGTGCCATAGCCGCTGAGAAGTGCGTGCGCGAGTTGCGTGTTTGCGATTGTGAAGAGCGTTGAGTAAGGTGAGTGTGGATGGGTGGGGAGAAACATGTTGCGCAAGCGCGAGCGTGAGGGTTGTAGAAATTTGGAAACGTTCTTCACATTGACCATCTATATACCAGTGGGTGTCCCGGTCTTCTTTCTGTTCGTTCTCGATCATGCCGATCTGTGGGCACATTGTGAGCAGCTCAACCAACACATCCATCTGTGCGTGGATTGGATTCCTGCCTGTCTGGCCGCCCATGCAAAAAACTAACCATATCTCCCAACGCCAGCCATGCATCCATCCGTCGCGGAGGATATTCCCTATCCTTGAACCTGAGGCCAAACCCTTTTTTTTCTGGTTTTGCGTTGTGTGCCTGAGAACATCCCAATACTTGTTGAGAGACTGGACGAAAATAAGAACAAGGTCATGGTCCGCCATTTGGCTCCAGCGCTTGTTCATAGCTTTTGTTGTTACAGCCCATGACTCTGTGTTCCGCAGCGTCCGCAACCTGGCGGATGTTTCCAGGTCGGAAGCCGTGCGAAGCCTCGTGGGTAGGAGAGGACGACTTTAAACGGGCAGCTTGAACTTCTTGCCCTTCATCACCTTGGTGTAGTAGATCCAGAAGAAGTCACTGTAAAGGATAGTCTGGATGATACCGGCGGTAATGGCGATCCAGTCGACCTTGTGGTTCACTTCAGTGAAGTAACGGTAGATCCAGTTGGGGATATACAGGGCACGGTAGATACCGAGGGCGAATAGGTAGTGGGTGGTGATGGTCTCGGCCTCGCCAGTGCGCTGAAGCATGAAGAGCTGAGGCAAGATGGCAACGGCCTCGAGCCAGATAGAGAAGGTCCAGGAGATCTCCCAGAAGGTGTACGAGTAGGGGAAGATGATGGCCAGGGCGGC
Source organism: Colletotrichum costaricense (assembly GCF_030867565.1). Taxonomy (NCBI): domain Eukaryota; kingdom Fungi; phylum Ascomycota; class Sordariomycetes; order Glomerellales; family Glomerellaceae; genus Colletotrichum; species Colletotrichum costaricense. Next base: position 3,379,136 of record NW_026848232.1, on the reverse strand, counting down.
AGCTCCGCCGAGCAGGTACTGGACGCGGAAGGTATCCTGGTTGGGGTCGTTGGTTGGCTTGTAGGCGGTCGTCATCAGGTAAACGATGTACCCTTGGGAAGAGATAAAGAGGATCTTGAAAACGAGGTTCCATAGACTAGAGGTCGTAAACAAGTCTGAGGGGGGCAAACAAACGCTGGTTAGTTTAGGTCAAGCGGAGAGAAGGGAAGGCAATGGAGGCTTACCAAGGTACCTGGTGATGTAGACCAGGAAGTAAAGGGCTTGCGACTTGAACGAAATACCAGAACAGCTCTGAGAAAGAATTAGATCAGGGCCCTGGGTGTGACGACATGGCGGGAATCGAAAAGCTCACGTTCAGCTGCACCATCTTGTGGAGGAGAATGCCGATACTGGCAAGATGGGACAAGTCCCCTGCAAGCCCATCATGTTAGTCCCCGGAGCGAACAGTTGTAGTATCGAGGATTTTGGCGACACGTACCGGCAATGCGGAAGAGATTGAGCATCGTGACAGGTTGATTGCGGCGAGGCGATGGATCGCGAGTGACGATTTGGGGCGGGAGGGAGCTTCAACTCGGAGGGAGCTTGGAGCTGCCAGTGACAGCGCGCGCACAGCTTATCGGATGGTTGTAATCAGGCGGGTGCAGGTCGCCTTGCACGCTGGTGGTTTTCGTCGTCGTCGTCGTCGAGCGTCTTCGTGACGTGTCGTTTTGTTTGGGTCCGCGATGTTTTGGCGTCGTGACGTTGGAATTCTTGGGTTGCTGGGGAGGGAGCTTCGAGACTGCGTTTAGCACAACTGGCAGCTTTTTTGGGTTTCCAGGAGGGTTGAAAGGACACGAACGCGATTGCAAGCTCATTGGAAGCTGGAACCGAACACTCGAGCCACACAACTAAACACTCAGGTACCTTACGCAGTGCTTCGTACCAAACCTTACAGTGACTGGCCAGCGGCGACGGGAGCTGTTGTCCGCCTTACCTAATACGAGACACTTCCGGCAGGGCTTAGGTAAGGCACGCAATGAAGATGAGACACTTTGCGCTCTTTCGTTCCTGGAGGCTAAGGCACCTACCTGCTGTGGGGTCCTTCGGCATGGAAAGATGGAACCTAAGGTGCAGCACCTCGACTCGGAGTGAGAAGCTGAGGTAATCATCCATGTAGGAACGGGTTCTCATAGGCTTAGGTAAGGTAATCGGAGCGGGATCCCCAAATCTGCGCTACGGGAATCGCGGACTCCACTTTCAAGTCCAGGCCGCTGCCCCGAACGCGACGGAGGTCGGGGAGTTCCCAGGTGCGCCAAGATGTGACGTATTACAAAGCTGCCTGAATGACAAACCTCCGCGAGTCCCATCACGGGGTGGCCATCTGCGCCTCAGCCCGCACTCGTTGTGATTCCCAACATTTCCATGAGTGCCACCCACCTCTGTATATAGACGCACAACTTGGCGCACTCCTTGCAACCCTGGAAATATCTAGCAAAATACCAAGTTTTATTGATACACTACACCCGACTACGATCACCAATTCAAACCCCCACCATCATGGCCGAAGCACACTCTTGCGAGTCCGACTACGACGACTCCGCCGATGAAGCCATCACCATAACGCTCACCCACCGCAACACACCACAAACCTTTAAATTCCCTCCGGATGGAACAATCACCCACCTCTCTGAAGATGTCGAAGACACCCTCTTGATCCCCGCCTCGAATCAGAAGTTCATCGTTCCGAAGCTCGGCCTCCTCAAACCCCCCTTCAAAGACCCCGACATGTCCCTCGTCGACCTACAAAACAAAAAGATCATGCTCATGGGCGTCGAGGCCAAGGAGGTCGCCTCCCTCCAAGCCGCATCCGAGTTCGCCGCGAAACGAAACGCTGCCCGCAGCGCCGCCCGCAGACAGAATCGGCCCTCGAGGAGGCGAGACCAGGGCCGCGCACAGGCGGACAGCACCTATACTTTCCTCTCCGTCCGGCCGCTAGCAGGCCTCCCGCGTCCAGAGAGGTCTCTGGCGCTTCTCGAGAAGCTGAAAGAGGATCCGGGCATCCGCGCCTCCATGCGCAAGCACAAGTTCAGCGTCGGCGTCTTGACGGAGATGGAGCCCCTGTCCAACACGCAGTCCAACCACGAGGGGACGACTCGACTCCTCGGCCTGAACCGCAATAATGGAGAAGCGATCGAATTGCGGCTGAGGACGGATGCGCACGACGGCTACAGAGATTACAAGACCATTCGCAAGACGTTGTGCCATGAGCTGGCGCATAACGTACACAGCGACCATGACCGCAACTTTTGGGACTTGTGCCATCAGATCGAGCGCGAAGTCGACGCGGCGGACTGGAAACATGGCGGACACACGGTCGGAGAGGGGTCTTCGTACTATGCGCCGGGACAAGACGAGGAAGAGGACGTCGAGGACCATGGTGGTTGGGAAGGTGGTGATTTCGTCGTGGGAGGAAGCGGTGGTGGCAACGCTGGCTTGAGCCGACGAGAGATCCTGGCCAAGGCTGCAGAGGAAAGAGCTAAAAAAATGAACATGGAGAGGAGGGACGGAGGAAAGCCTGACTCTGGCCCGTCGTCGTAGAGGTTCTGCATGGTACTCGGAGCAACATTGAAGCGTTCGTATGGTGTTACTGTTACTTTGCTTTCTGGATTTAGCATTGCGCAGGCGTTGCGGTGGCTTGGACATGGGACATCAACTGACCTCGCTGGTCACGGAGTAGTTAGTCAACTCAATCACGATGAATATCCGCTCTCAAAACGATTGGTGGGTGCCCAAATAGGTGCTCGCATTGTAGTTTCGCATCATGCTATTTTGCATGACCATCTAAACCCTCAATGCGACGGGTCATATAAGGTAGTGATATCTTTCTACCCAACAGGTGAGCCATGCTGTTACTCGTACAAATTGCCGCCTCCCCCATGAATGCTGTGAAAAGAAAAGAAAAAAAGAGAGAGACCTCGTCCGAGTGTCCTCCCGGTATGATATCCCTTTCCTAGAACGCCTTGATGTCATGCCTATGCCATGTCCGGAAACGCCGCCAATGCATGTAGGCGTACGGCGACGCCAATTGCTATCGCCCAAATGCCCATGTTTTTCTGCTTCAAAACGGAACAAAAAGAAGAAAAAGCCGTGTTGCGGCTTGGAAAAGCCATCGCTTGAACTGATCCACGTTCCAGTCATGCAGATTCTGCAATCAGTGAAAGCAAACAGCCTTCAGCTATTGCTGTGTCTTGAGCCACTCCTTTTGCTCCGGTTCCCACTTGTGTCTGCATATCGTGTTAGTCGTGAAAATAAGAGTCGGAATTCCGCCACCAGGATCAAAGCTTATTTGGGGGTAACAAAAAGCATGGATCCCAACGCAGATCTCTAAACTTACCCTTGCCATTCGGTGGTCACCAAGCTTTTGGTACCGTACTCTTCGGAAAGAATGCGCTCAAAGCTGTAGGGAATGGTGGCGGGGACACCCTCGAACTCGGTCTCGCGCATGGGGAAAAGGTCGGTGGTGCGGTAGCGGTGGTAGTTCTTACAACTCCAGACACCAGGCATTCCGGAGGGGTCGCGCTCGGCGAGGCCAGTAATATCGATAAAGGCACCGTTGGCCATGTTGATCCAGCGGGCGTCAATGATGTTCTGGCCGTCGCCGCGGTCCTTGTCAGTGCCGTGGGGGTTGACGTCGAGCAGGTAGCGTTCCTTTCTGGCGTTGCCATCCGTGTCGGTCCAGTCGAAGTCGTGCTCGGTGCGGTTCAGGTTCTGACCCATCCAGTACAGAGTCGCCGTCGAGACCTGAACATCGAGGTCGTAATCCCAGGGCATGATCTTGCCGTTCCACCACCAACCCAGAAGCGTGCCGTGGGCGAGCCATGTCTCAACCTTGAGCTTCTTGGTAATAGTCAGGTAGGAGCGGACGAGGTTGCGGAGAACAACACGGTGCTCGTCGTAGCCCACAGCTTGCTTGAAATAACGGATATCGTAGTGGCCAAGCTCTTCGCCACAGCAGGGCTCGTGGAAGTACTTGGTGTCCTCACGCTTTTCGATGGTCGGTGGTGAGGATTGGCTGACATCTCTGGCTGCTTGAGGTGCCGCAAGAACAGTTGATGTGAGGCCCAGCACGGCGAGTGGAAAAGTAAGGTTGAAGCGCATCTTGGCTAATTGCGTTGTTGTGTTGCTTGAGTGGGATTCTTGATATCGAGATCCAGAATGATGGGTGATTACTCGGTAACAATGACGGCAAACAAGAATCCCCAAGTTCCAAAAAATGGCGGGATGCTGCTGTTTGTCGAGTTTTCTGGAGGCCTCGTAATGCCAAGAAGTTGTCTTCGGGAGGTGGCCGATGCGAGGCAGGAAGGAGGTGAAGGTGGATATGACAGGAGCCAGAGGGGCCGATGAAGGTAATTCGTTTGTTGACTGCCTCAAGTCAAGTTCGGTGAGTAATAGCAAGCGACTGGGATAAACGAGAGAAAGCGTAGAATAATCCTTTCGATTTCTGGAGTCGGTCAAAAACAGAGTGGGCGAAATTTTGGGTACTGCTGAAGCTGGTCAGGCGATGGCGGTATATAAGACGAGTTCCAGAGGGCGGAACCGCGGGCGAGGGGAGCCGATCAACTCTGACGCAGAGGAAGAGATGGTGAAATGTGTTGATGCAGGTGTTCAGACCGTGATGTCGAGGTCAGGTCTATGTCTATGTTACCGAAGGATGTCAAAACACGCAGATGCCAAGGAATAAGAGGTAAGAGAAGAAGACCGGAGCGGACATTAGGGATGCGCAGCAGGGCAGGAGGAGGTGATATGTAAGTACATCGAATGGATGTGTGGGAGGTGGAGGGAGTGGGATTCGTGTATTCATACATGGGAGTGTGAGTGAATGAGAGACTGGGCCAGAGGAAAGAGAGAGAGAGCCCGAGAGGCGTGTGGTGACGGGAGACGAGTGAGGGATGGAGGTGTGAGGGTGTGGGAGTGGGCTTGTGGAGGGTGTGTGGTGATCCCGGTCATGGTATTAGTGCAGCATCCCGAGTCCCGCCATGGCAAAGAATCCCCACGCAGACCATGGAGCACCTACGGAACTGGATTTTTTGGAGGGTTTTCTTTCTTGCAGCTTTCGGTTTCTTTGCCAAGATGATAATGCTGCTACAGGCTCCAGTGTTTCCGAGGGGCCTCCTTTCTCGCATTTGACTGTTCCTTTTTATTGAGTATTCCACAGTGCCAAGGAAACAAGAACAACAACGAAAGGTGATATCACAGGGGACTTGTCTAAGCCGCCTGGGTCGCAAATAACGGTAGTAGTAGTAGTAGTAGTAAGGTACCCGTACGGGGTATGGGCTATGGATAGCTACTAGGTACTACGTAGAGAGCGTACGTACGATGGTGGTAAAAAATAAAAATAAAAAAAGCAGACACCCACATTCCTTTGCGAGAGAGTCGGAAAGAGACTGAGACTGGCGGGTTTGCGCGTATGCGCCATGTTTGAGCGGCATACGTAATCCCGCGTCGAAAGGAGTTGATGGAGGCAGGGCGGCCAGGGCCCGGGCTGTCGCCGGTGACCGGGAGCGGGTGACAAGCCGCGTCCTACGGTGGTACTAGACACTGCTGCGCCTGCTCATGCCGCGAGTGTATTCGTAGCCAGACCGTACGGATAGACAAGGGCCCATTGGGATCCAGTAAAGGTTAATTAAAAACACAAAAATCAACACAGACTGGCGAGGGTTCGAGGAGGAGAGGAGCGTTCCGCCGTAGGGAACAATCTCAAAAAAGAAGCTTGAGCAAAATGGGACCCGGTGGGTGTGGTCCGGGAAAGACGGGGGTCAAGGTAGCAGGGGTGAGAGAAAGGAGACGACGTTGGAGCGTGAGCGTGGGCGGAATATCAGAATCTGCAGTTGGCAGTTGCGTTGCGGTCGCGCAGTTGCACTTGCACTTGCACTTGCACTTGGCACTTGCCCCTCTGACTCTCTCCAAAGCTCGGAACGGCAGGGGTGGAGACGGTGGTCCTGCCATTGGGCCTTTGGGTAAGGTACATTACGGAGTGAGGTACCTTATGGCATTAGGTAGGTAAGGTAGGTACGGGGTACCACCTTACACCCTTCCATCAGGTGTCGTGTGCTCCTGCTGTTGCTCACTTTCTGCTCTCGTGCTTCTTCTCCTTCCTTGGTGACGGTCCTCGCCGTCTTTGCAACTTGCAACTTCCAGGTGCAGGCATGTGGTCCCAGACTTCCCAGACAGGTTGCCAGTCGCCGCATAAGCCGCTAACGGGCTTGGCACAATTTGGGGGTGGCTCCAGCGTCAAGGTCAGCGCCGGTGCCACTTGCGTGGAGCTAAGGGGACATAGTCGACTAGCCGATATCTGCCTTGCTCTCTTGAGTCTTCTTAGGGGAGAGTAAGGTACTCAGTCATTCGATAGGTATCGCCCTTGGCTGTCACATTGTATGCACCGCCGTTTGCTCGGTGCTAGGCTTAGTGCCGAGTGTGCCGACGGGCCGGTTAACTCGTAGTAACTAACAACCACTCTGGCATAGGTTGTCTTGACGATCTGATATCAGCAACATAGTCCGAAGTGGCAGTCAGTCAGCCGCAAAGTCAATTGCAGTCATCTCAAGTCATCTCACGAGGAGTTAAGAGGACCACGAACGAAAATGTAAGAAAAGGAAATGTACCTAGGCGAATTCGTTTACAGTGTAAGCGAATGCCGAGGTGGAGGGGACCCGGGCCATCGCCGTTTGGCCGAAACGGCAAGAGAGCACCTGACTATGGGAACTGTGATCCTTCCTTATCGGAGCTGCCAACGTCACAATGGAACCTCCCCAAATCCCCCCCCCCCCCTTCCCGGGCCATAGACCCATTCAGATAGAAGGTGCCCATGTCTACTATGTACTTCCCAATTTTTAATGTAGCTCCTGCCCGTGGGCACACATCCAGATTCTGGGCGGTTCCTTCCATGATACCCCAAATCACCAATTTCTCGGTCGCGGGACCGAGATATCGATGACGGGGCGATTTAGTACATACTAGGTACTGCGTACACAACGAATGAGGCAAGCCCCGGGCCAAGTCACTCATGGAAGTGTCGCGTGCCCATTGACGATTACCAACACCCACGGATTCCCATCAGACATTCTCAGGCAGTCATCCTTCATCCGATGTCGATTCCCCCGAAATCTGCATATTTGCCTTCGAGGCTTCAAACAATTGAAAGCAGCCAAGGTCATCCCATCCACTGCTGCGCCCGACGGTCAGTGGCCACGGACACACATGGCCTACCTTACTTTACCTTAATTGGCATCGGATCAAACAACTTGGGACAAAACTGAGCGCCGTACTCCGTATCTAAGGTGCTACCTATGGACCCGTAGGTACTGTACATACCCAGGCACACACGGCACGACCCCATTTCCTACCCGCGCACCATGGCTTACATGGGCAGATTGGCGCGGCTTTGGTTCCTTGAGAGTCTCACTGTCAACTTCTCGTGTCTCAACGCGCCCGCCCCCTTGGCGCCATTCAGCTTCCCCCTCCCCGTCCAATGACGTGAGGCCGCTCCGTCGGGGCTTCACCTTGGCCGTCACTGGGCCTTTTGGCCATATGCGCGCCGGCAACACAGTGAATCCCGTTCCGCTACTTGGCATACAGGATTCGACCAGACCGTACTCCGTATCGCGTACGTACGGGATACTATGGGAACAACCACTGCGGTTTTCGATCAGAATTCAAGGCTCAAGACTACAGCCGAAGATCCAACAAACCAACAGCCTCATTCAGCGCTCAACGACTTGCAGTCAGCATTTATTTTTAATTCGACACCCCTCGCCCCGGCTGCCAGGCGCATATCCAGGATCAATCCGCTCCGCGTATGGCGATCAGCGGCTCTGCCTCAGCGCAACGTCTGTTATGGAGTATAAACGTCCCAAACTGACACGAATGGCACCGAAAGACACGATGAACGACTCGAGTCGTCCGTCCGAACCCACCAGGTCGATCAAACGATATCCAACCAGATTGTGCACAGAGGCCAGTGGCATGGCTGAAAATTGAAGTATTCAGGGCCCAAAGAGAGACAGACCCCTTTCCCCTTCCAGAAGAGAAACGTCCCGGCACCAGCAACCTCACCTTTCCATTTTTACCGTTCCGCTCTGACATACAGACTCACGCCCTCAACTCGCACGTCTTCTTTCAGTCCTCACGCCTCTCAGTCTCGGCTGGTCAACTATCCTCAGACCTCAGTGTGCTCCAATTGGCACTTGGCGCCGGTGGCCCCACAGCGACGCGTGGCCCTGCAAGATACCCCTGCCACTTCTCCCTTTTGGCGACAACGGCTGTCTGCAACTTTTGTTCCCAGTCGAACCAGGTGCCGCTGTTCCTTTTTCTTTTTCTGCCCATTGATTATTCTTTTTAGATGCATAATTCAGCACCAGGACTACCTTACGAATCTACAGATACCATCCTCCATACAGCTGGCATGGTACTGTACGCCGTGGCGCATGCTTCCGCTGTTTGGGGCTCAATCACTTCCGCTCCGCCCATCGTCCGTTTCCCTCCCCGCCCTCGCTGGTCCGATGTCGTTGCTGGTTGGACCCAGAGCTGTGTTACCAACGGTGACCGACCCTTTCTCTTCTGACGGCTCACGGCACGTTCGAGGAGTTGTCGCTAGCCAACACAAGTTTGGCGGCTAGCAACAGAAGCTTTCGTGGCCCCCCGGTTTCAGGTTTCTCCTGTCAACTATGGCAACTCGTCACTGGCCGCGTGGTTGGCGTCGACAACCGGCATCCTGTGCCGAGGGCGACAACAACTTGCAGTCGGGAGACAGCTGTGGCTTTCAGCCTGGGAAGCATCGCTCAGAACTTAGACCAGGTAGCAGGAAGGGAGGCGGCAATCATGGTGAAATGAGGAAGCAATCCGATGTCCGCACTCGTGTCTGCACTCGATTGTGGCTGCATGCCTCGGCGCCGAACCGGCCAAACAAGACCAACAACAAACCACGACCAAACACACTACAGTCTTGGTACGGATTACCATGCTCATCCTTATACGAAATCAGATTGCAGATAGCGATGCAGTGATGCTTTGGTACAGTCCCTCTCTCCTCGGCGTCAGCAAGATGACCCTGTCACTCTCCAGAATCCAGACAAGAAAAGGCTGGGGATCTCGCAAAGCGTTATGGTTGGTGGTGGGAGAATTGGCGTTGTCTTGGCCGTTTGCCGGTGCTCCCGACTGAACACACGCCCTCGAATTGTCTCAGTCTTCCAACCGTCGGGCGAAGAGAAGGAATGCCTGAATCAAACTGACGGAATCCTTCGAGACGTTCTCGCCCATATTGTTACTATTCCCGCCGCGACTGGAGAATGCTCTTCATCAACCGTTTATTCCACTCACCAGGACTTTGGACTTGGTCTCAGGCCCCAGGCGCGTCGAGCTACGAATAGATCCTGGAGGCCTGGACATTGTTCAAAGTGGAGAGACTCTGCGTATGCGTGCGAATACGTCTGCGCCTCTATCTTTGCACTCATCGCATCCGCCCCACTGCTCATGCAAGCAAGGTTCGCCTTTAATGCAGATAAGCATCATAGCAAGAGGGCGAGGGTCAGTGAAAGGCTTTTGGCCGGGGTCCATCGTCCAAGGGCCAGCCTGGATTATCATCAACTGACAAAAAAGACTAAAAATTCATTCTCTTCAAACGGGTGGTCGCTCACACGACACACAACCTGGGCAGCAATGGCGAAAAGCTGACGCCAAGCATCCACCCAACCATAGGGCTCACGCCACAACCCGATGCAGTCTTGCACATCACCATGATCGATATTAATTACCCGGTGTTGCCGTTGACGTGTGCGCCGTAATGTGGGCAGGGCTGAGTCCCGGGACTCGTCGGCGGCACCGCCCCCGCGACGAAAGCATCCAGTTCCGCCCCGCTCTACCGGCCTTCCGCGCCTCTTACGGCGACCGCGCAAGCTACTCCGGCCTCCTGATCCATGATGGACCCCGTTTTGCCCGTTCCCAAGACAGCCGGTCGATCGGGCCTCGTTCCCTGACCCGGAAATGCGGTAAACTTTATTCGAGAACTCGTCAGTGCTTCCGGTTCGGGATACCAAACCTCGGGACTGGCGATTATGCTTGTCCAAAGTCTATTCCTGGCCCCCAAAACCCGTACGGATACGGCACATGACGCTGACACCACGCCGCCCGTAATCGACTGCCGGCTTGGCTCTACAACGGTGAATGCCTAGACAAGCTGGATTCATTGAAGTAGTCTTCGGTTACTGGGCAGGCACTGCCACATAGTCAGCCGTTCACGTCAGCGTGAAGCTTGTTTGGTGAAGCCTCGATCGAGGCTCACTGAAGGCGCCATAATTGATGCCGTTAGCACCTCTACTTTCAGTTATACCTAACAGCTGGAAGGCGTTCTTCAGACCTTCGTAGGCCATCGTATGCTGTAGAGAGAGGTTCATCCTCAAGTGATGATTACGTCAAATATTTGCGAGGCTTGGTTGCAAACGGCCAAGTATTCGCACGTGGTTCCCCATGTTGTCTGCTCGGCACTTTCATCCGTGACAAAGGTAGGTGAACGGCAGTTGCCGCTCATCCGTAGACGTAAACCGCGTAGCTCAAGTAAGAATTCCCCAGTCTAGTAGTAGGATCCCCTGCTGGTGTTGAATGAGAAGGCCTGCTGAAATCCCGCAAAACCATAAAAAACATGGATTGTTCTTGCTGCCGTCAACTACCTGGATTAGAAAAAGGCCGACCATGGTATAAGATGTTCATTGTCTTTAGATATGCCGGCCTTGATATGTCCTGCCTGCGACTACAGGAACTTGGAGAGTTCTACAGAGCCTTTCAATTTTTCGCACAACGTGTTGATTCGCACTCAACCTGACCTTACGGCGCAGAAACAGAGGTCCCTGAACGAGTCTAGTTTTCCGTCTTTTGAGGTAACAGGTATCGAAGAGGAATAACAAATAAGCTATTGGATTGTATGCCGCGGGAATCTTCGCGGAATCTGTAACGCACGTTAGGTCCTACAGAACTTAGAAATACTGAAATGTATCTTTCCATGAAAAATATCGACATAATACGATGGAGAGGTTGATACTAAACTTCAGACATGGTCTTGATCTTGGCCTTGAAAGGATCTTTTCAATATTGATAAGTGTCATTGACTGCACGGAGAGGAAATCCGGTACTGCCTCCAAATTTCCAATGTCAAATTCTCTTACAGATCGTCCTCGCAGACCAGAGATGGCCTTCCTCGATCTTACAAAACACGACGATACCCATTCCAACTTTCTTTTCTATGATATTTCAATGTTAAGAAATATTCAAGAGTGTGTGTTTGTTTCCGAAACTTTTAGCATGATATTGTTCACTGATACACCCGTTCATGTGGGAAAGCGTTTATGCTCTTTTTTCGACCTATAGCCTAAACATGACGGTACACTCACGATACTGGATCTTGAATGAGCCATACAGCTGAGGAGACCAAGATACTTCTCGAAACATGGATTACGGGAACTTGCTCTATTGTGTCGTGCCCTGGCTTAAGTATCTGATGGCTATGCCTTAGCATGTGCTATCCTCGGAACTCACCTGAGTTCCTAGCTTCAGGAGCCAACTCAATCAGCTTGCCGTACCTACGCTATTCGAGTGGAACAGCCTCTCAATTACGCTGTCCGTGTCCCACGGCGCACTATACTGGCTAATGCAACGCGGATATACCTCGGTCTGACATCTATTTCGCATGTGGTTTTGACTGGATCGACTGACTTCGTTCCAACATCACCGAGGACAAGCAGCAGAATCGTGTATTTAATGTCATTGCCATATGGTTTTACGCTTTTGAAGACATGAAGATACCAATGAGTCTGGGCCAATTTGTTCACAATATCTTTATCACATTGGCGTAAAGATCACCGGATTGTCCAGGATCGGGTAGATACTTCAGGTTCGGTCTCGTGGAGACTCCATTGCAAAACGAGTATAAACGTTATCTCCGTAACATCTTAATATACATCGGTAATTTGAATCAGCTTCTGCTTCCTTGAGCGAATGAATCATGTCTGCTCATTGAACTGACTTTTGCCATCAGAGGGAGTGCTCAATTGCCTCGTCAACAACCCCTGTCCCGTATTTGACATCACTGCAACATGCGCTCCGTTTCCAATCGTCATGCCTACCCCTCAGCAACGAGCACCATTACGACCCGGGTTTCATTGAAGGAGAGAGCTTATCCATGGTACGAGTGGCACTGCATCGTTCACGACAATGACATTGCAACCCTCAGCAGAGAAGTGCAGCTGAACGGACAACGCGAGGGTGAGGCTCGATCGGTATCGTATTGAATACATCTATATACCCAGTGCTTAAAGGCATGACCCTACGGAGCACAAACGTTCTGTTCTATAGGGGGAGAAACAACCCATCGAAAGACTAGTGTCCAATATGTTCGGTGCTCTACTCCACATGGCACCTCACGCACCATGTACAATATAAAAACGCCCTGGAATGCACCTAAAGACCATCGTGGTATCCCGCGTGTCCAACTTCCTGCCTTGTTATCGTGCCGTCTTTTCCCAACCTCGCAAACAGTCGTTACTCGTGAACACTCATTCCCTCACACAGTCTGTCGGCGACATGGCCTACAAGCGGATGTTGATGTCTAGGCAGTCAACCCGCCATTCCCTCCGGCCCAGCAGACTACGCAACCACTCGATGCCCAACCCCGTCCACTCCTGTCTCTGCCGCGCGAGTTCTTCTGCCGCGGCTCCGGCAAGGGCGCTGGCTGTGGAGTTGATGACTTCCACCACGGAGGCGTTGAAGCTGGTGTTCGGATCGAGCTCGGGGAGCGGAAGAGAAGAGGGCGGGCGGGGTTGGAACCAGTTACTGCTAAAGTCGAAAAAGCAGCGGTCGGACCAGTTGCACGAGGTGAGGAAGAGGATCAACAGCAGAAAGCTGCAGTAGACGCAGGGCCTGTTGAGGAAATAGGTGCAGATGAAGAAGAGGAAGATGAAGGCCGGCGAGGCGTTGGTTGGGATGAAGAGGAGGGGGAGCCAGCTGTGAGGGAGTTGTCAGCAGAGATAACCACAATAGGTCGGGGTATTGCTTCGCGATGCTCACCTCCTTAAACAGAACATGGTGACGGGTGTGCGAGAGGGCCGTGACGTAGATGAGGGCGACGTGGGATCCCTGAAAGGTTGCTGGCGTCGGTAGGGGAGGGGGTTTCCCCAGGCTGAGTGCTTCCTTCAACAGGATATCGAATTAGAAGACGTTACCACGCTTCGACAGTACAGATGCTGGTTCAACCGATTCGCGAACGGCGCAGGGTTAGAGCGCAGCGAGGTCTTGTGTGTCTGGGATGTCTGTGTAATCGCAAACAACTTGGAGGTTTTCGGTTGGGTCAAAGTATGCGAACACTGCACACGAGTCGGCAAGGGGCCCAATGCGAGGAATGATCTTGTGGTTCGTTGTGAGATCTGGGAGCAGCAAGAAATCGTCAAGTTGATACAGTCTGACAATGTCATGGAATGCAAGGCGAGGCGTCGAAGACGTTTACTGGTTGCGTGCAGATCTGTTGCAGGCGACAGCCTCTCTTTCTCTCTGTCAGGCTGTCTCAGACTCTGGGGTCTCAAAACAGGCATTTGGGGATCTTGCTTACGTCAGGAAATTGAATATGCTGTGTAAGGTACGCGGTACTCCGTAAGGTATGCACGAACCCGATTCTGCAAGCAGCTTGATTGCTGGGGAAGGTACGGAGTAGATGCTGGATGATTAGGTAATGAACCAAAATTGGTACGTGTGGGAGCAGTGTGGGCGGGGAGGAAAGACCACCAGTGGCACGTCCCCACGTCGTCCGCCACGTAGCGCACAGACCAGCTGCATCCTGCCGGTCTGCCCAAGCACCCGTTGCACCCAAGCAAGCACCCATGGCCGCCAGCAGCAGCAGCGACAGCAACAGCAGCACCCAAGCTCTTCTTCAGTTCTCCATCCCAAGCCGGCGAAGAAATATACTTCCGTTACCTAAGCTTCCATTCCCTGCCCAGGAACAGGAACCTCTCACCTCCAAATCGCCTCAAACAGCACCAGCGCTAGCACTACATGCACTACGTAGTAAGGCACCGCCGAATGAAGGACCCCAAGACACGCCCGGGCCCAAAGCTGCACTAAATCGAGTGGTCGCTGGCAAATCGCACCTTGGCTTCCCGCACCGCCTCAGACACCTCCAGTCCAGGCTTGTCTTAGCACTTTAGGTACCACTCCACTGTACATACCTACCTGACCTTCCAGGGCACGCGCTTCTACATACCACCTTACCTCCAGTATACCTTAGTATCTTAAGGTCCATCCATACCTATCCGTACAGGGCAGCTGCAAAGACGCGCCGGCCCTTTGTTGCTTCCGTCCAGACACCTGGGGAAAGCACGGAAAGTGCTACTTCGGACAGGTGCAGTCGAGAGGTCGTTCCTTCCTCTCAAAATTCAACCACGTCACCCCCCTGCCCCTGCTCCTTGCTCTGTTGCTCGCGCTACAGGGTTGTGCCACCTTTAGGTTGGGCTCTCAGGAATTCCAGCGCCGCCAGCCTCTCCCATCCTTCCATTCTCCGTCCCAAAATTTATTTTCGATATCCCATACCTTCACCTAACCTCACCTTACCTTACCTTTTTTTTCCCCTTCCCTCCTCCTCCTCCTCCCTCAAAAACCCTCAATTTGCAAGAAAATCATCACACTGTCGTGTAACGACGGAAGGGTCTGCTCGTCAATTGTCCTTCATTTCCCTCGTCGGACCACGTCCCTTGCCACTCTCTGCATCTCTTCTTACCTCCTCCCCCAAACTTCCTCACATCAACGGGCGCCATCATGGTGTCTCCCATGCCTCCCGCACCGACACCCCCTGGTGGCAGCATGCCCTCCAACGGCGATCGCAGCAACAATTTGCTGAATTTGCTCAAGTTCAGCGGTATCGGAAGTGCGTCGGCTGCGCAGGCTCGCCAGGAAGGCTATCAGCAGCAGCAACAGCAGCAGCAACAGTCTCCCCAGCAGCAGCAAGCCCAGCAGCACCACTACCAACAATCACCGCAGCAGCAGCAGCATCACCAGCATCAACAGTTGCAGCATCAGCCCCACCAGTCCCAGCCTCAGCCTCATCAGCAAGGCCGTGACTCGTCCTCGACGATGCCTTCGTCCATTCCGACGCAGATCGTCGCACCCGCCCGCGCCCCGGCCGACCCTACCGGCCTGCTCGCCGCTCTGATGAAAGGAGCTCACGATGGCGAGGAGTCGCGTTCCGAGCCGCCTCAAAACGGCTCCTTCTCGACTTTTGGCGCATCGTCGCCCCCCGACGATACGCGCGCCTATCTCTTGAACTTGCTGAACCGTCCGAAGCCCAGTCAGAATGACTTGCTTCTATCCGAGTCCACCCGTTCCAACCCCCCTCAGGCGGGCGAAAACATCCTTCACAGGGTGCTTGCTGAAGCTGGCCAAGCTCCCAACTTGTCCCACATGGCTTCCAACTCGTTCGAGTACGACCCCAACAGCTACGCTCAATCGAGCGGCAACTATGGCGCCTACTCGTTCCCTTCCACCCAAGATTCGAACCTCCACGTCGCCCAGCACCAGCACCAGAACCAGCAGCAGTATGGCTACAATGCCAACCACAACGGCAGCAGCTTCGACGAGTCTCAAATCACTTCGCCACACAACAGAACTCCCAAGACGGGTTCAATCTCGGGAATTGCCCCAGCTCAGTCGTCTGGCCAGTCACCTGCTGGTCCGGCTTTCCAGATCCTCAAAAAGGCTCACGACTCGCCGAGCTCTCACCATTCCCATCACTCCCATCACGGAAGCGAGTCTAAGCGCATCGTCAACGAGCACCGCAGCCCTTTGGCCAGCCCCGAGCGCCTTCGTCACAGCTTCGGCCACGGTTCTTCTCCTGCAGACAAGCTTGCTAATCCTACGCCTGGCTCCACTGCCTCGTATGCGAGCATCCCTGCCGAGAAGAACAAGGAGACGGTTTCCGAGGCAATCCACGATATTGCCCAGCAAGCCGACTATGAGGCCCAGCAAGCTCTGGCCCGCGCTGAGGAAGAGCAGTCGCGGCCAGAGTACCTGCAGGACCTCGAAGATATGGACACCGCCCGTACCGAGAGGGAGTTCGAGGAGAGCGCCCATCATGCTGCTCAAGCCATCAAGAAGGAGCTCGAACGCGAGGAGAATAGAGACCTCCTCGAAAAGGTTGTCTCCGCCGAGGTGGCTGAGGAGGTTCGCGAGATCATCGAGGAGGCTGCGAGCCATGCCGTCGCCGACAGTTGGGAGAGCGCCGACCAGGACGAGATTGTGGTGATCGAGGAGGAAACTCCCGCTCCCGTAAAGGTCTTCAACTTCCCAATGAAGCCTTGGATCTCAATTGCTCTGCAGGACAGCGCTACCGAGCCTCGACCCCAGTTCAGAGACGATGCCATCATGGACATTGCCCGTCTCAAGAAAGAGTTCGACCAAATTGACCGCAATCTCTACACGGCCACCGAGAACTACATGGCGTACGGCATGTCCAAGGCTGGTGGTCTCCGTGTCATCAGGCAAGACGACGGCAAGGACGCCAAGATCTTCACCGACACCAAGGACCGCATCTTCAATGTTGCCATGTCCGTCACTCCCACTGACCACACCGGCATCCACCGCGAGGCCATCATTGGTACTGGCATCACTGGCACTGTCTACTGGGTTCAGATCAAGAGCGGCGAGAAAGACCACATTGAGGATGCCCACCCCGAGCAGTACGGCTTCGCTTTGCCCCCCATGGCTTCCCACGAAGGTGGCGATGCCCCTGGCGGCGTTCTCAAGACCCGTGCCCGCACGTCCACCATCCACCCCGAGTTCTTCGCCGTTGGCCGCGGCAAGTCCATCAACATCATCTGGCCCACATACATCATGCAGAACAACCTGTTCAAGCCTGGCCACGACCGCGTCGTCGACACGGAGAGATTGGCTAAGCAGTGCTCGTTGAAGATCAACACCGGTAAGGCCGGTAAAGACTTCACGTTCAGTCAGGACGATAGCGTGATAGTGTCTCTTGACAAGTCTGGACGTGTCAAGTTCTGGGACGTCCGTGACCTGACTGCCGCCAAGGAGGGCAGCGATCCTCGTGCGCCCATTCCCGCACACACCTCACTGGAGGTGAAGGAACCTCTCATGACCCTCACCAGCACTCCCGAGGGCGAGAAGGCGTGGCCTACATCTGTTCTCCTGGTCGACAAGCTTCGCCCGTACCAAAAGCGCTGCGCTCTGCGTTATATGATCATTGGAATGAAGCAGAACCACACTCTGCAGCTCTGGGATCTTGCGCTCGGCAAACCTGTTCAAGAGTTCAACCTTCCCCACACCAAGGAGTCTGACGCTGTTTGCAGTGTCATGTACCACCCTCCTACCGGCATGCTGGTGATCGGGCACCCGACCCGCAACTCCATCTACTTTGCGCATCTTTCGGCTCCTAAGTACAACTTGAAGAGCGTTTCGCAGGTGGACTACATCCAGCGCCTGGTTGCCCAGGACACCACCATCCCCGCGCCCGACTCGACTGCCGTTATCAGCGGCGTTCGTGAATACTCGTTTGCAAACCGTGGCATCCTGCGTAGTCTCGACATTCTCTGCAACCCTGCTATGGCTCAAGAAACCGACGAGCCTACTCTGTTTGAACTCTATGCCATGCATTCCAAGGGAGTCGCATGCCTTTTGATCAAGCAGGCTGAGCTCGGTTGGACCAAGGATAACAAGGTCCTGGCACCCGTTGACGCAGTTGACGCTGGTGTTGTTACTATTTCGAAGCTCAAGCCCCCCGCCAGCCAGCCCGCTGAGCCCAACCAACAGAATGCCGAAGGCACCCACCCCTCGGCTCGCAACATTGCCAAGGACTCCCTTCTGCAGACCACACCTTCTCACGATGACAACACTCCCCGTCGCGGTCCCGAGTCTGTCACGCCGGTCAAGATCGCCAAGGCGGAGCCAAAGGAGGAGGAGACGCCAGTTCCTGCTCCCGCCCCTGTCAAGGAGGAAAAGCAGGAGCGCAAGAGCCGCAAGAAGAAGGCAGCCGCAGCAGCCGCAGCGGCGGCCGCTGCTGCCGGCAACGAGCAAACGAACGGCTCGTCCCGTGTTGGTCCTTCCAACAACAATTCCAATTCCAAGGACTCGGGTAAATCTTCCGGCAACAACTCCAACTCGAACTCCATCACCCAAGAGTCTGTCGAATCAGCAATCAGCAGCATGGAGACTCGCCTCCAGAATGGATTCAACAACTTGCTCAACTCATCGTTCAAGACGCTCCACGGCCGCATTGACGAGGGCCTGCGTGCTCGCGAGGCCGACTTCGACGACCGCCAGCTCAAGCTCCTGAACATGGTCTCGGAGGTCCTCAACGAGAACACCCAAAAGGTTCTCGAGGCCCTCATCCAGGAACAGTTCAGCAACGCGGTTATTCCCGCTATTGCTGATGTCGCCGGCAAGGCTGTTTCTGACCAGTTCACCAAGAGCATGAACAACCAAGTCTCGCACTCCGTTCAGAAGGAAATTCACAAGGCCCTTCCTTCCGCGACTCAGCACGCGCTGCAGAATGGCGACTTTGTGAAGGCCATCTCGGATAGAGTCGGAGCCACGGTGGCGGCCAACGTCCAGCAAGAGGTCGTCAACACTTTGACCTCTCGCCTGGCTCCCTCCTTCACCAACATGGCGACCCAGGCTTGCCAGCGAGTGGTCGGTGAACTCCAGAAGCAGCACCGCACTGAGATGGAGACTCTCAACGCCCAGCGCCTCGCCGAGAGCAACAAGGTTGATCAACTTTCTGCCATCGTGACTCGTCTTACTGGCACGATCTCGAGCATGGCGGCGTCCCAGGAGCAATTCCAGAACGAGTTCCTCAAGTTCCAGCAGCAGATGATCCGTGTTCAGGCTCAAGCCCAGCAGCAGCAGCAGCAGCAGCCTCAACAGGTGCCGCATCACCAGCAGGCCCCCTCTTACGCCCCTTCTGTTGTTAGCCAAGTTCCCAGCCAGGTTCCTAGCCACATGCAGAGTCAGGCCTACAGCAACCTGCAGAGTCCTGACAGGGCTTCGCAGCACTCCATGAGCTACAGCGGCCACTCTCAGGCTCTCACGGTGGCCAAGTCCAACAATGAGTACGATGCCGATCTCCAAGCCCGCATTGCTGTCGTCAACCAGCCGATGAAGGAAGGCAGAGCCGAGGAGGCTGTCGTTCGCTGGATGCAATCTGGCCGTGAGCAGGAAGTGTTTGAAAAGTATATGTCCAAGTACAGCCCTGAATTCGTCCGCAACCTGCCGCACCTCGTCCTCTTAACCGTGACTGCCACGGTCAGTCTCAATCTGGAGTCTTACACTCGTGAGAGAATCGCCTGGCTCGAAATGGTTGTGCACAGCCTCCAGGTCTCGCTCGGCGAAATGGTGAGTCATTCTGACTTCTGTCTAAACAATTCGATGCTAACAAGTCTTTAGGATGGTGACGCTCGTGCGGTTACACCAAAGATTATGGGTATGCTGGTGGCCCGCGTCGAGGGTCTCTTCGTTCGCATCAGCAGCACGTCGGGCAACGACCCGGTTCTCAAGAACCTCTCGCAGATCATTGTCAACGCGAAGCGGGTGATTGACGCGTGCCAGGACGAGCAGCAGTATGCTTGAGAAGCAGACAGATGAGGGTAGTTATTTCTCACACCTGGCCCAATGACGACATGACGATATCAAGTACATAAGACATTTCGACACCATACACATTTGCAGGATGGCCTTGCTACAAGGCATGGTTACGATGTTGAGGGGATATGTCCCTCTGAAGACTCGGTGGGCACGATAGCCGACGGTCGATACCTCAGTGCACATATGGCTGCGTTTTCTTTGGCATTTGGAGAATGGGGTCTGTGAATACGTTTTTCAATGGGAGGCGTATTACAGGCATGCGAATGGAGTCGTTTGGGCTCCAATGGATGGATCTGCGTGTGGATGGCTGACAAGATTCCCAAACCTTTTCTTTTCTCTTTTTTCCTTCCGTTGTAATAAGTGGTACGCTTGGGTGTTGAGACGAACCAGAAAAGGCTTAGGGGCGAGGGCGTTTGGACGACAACCCAGAGTCTATGGTATTCTTGGGGTTGGATGATTCCATTGGGACGTTATCTCGCCGTCTTAAACAGGAATATCAAGGCATGATCTAGCTTGGTACGTTGGTCGTGTGACTGGTTGTGTAATGCGATGTGAGGCGTAGGAGTGTGAGGCTGTTCTACTTCAGGCTTCAGGGCGCTGTTCGATCATTGTTATGGGACTAACTTTCCAGCACCAGCACATACGACCACACCCATCAGAGAATTCGGGATCCCGTCCGCTCTCCCATAGACAAGCTGATGAGGGCCAGACTAGTAGTTGAGTCGGTGACGATCAGCGAATACCTGGTGTTGTATGTTTTTTTGCTACGTTCCACTGTTCAGTTCCAGGCCCACTTCTGATTGTTTGCCAGGAGGAGGCTGGGCTGGGTGTACAAGGCATTGAATCGCAGCCCAGTTGCACCGCCACATTTGACTCAACTCAACCTCATCGCATAGATATTGAGGATGTGGGAAAAGACACTCGTCCCGATTGTCTCAATGGAAGCATGCGACAGTAAGGTACCAACGTACGCTAGATAGTCGCGAGGTTATCGTCGGACAAGGATGGAAGATTTTATTACATAACCATCGAGATGCAGCAATGTGGCCTGTGCCCCTGAAGAGACGGCAGAACCTTGCAGGTTTGCAGGGCTTGATGCCTGACAGCCTCACACCCTCTTAGGCGCTGTCTGATTGGACAAGTGGCTGGCGGCAAGAGCAGGACACCTGTGCTCACTGCTCGGTCGCTGTTCAGTTTTTGGGGAAAGCTCGAGTCACACAGCACGGTACAATGCCTGCCCTGTGGGACCTGTGGCAGCAGGAGCCAACGCAGTCAAGCCAGGAACGTACCTTGAAGTTTGAACATGGTGAGGAAGGAACCTCAAGGTCAGACTCAGACAGGTGATGGGAAAGAAGCAGCGCTTCAGATACCTCCATTTTTGCAGTGAATAGGTACATGCCTCTCACGGTCTCCCTCCAGGTCTCTGTGCCCGTGCTCTTGGCCCGAATTGAAGTCAAAATCTTTGCGGCCAACTCTATAGCCAAGCTGCTAATTTTCACCCAACCAAGTTATCTAAGGTATTCTTTATTATTGGGGAGATAATTCCTACTTCATCAAGGGCATGCCGCCTTTCAAGTTCCAACCATTCAACACGTAGTTTTTCCGCCCCCTCGACCCGGCCAATTGCGTTTGACAGAGTGTACTTCCCATCCGCTGCGAGGTACATGGACTCTTTCACTCCAAAGTACCTTACCTCAGCAGCACTTTCAGGTACACCCGACCATCCAGAGTATACCGTACAGACACACAGAGAGACAGACGCCAACGCGACAGCAGCAAAGCTCCAATTGAATTGACCAGGGGTGTGCCAACGCCAACAGCACCAAACACAGCTCCGACCACCGCTTTAGGGGCTTTGGACCTGGATTTGGATTGACAACCACCTTTTTCCCACCTCACGACGACACGACACCACGACCACGACCACGACGGCAAAGACCGCTGCGCCAGCTCCTCGACGAGTCGCCGCCGATACCTTTTGACTTTTTTGCTCGTCTGATGTAAGGACGACGCACCATCATCACCTCGAGACGATACCAAGGCGCGCAGACTACTGCGCCCAGCGGGACGATCCGTGAGAAGGAACCCATCCCGACAGCGTAACGACCACCGACGAGACGATTCCCACACCTCGTATCTATCTCCTCCCACATTCGACGGCAGTGCTGAGCTGCCCGTTGGGGACCAGTCCCCCCTTGCGCGCGTATGAGCTGGCAGGTGGTTCCGGGTATGGGGTCGAACGTAGGCAACGGCATGGGCGGGCCTGGAGGGAACGAGATGGGCGGCGCGATGCAGGGCAACGGCGGCAACCAGCCTCATGCGACCGAGTATACACTACAGGGTACGTTGCTTAACGCGACCATTGAGTCTCTTCGTCATTTGTACTGACTGCGATGCTCTTCAGGTGTTATGCGCTTCCTCCAAACCGAATGGCACCGTCACGAGCGGGACAGGAATGCTTGGGAGATTGACCGCCAGGAGATGAAGGCTAGGATAGCTTCCCTCGAAGGCCAGGCAAGAAGGGCCGACGCAACGCAAAAGGCACTTAAGAAATACGTCGCCATTCTCGAGAAGAAGGTTAAAGACCAGGCTGCACAGCTCAAGGGCGGTGCCAAAGCAGGCGAAGATGCTGCAAATGCTGAAAAGGATCGCGCTGCCCTGGTCCAGGAGAAGCTCCGACGTGGGTTTTCAGTCCTCGCTCTACCAAATGACAAACGAAGCATTAGCTAACAGTGTTATGCAGCTTCCTCCAAGAAACCATTCGATGCCCATGGTGGCGAGCTCGACGTCGATAAAGCCGACGATGAATCGCAGCGGGCCGACCTCAAGTCTTTCCTGGATCAGTGCCAGGCCGAGTTTACCTATCTGATGATTACCCCGGCGAATCCTCTACCACCACGAGATTCGCCCCCTCTCCCTATACTCGAGGACCTGCGCGAAGGCGAGCCGTTTGGCGTACCTGGTGGTAAGCCATTCCAGGAGCCGCCCTTCCCCTTTGCCTCATCGTCTCTTGTGCCACAAAACCATGTCCGCGAAGCCAACCGCCCACCTCCCGCCCCGAATCATGCACCCCCGATGCAGCGAAGTCAACCAACGAGTTTCCAAGTCAAACCTGTCGATCAGCAACAGCAACAGCAACTACAGCAGCAGCAGCAGCAGCATCAACAACCACAACAACAGCACCAACAGCAAATGCCACCCCCCGCACAAGAACCTGCACCCCCTGTCATGTATGCCGCCGGCACTGAATGGCCTCAGCCGATGTCGGCAACTGGCCGTATGCTCGACGACAATATGCAACGCCCCAGCCATGCCGTCGAGTCCATCAGTAGCGTAGAGCCAACGGAAGAATCTCAACCTAGTCGCCCTGCCCCTGAGACCGACGGCTGGGACTTCTCCGACGGATCATTTGCCGATGCCAACTCGTCGCAATCTCTACAGCACATCACCAACAGGCCCGATACCGACGCATTCCCCACCGCAGACAATCTTCCAAAGTCGCCCAACCGTGGACCGAGCTCCCATCGCCGCAAAGGATCAATGTCGCGGAGACGCAGCGCAGACCACGAGCTATCATTGAATTCGGCTGCTCAGAAGGCCGAAACGGGCAATTTCAAACTTCGATTCGGCCTGCGAGGCCATCTGGACACCGTACGCACCGTCATCTTCTCTGGTGGTGGCAGCCCCGGTGAACCTGAGATCTGCACAGCAGGCGATGATGGCATGATCAAGCGATTCCACATTCCTCGTGCCGATAACCATGGCCAGACCAATGCTGCGTCAGATCTCGACGTGACAGCTAACTTCTCTCATCGTGGTCACGCTGGAGGCGTGCTCTGTTTGACGTCCTGGTCGCCTTCGCCAAACTTCTCCACCGGTGGTCGCGCCCAAGGTGACGGCTGGATCTTTTCCGGCGGTCAAGATGCTACCATCAGGGTATGGGAACGTGGTAGAGTTGACCCCAAGGCTACCCTCGAGGGCCACACCGACGCTGTATGGGCGTTGTGCGTGCTGCCGACCACATTGGGCGCAGTCTTCGGCCAGAACAGCCAATACGGAAGCCCCGATCGTATCCTGCTCGTCTCTGGCGGCGCTGATGGATCTGTCCGTCTGTGGTCCGTCAGCGCGCCGCCTCAGTTGACCTCACCTCAGCCGGGAACGAACAGAGCTGGTCCGACGGGCAGCAGAGGCCGTGTCCGCGGTAATTCGATGAGTTCTGGAAGTGCCTTCTCTAGCACCCCGCAGCCCAATATGGCATCGAGCTCCCCCTTCAACCACACGCTTGTCCACAACATTAAGAGGCCGGATGGCTCTGACGCCAGCCCTACATGCATCACTTCCCTCAGCCCTAGCGGCGACACGTTCGTCGTCTCTTACTCTGACGCAGCCATTCTCGTCTATGATACCCGGACAGGTGAACAGACTGGCACAATGGACAGCTCCGAGACATACGACGGTTCAATCAACACCAGTGTCAACGCTGTTGTTGCGACAACAGTTGGTTTGGAACAGCCCCAGGGCGGGCTGTCTGAGGAAGATGGCAGTGCCGGCGGTGGACCAACCGGTGGTGGAGGCAGATCCATGGCAGGATCCGGGGTTGAAGGCGTCATTATATCTGGACACGAGGACCGGTTCGTCCGCTTTTTCGATGCTAACAGCGGTAAGTTATGAAAGTCAGATGTGTGCGATGATGTGCTGATTGAACGCTCAGGCCAATGTACCTACAACATGCTGGCCCACCCGGCATCGATTTCGGGCCTATCACTTAGTCCAGACGGCCGCGAGCTTGTCAGCGCAGGCCATGATGCCTCGCTGCGATTCTGGAGTCTCGAGAAGCGATCCTGCACGCAGGAGATTACGAGTCACCGCATCATGCGTGGTGAGGGCGTCTGCTCTGTTGTCTGGAGTCAAGACGGCAAGTGGGTTGTTAGCGGTGGTGGGGATGGCGTGGTGAAGGTATTTGCGCGGTAGACGGCGGAGGTTGTGGTTGAGTGAGGAAGAGACAGGAAAAGAGAGAGAGAGAGAAAATATACAACAGCAGCAGCAGCATAGCGTCCGTTGAAATGGCGTTGTCTTTGGGTCATTACTTGCTACGGGATGGATGTCTGAAAAGATGGTCTGCTCTCCGAGCTGATTGTGTCCGAGCATGGGAGAAGAAGATGATGAAGAGGGTGTTGTGGGACTTTTTTTTTTTTTTTTTCCAACTTGTATTTTGGGCATGAAGTATAAGACTCTCGGGGCTTTTGGCTGCAGCAGTGGGCTCGCGAGCCAGATAGGGAAAAGACAGAAAACGAGGGGATGAAATGGAACAGGATAAGGGGGCGTGGACCGGCGCGGCCGATCCGCGTCCTGTTGTAATATTGTACTGGGGCATCATTATTGTTCATCACACGTCGATACCCTTACACTTCACCAACCAGCCCAACCAAACCGACCGACGTCCCCCTTTGCTTGCCTGTCGTTTGGTGGACTCTGGACCATGGTCTCTGTTTCTACGTACATAGCTTCTTCTTTACGGGTGAAGAGAATAGATGATTGTATGATTCTGGGTATTAAGATAAGCTGTTGTTATAAATCATCAAGGCTGCTGCTGTCGCTGCTGTGAATGAAGGAAGGTCTGCTGACCGCGGACAAAATCATGGAATATGAGGCCTAGAACTCCAACTCCTCGACCTCCATGCCACATCCGTTGCACTTCTTCACCGTCATACCCTCCTCATTCTCAACCGCTCGTCCCCAATCGTGAACGTGCTTGCCACCGCCCACCGAGTCTCCAAACTTTCTCGGTCCCGCGCCGGCGGCCGTGGTGGCCTGCTGTCTGCGAATGGCCTCAGTTCTGGTCTTTCGCTTGAGATCGTTAAGCTTATCCCTGAACTTGGCCTCCTTGCGCCTCTTCTTGTCGGCCTCGCGCTTGGCGAACTCGGCGTCGAGCTTCTCGGCGGAGCCCCATTTCGTCGTGAAGGCGTACTCTTCCACCTGCATACGGAGGAACAGCATCATGTCGTGCCAGTGCGACTTGTGCGGGTTCGGTCGCGAGAGGTGGGGGAGGAGATCGGCGTCTTTGAGTTCCTCGTCGGTGAGGAGATAGTCCTCTTTACACTCCGTCTTTGTGAGGAGCGAGTATTTGTCGGGCAGCTTGTCTTTGCAGGCGTGACAGACCTGAATCCCAAAAATCTCGTCCCAGACAAAGTCGATTTCGTACGAGGAGCAGTCGGCGCATTTCTTGCGCATGGTGGAGTCGGCGAGGACGCTGAGGCCGGGCTCAAAGGGTCCTGCTTTCTGCCGGCGGAGTTTCTTGAGGAGCTGGAGGCGCTCCCATTCCTGCGAGGACATGCCTTTTGGTTTCTCTTCCTGGGGCGGGCCGCCCGGTTTCACCTTGGGCACGAGGGCCGTGTTGTGCGGGTCGTCTTCTGCTGTGAGGAAGCCGCCCTTTGTGTCTGTCATGGCGGACATGTTGTAGTCGACGAATTTGGCAAAGTTGCGCGCCGGGCGCGGGGCGGCGTTTGTGTCGCGGGCATCGCGGTTCGTTGACGGGTGCGATTCTGCAGCAGCAGCAGCAGGATTTGACGTTGAGATGGAAGAGTGTGGGCGTTTGCGGGAAATGTCTGTCGCTTGGGAGGCGCCGGCGTTGGTGATGTGGACGTCATTGGTGGCTACGAAGCCCGAGGCGGTTTTGGGAGTCGGGATTGCGCCTGAGGCGGCGAGTTCGGCGTCGCGGCGGTCGCGGATTGCTTTCGCTTTGAGGCGGGATTCTTCCTGCGGTGGGGATTCATTCGTTTAGTGCTGGGGAGGTCCGAGGAAGACTGAGGATTTGAGGATTCATTGACTCACCATGCGACGGATTGCTGCTGGTGTTGGAGGGGTCCTGGCGGGCAGCGGCGCCGTTGCCGGGTTTGGCGGTGGTGTTGATGGGCGCACCATTGCGAATGTCTGGTTGGAAACAGTTGAGAGTATCTGAAGCGTCGTGGTGGTGTAGAAAGACGGTCGGGTATGGAGGATATAAGTGGGAGACGTGAATCTTCGTGCGCGCGGAGGGGCAACTTTTTGGAGAAAACGATTATGTCACTACGGAAGTCGCGAACGCACGTGCCTTGCTGCTGCTGTGACCGAGCCACACCGAAGTGGCAGGAGGGAACGGAACTGGCGGAGCTGTCAGACACGAATTGGAGCTAATAAAAAGTACCTTTGGGAGGCTACAGAGTAAGATAAGGTATCTTTGAAATAGTCATGGTAGAGATGGCGAAAACGAACAGAGTGCGGATTAATGAGCTGTATTTTGACGAGACTGAGCATCTACGCGACCAGTACGGAGTATTGCCGCTTCAATTTCGAGAGAATCGCATCATGCTGGGAAAATTTACTTCCCAGTCGTGCCAGCGTATCCCTTTATTGCCTCCAGGTGGGTATAGTAACATATATGACCACCCTTGCACGCAACCAAAAAACGTCTCCTGTATGACCAATGGTGACCCCCTATTTTGATTTTGTATTTTGTTCACAATACGACTGTCCGTTTTCCCCCAAGCACCAACTACGACGGGCGACGAGAGCGAGCAGACATTTACTCCTCCTTGGCACCACCGCGGCCGGCACGCTCGGCAGTCTCGATGGCTTTCTTGTCGCTGGCAGCGGGGCCGCTCTGGAGACCCTGCATGAAGCCGGCGGGCGCCTTGAAGGGGCGCTTGAGGTCGCCAGCGGCGGGCTGGCCAAAGACGTGGATCTTGACGAGGTTGCTCTCGAGGGCGCTCTTGAGGGGGATGATGGACTGGATCAGGAGAGGGTTGGTGTACTTCATGTAGATGTGCATGAAGGCCATCATAGCGATACCCATGGCCTGGGAGCGGAAGGCTTGGCGAAGCTGGGTGGTGTCGTAGGCGTGGATGGTGGTGGTGACGAGCTTGCCCTCCTCGGCGGATCCCATCGCTGGGGGCTCGACGTACTTGAGCGTGGTAAGGTCTACTGTCTGTCAGCAACTGCTTCGATAACCCTGTACGATTTCACGAAGTGAACGCACCCTTCTTCTTGTTAATCTGAGCTTGGACGTAGAGGTAGATGATGGCGATGATGATGTTGCTGGCAATGTAGCCGGCGCGGCACATGTTCAGTACGTTGGGGTCTTCGAAGGGGACCTTGCGGGAGACCTGCACCATGCCGAGCATGATGATCAGGTTGGTGCTGCGGCATTGTCAGTATAGGTATTCGACGTCGTTGCTGTAGGCGCGCAAGGAAACATTGAAATCAGAGATTTGCAATGCGATTCGGTGCGATGGATGGAAACGCAGAGGGGGCAACGTACATCTGAGGGCTGACCATTTTGGCGGTTTGCGACGGAACTAATGGGAGTTTGATTGGGAATAATTGGAAAGAAGGACGAGGACAGCGAAGAACCTCGAGGTCGCAAGAGAGAGAGAGAGGGCTGGTTGGTTTAAGGTATTAATAGGAGAGCAGAGGAGGAGGCTGGCAGGATGCAGAGGCGAAGACGGCGCGGCGTGGAGTTGGCGAGTTTTTGTACGGTTTAGCGCGTGAGGGCGAGGGCGTCTTTGGGGGCGATGGGGAAGACACTCGGAGAGGGTGAGGTGGTCGAAACGGCGCCCGTCCAGTGGGTTGGTTGTGTGTGTGTGTGTGTGCGGCCTGGCTGGGGGGTGGAGTTGGAGGAGGTGGAGGTACCCTTGGATGAGGGAGGTACCTTTTTAGTGTGCAGCACTGCAATTTAGATGGTGGTTTCCTGGGTAGGTACCTCCTGGCCTACCATAAAGGCGTGCTAAGTTCGGGGTCCAGCGGGCTGCGGGATGGCGAATTGCAAAATAGCACAATTTTTAGTCCAAAGCTCTGTCAGTTTCTGTAGCATTCCGCTGCACTCTTTTTGGTCCTTTTCGGGGTCATGCAAGGGTGTCTGCGCATGCGCGTGTTGCCTGTATCTGTACCTGGCGAGCCTCACCTCTATGATTTATCACATTGTTCAAGGTCTCTCTCTTCCTCTGGTAACATTGTATTAAAAAAATAGTCTGTCTGTTTGTGTGCCTCTCTATCGTCTCTCTGTAGCACATATGCGAGACGGCACATTGCAACTGTTGAGTTGCCTGAAGCCGAGGAAGGGTGCTAAGACTAAGACAAAAACTACCCAAGGCAACATGCCACGCATTCAGTGGCTGGGAACTTGGAGAAAACGCCACCGGGCCTTGAATTCTGACAAGTCCGATTCCCCGCGTTTGCACTTGGGACTTTCAGATGTGTGAGGTTCTTGTGAGAGGCAGGCTCTTCTGACTTGTGGGATCATATAGGCAGGCGACTCTTGTTGGAGGCTCGGACTACGAGATCAGCGATGCCAATTCCAACAAAATAAGGTGAGAGGACACGTTCGTAAATTGCAACGTGGGGAATCCTGTCAGCTATATCCACCACCTGCCTGATTGAGACAGCTCACTTTTTGCCTCATCTTACAGCTGAGATTTGGTCATGCATCGCTGATAATCAACCAACACTAGCATCAGCTATCATTCACCTATCGCTTTGTGACTGACAACTACCCAATTCGTGATTGCCTCAACTACCAGCTGTTCTTATCGTAAAAGTTAGTCACGAATCCACAACTACACCTGTATCACCACAAGTGCAACAGCAAATACGAATGAAACTGGGCTTTTCATATTCCAGATATGTACACCAGGGGCCAGGATACCCACGATCAATATCTACATTGAGAATTTCATCAGACTTCAGCAACCATGTCCACGGACAGGTAACTGCGTCTTCCGGCAACAACGCCGCCGTCAAAATCACGTGGCGCCGGCCGCATGCTCCACTTCCGTCGATATGCACCCCGTAAAAGGTACGTATCCACCCCGATGTCCGGAATAGCCTCAAATGAAGCTCTTGAGAATCGGGAGGTAAGTTCCGTATGCCTTTCCAGTCGTGGGCTCCATGGAGTACATGTAGTCCGCCCACCAAGGTCCAGCAGCCCACCAGAGCACCTGCATTGGCGATTGTTAGCGGCTATCAGCATAAGAGAAACGTTTGAAAACATGAACCACTTACACCTCTCCACTGCTCAGAGTTGTCCGCGAGGTGCTGGAGGGCACCCTTGACGGCAGTCTCGCACTGGGTGTTGACACCAGCGCCAATCTCGCCGAGAACACCCTGCTTGTTGTTGTCCTTGAGCCACTTGGTGGCAACGGCGAGGCGCTCGGCGCCAATGGTGCTGCTGACACAGGCCTCGTTGGTGCCGGAGCCGTCCGTGTCGAGGTACTGGTGCATCTCGTAAAAGAGAAGTTTGCCGGTCGAGTCGGACGGGTCCGTGAGGTTCTTGAGGGCGTCGCCGGAGCCGCTCTCGATCCAGTGCCACGCGCCAGAATACGAGTTGCCCTCGATGAAGATGTTCTGCTTCGTGGCGCCCGCCGCGCGGATGTTGGTGATGGCGGCCTGGTTCAGGTCGTGGACGAGCGTGTTGTCCATGTCGTGGTACTCGTTGTTGGTGTCAAAGATGACCTTGTCGTTGTCCTTGAAACGGGCGGCCACCGTCTTCCACCACGCACCAAAGTCGGCGGAGCTGGTGATGATGTTGCCGTAGTAGCGGCCGTAGTTGTGGGGGTCGATGACGGCGTAGGAGCCCTTGGAGGTGACGTCCTTGACGAGCTGCGACCAAAGTATTAGGATACCTTACGTATGTCCACCATCCGCAGGCTGCGCAAAAGACTTACATCCTCAAGACCAGAGAAGTAGGTCTCGTTGATCGTACCAGTCAACTTGTCGGGAATGATACGCTCCATCATCGTTCCGATACGGAAAGTGTTGAGGCCCTGGGCTCTAAGGGTCTAAAACCACCAAGTCAGCTACCTCATGGCATCATCGTCTGTGTTGCTCACATCAATGGCGGTCTTGTTGGGCCATGTGTACTCCTTGCCCAGCTGTCCGGGAAGGGTACCCTGACCGAACTCGCCACCGCTCTCGTTGACACCAGTGAAGAGGAACTTGCCGGCGCGCTTCTCCTTGGCGCCGTCAATGGGGGCCGCCAGGACCGATGCGACGGACGCAGCTCCGAGAGCAATGTTGGAAAACTTCATGATTCTTGATCGAAGAAAGGAACGAAAAGGGTTAGACTAGAAAAGAAGGTAAACAGGTCGGATGCAGTCCAAGCAATAGCCAAGATCAACCCTAGAGTGGCTCCGAGGTATGGCAGACTTTATATCCTCGTGGCCGGGATCCTCTCTCTCAGTCTTCCTCCTCTCCCTCATCTCCTCATTCGTCTCCTCTCTCATCCGTCTCTCGTTTACAGTTCAGTTCAGGGGGGTGGGACGGGATGGTAAAGATGGTACCGACACATGGACAATAGTGGACTGTCGACAGGAAAAGTTGCCTGTTACGAACGTTTGGGGGAGAATCACCAGGTCACCCCCCTACAATATCATGACGGAGTCCCTTGCTCCGTCCCATGTATAATGGCATGTATAATGGCAAAACACCACACGATTTGTGGGAAAAGAGGGAACGCAATCAACGAGGGGGGGCCGGTCACTTTGCTTCTCAAAGTCTAGTCTGGACACTCTGGAGCCCGTGGAAGCGGCGAGCCTCACCAAACTAAGCTTGCTTGGCATGGATGATGTGCCGCGTGGGGTAGTCCCCGGTAGGGGAGAGCACGATCTCGGGACCTGGACCTCCTAGTGCTGGTTCTGCTGGACCTCCTGGGACCTTGCAGGCGCCAAACTACGGTTCATGGTTCACATTTGATGCCGAGAGTGCCGAGCAATGCGGCTGCTTCGTACAGTCGTACAGTTGGGGAGCTTTCGTTTGCCGCCTGGATTAGATTGCGTGCAGGCCTAGTCTGAAGTTGTTTGGCTACACGGCATCATCATCGAAGGGGGATCGGGGATAATCTGGCAGGCAGTCGAGTCGAGTGGCGGAGGGTGACATGCTCCGGTATTTGCGCAAATTTCCCGCGGGTGACAAGTGCCGGCATGAGAGACAAGAAAAGCAAAGTGCGACGCAACAGTAGACAGAAAGAGACTGACAAGTCGGACTCGTGGTTCGCTAACAGGCTTTGAAGTGTCGTTGGTCCCAAAGGGGGGGAATAAAGTTGGCTGTTTCAAGTCGCCGGGGGAATTCCCTCCGCGTGATCGCTGGTATAGCACCTGGAATTAAGGGATCGCCAAACCCCACAATGATCATCAAGATGGGACTTGAGAGCTGCGAGGGGGGCCAAATTGAGCCGCGAACTCGGGACGGCGGCGCGAGAAGGTTACAAATAGAGGATGTGGCTGTTCAAGGAGACGGCTGGCAGAGAAGGGTGGTGTTAGTAGGCTTATAGAGTACGGAGTACAATGACGTGATATAAAAGACATGAGATCAGGGGAACAAGCCGTTCAAGCCAGAATCACTAGACTTGTGGCCGGCGGACCTCTCTCAGTAGACTTTGGGAGTTGGCGGCCAGCAGGGAGATCCTTGGATGCTGCACTATTGAAAAACTTTGGACTGAGTCGTTTCAACAGAGTTTGCGGTTGAGGAAACAAGTTGATCGATAGCTCTGCACACTCTGCTTTACCGTCGCCGTTGCCAACTGAAGCAGTATGGAACGGCCTTCCGAGCGTGCACTGAGAAGCAGAACAGAAAAGTACGAAGGCCATAATCTGGAAAGCCTCTCTCCATCTTTGCTATCTCCACGTGAAACTTGAAATCATTTGGGGACTTTAGGTAGAGGGAGGAACGGATACTATTGGATTTAGTAACTCTGGCTCAAGTTACCTGCGCCCATCAGTGACATTGGTGGAGAAGTTGTCGCTGCGTGCAGCGAACTATGATTAGCTAAGCCGGTATCTTATAGTCGGGTCCCAAGCACGGAGCACCGGCCGTTCACGTGACTCAACCGAATTCTGGAAGCTCGGAAATTCTTCCCGCGTGGCATCGCGACAGCCCAGAAGTGACTTGGAGGTGGAAGTAGCTATCAATCCCGTATCGCAAAAGGAGTCGCCAAAATGCAGCCAACACGACACCTCCTGAAGCGATCCGTGTGGAAAGGTAAGTCTTAGATACGTCATGTCGGATCGAACCTGGTGAACTGACAATTCGTTTATAGGACCTCACATTGTCCCGTAAGGACTCCCTCCCCTCCGCGAACACCCCTCAATCGAACCGGCCTCGAGTCTGACCTTGACGCAAATAGTCTCCCCATCGTGCGCCCCGCCCCCGGACAGAAGGTTGTACCCATCCGGACGCAGGCCCGTTCCGCCACGATCCTGCCCAACTTTGTCGGCCTCAAGTTCCAGGTTTACAACGGCAAGGCGTACATTGACGTGACGATTACGGAAGACATGGTCGGTCACAAGCTGGGAGAATTCTCGCCGTACGTTGGAACCATATTGGAGATGTTGAGGTTCTTAGGCGCTAACATTTGGCAGCACGAGAAAGCCCTTCATCTGGTCCAGGATGTAATAGGCGGCGACGGTCTTGGGATTTCAAAAGTTCATCAGCATGCGGACGGCGTCTGTCAGGGAGTGGAGAAAACATTTGTACAACAATGTCAAGATACCAGCGATATATACTGTAGCATAAGAATTTGGGGCCTTGTGCCGTTGACGATCCTCTGCTAGCCGAATGGATGTCCATATCGTAAACTTTCGAGCGCCTCTAACGTAGTGCTCGTCCAAAGGCGAACCTCCCGGTCATGTGAAACCCCGTTGACGCCATACCCAAGTCCGCCCAACGCCGTGGTATATGCACACCAGCCCAAAGAAATATTGGCAGCTCCCAGCTGCTCTGACCAACCTCCCTTATCGATAAAATTCGCTTCTCTTGACGTTGACTCCGTACTCGCCGACAGCCATGCCGAGATCCTCCATGGTAAGAACGGTCCTGTTCTGGCTGCCGCCCTGTCCACCACCGCCGTAGCCAGGTCTCTGAATACCAAGAGGTCCTCCGCGACTTTGGTCTTTTGCGCCGGCTGGACCTGTGGGTTGGCCCGGGATGGGGAATCCCGCCGCAGCACCGAGGTTGCCCATGGGGTTATTGGCGTTGGAGTTTGAGGCGCGAATGCGGCTGTACTGATATGCGTCGGCAGAGATATCGGCTATGAACTTTTGCGTTGCGAGGGCGAGCAGGCGCGCCAGGCGCGGGTCGGTCTGCGGTGGTGGGGGGAGGCCGGCCTTGGTCATGTAGTAGTTTGTGACTGCATCAGGGATCTAAGCAGGTGAAAGCTGTCAGTCGGTATTCGATCCCCTGCAAATTGTTGTTGAGACTTACAATGGGAGCATAGTCGTCCATCTTGGTCAAGAACTCGCGAAGAGACATGTCCTTGCGGGTAATGGCCTTGGGCTCTGGGCCAGGCGCAACTGCCTCGGGGACAGCCGCGGCATCAGCTGGGGCGGCGGCGGCATCGGTCGTCGTCTCTTGCGTGTTGGGCGCGGTGGGCGCCTGCTCGGCAGTCTCTGGTGCAGTCGTCGACATTGTGATCGCGGCGCGTGAAGAGCAGAGATATTGGTGATAATGCCGGATAGAAGGAAATCGAGTCAAGACCGCGCGGTACCACAAGGCTGATGAGGCTGGTGATGTAAGGTGAGGTTCGCCTTGCGCGAGACGCGGGAGTGGCGTCAGTGTCACGTGTCGCGCAGCTGAGCCACTTTTGCAACCGTAGGCAGGTACCTTCCGCGGTCCACCTTCTCACCTTCGCGGTTCTCCACAGCCAAGGTCAGCACCTCTGCTGCTCTGCATCCGTGTTCACTACTCCGTACGCAGTACCTTTTGGTCTGTGCACTTGAATTCCAGCGTCTGATTTAAGCTTCAACAGGGGTACCACACACGATCATGGCGGTGCTACAGGCAAAGTGGCGGTTACGGAGCCATCCATATTACGGGCAAATGACTAGCTTTCTAAACATCAAACTACACACTACTTATTACTGGGTGTGCCAAGACGGGAAAATGCTGCGTACGGAAAGAAGTGGTTTACCGAGCTTTCAATTAAACAACCGGTAAAGACCTGACGGGTCTCGCCGACACTCCGCTAGCATCTGTCTTCCTGCTAGCCCCCTAATCGCTCTTCATGAATTGGCAACTCCCCTACCTTGATCAAAGCACCAAAGCTTACGGCTACCTAAGGTTAAAGATTTTGTAGCATGGCAATCACTGTGATCGTATCGCTAAGCTGGGTTACGATCTGGACCAAGGTCCGTACTAGCTCTTCAAGTACCGAGGAACATGGCTCGAAACCTGCGTAGGCTCTGCCCAGCTATACGTGAGATCGTACGGGCAATTATATAGAGAAGCATCTGAGGAATTTTTGTGCAAGGGGACGCTACCAAGATTGATAACCGAGGATGAACCATGCTCCTGGAGTCCGCAGTATGGGGTCGCCGTGACTCGTTAACCCAGCCAACCTGCAATCTCATATAAGAAGCTTTGCTTGATATATGAACCGTATCTTGGGCTCACCTATGTGCATGGAAAGGCTGGAACCGGGCGCAGTAATTCGGGCGTTTTCGTTGTCTTCGATACCGAATTTCGGCCACCGGGAGGTATTTGTCGGCCGTCTTTTCTACGAAGTTGATCATTAATCGAAGTCTTGGCACATGGGCTTCTCTATCGGTGACGGGGTGATATTTCCATCTTCAGGTTTGTCAAGAAATATGGGTCGCCTCCTCAAGAATACACATAAATGTTGCAAAAGCCCAGCATCTCTTCTTACTTAAGGTCGATTGCTTAGTTCATCTTAACCCAACATAACAGTCGAATATCCAAAATCTATCGAAATGCAATTCCCTTCATCTACTGCCGTTCTCGCTCTTTTCGGCCTTCTTGCCTCTCAGGCAGTAGCTCAGCAGGTTGTAAGTGAACATGCAATGCCCAACTGAGACTTGACTGAAGAGGAACCCGCTGATACCCCATGCTCGATAGGAGTGCAACTGTACATGAATACTTTGACTTTTCCCTCAATGGACTCTCACTGATGTCATACAGCTTGCATAGCGGCGTGCGAAAGAAGGCCTGGCGTATGCTGGGGTGGAGACAACATTGGCTACTGCAAGAACCTCTGTGGTCCAAACTGCCCCTGCACATTCTAGAGGATGAATCATTGGGTTTATCGCTGGGTGCACAAGTCATTGAAACCTGACTAGATCCTTAGAAAGAATCAACAATCTAGTATACTATC
The DNA here is from genome assembly GCF_030867565.1 of Colletotrichum costaricense. NCBI lineage: Eukaryota > Fungi > Ascomycota > Sordariomycetes > Glomerellales > Glomerellaceae > Colletotrichum > Colletotrichum costaricense. Next base: position 3,343,339 of record NW_026848232.1, on the reverse strand, counting down.
ACTGTTCGATGAAGGCAGTACTGAACTCTCGTTCTTGCTTGCACCGTGCTGGTATTCGAAGTTGACCATAACCAGGACGGTGATCTCTAACGTACAGCACCGCGCCAGTGATATCGTTGTCTGATTAATCAGAAACACTGTCTTTTGACTTCAGTAGGTAAACAGAAGCGTGGTGTGGTTGCCTGTGCGCAGTAGTCTTCGGTTCTCGTTCATCAGCATCCATCTCAGAATCCAGGCCATGACCGCGGCTGCCACGGAGAATGCAGCGCTGGACAGCATAGCCGTGGTATACCGAGGTGCGTCTGATTCTGGCCAGAGATACTGAAACAGTCAGGGAGGTTGCCAAGAATCATTCGAGATGGAATAAAGAGGCGGTGACTTACTGGGGTGTAAATAGAACCGATGGTGGCGATGGTGTTAACCAAGGCGAGGGAAACTGCTTTCTTCTCCCTCGTTTGGCCACAGGTGCTTGAGACCCAGCCGAGAATGATAGAGTTACATGCATAGACACCGCTTGCAAAGGTGCACATAGCAAAGTACCTCGCACCGACATTCAAAGTACTACAAGCTAGCACGAAGCCAAAAACCGCGACAGCTTTGGCAATGGTAATGTGCCAGACTCGTTCGTTGAAGTGACCTGACGATATTCGTCAGTAGTGCGCACGTACGATTGCTCAATGACCTCACCTGAGCTAGCAGCCCATGATATGGTTGCAATACCGGAGATGATGTAGGGGGGGCATGTTAAGGCGAGCGTTACGTTTCGGCCGAAACCCAGCGTTTCGACAATAGTTGGGAAGAAGTTCTTGTAACCCGATGCGCTAAGATGCAAATGCTGCATAGTCACCAGAACCCAAAGACGCGGATCCCGCATGGCTTCAGAAAGACCGGCCCAAGTGCTGGTATTGGCTTGAAGTTGGACTGTATCAGCTGCAACTCGGGACTGCGCCAGCTTTCTCTCCTCTTCACTGAGCCAGCGAGTGTCGAGAGGTTGGTCAGGCAACAGAAAGGCCGATGAAACCGAAACGATAAAGCTGATGATGCCTTGAAGTATGAACAACCATCGCCATCCGCTTAGGCCAGCCACCTGGTCCATTTGGAAGACTCCTATGGCTATGAGACCAGCAAAAGCAGTGCCACATATGTTAGCTGTGAAGAGTATGGAAATTCGTGTTGCAATCTCCTTTCTGGTGTAGAAGATTCCTAGCAGATACAGAGCGCCGGGGTAGAACGGCGCTTCCGTGATGCCAAGGAAGAATCGAGTCAAAAGCAGGCCCTTAAAGTCTTTCGTCAAACCTGTCACGGTGCTGACTATTGACCAAAGGGCCATAGCTGAAGCCATGAACCATGAGGGCCTGACTCGTGTTATCAGCATGTCTGTTGATCTTTGTCAAATTCCGCCTGGAAGAAGAAGGGGGATTAGACCGCACTACTCGGAATTTGTCCTAGGATATATCCCACAAAGAGTATGGAAACACAGGTCTGGTATTCAACCGAGGTCAGACTAAGCTCCTCCTCGATGCCATCTAAACGGGCTACGGTAACGGCGTTTCGATCGAGGTAACTATCGTGAAGATGGTCAGGAAGAGTTTCTGCTTGAGCGCACGCCTACTGGTACGCTTACTTGAACCAGTACTGATAAGATAATACAACGATCAGCGTTCATTGTGAGATTTTTACACTAGACCATGAGTACGGTGTACCAACCATAATCCAAAGAACTGGCAAGATGATCCAGTCCAACTTCCGTACCAATCTTTTCTCAGCCGGGATTAGGCTCCCGTAGATTCCCGCGGGATCAGTCTCTGATGTGTCGATATGGGATTTCGGTACCGCCCTCAACTCCAGATGCTGACATAGGGCAACTTCATCTACTTTGGGTGCAGATGTAGACGCGAGCGCCTCAAGATGAGGCTGTTTGGAAGTGGCCATGTCGAATATTCCCTGATGGAAAAGGTGTATATACGTATCCGGATATGGAATAGTAGCTCCCAGACTCTCAGTTGAATAATTGTCGGGACTGCCAAAGAATCCCTAGTCCCCCTTCTTATATAGAACACGTATCAACGAGGTAGTTGCACTCCAGAGTATCTGAGGGATGGCCCAGGTTTCCCCGCATTATCCTGCGTCAGTACACCCGCTCGCTAGTGTACATGTATGTCTTCGTGACATGTTTTGAAAGATCTATGGAACGCTTAGCCGGGAACGCGTAATTTAGCCACGCCAATGATGGGCTTTTTGAGGCGACAAAAGGCTCTACGATGGCTGGGCGCAGCTCAGCGGACTAATACGGGTGCCGACAAGGCGACGGAGAATCTTGGACACTCCTGGCAAGATTTAACGGACATCGACGGACTGGCGCGGCTTGACACGGAAAGTCACGGATGCCTTGTAATAGCTGACACTAAAGCATGCGGAGATCACTGTGGCATTTATTCAGACGGATGGTTCACGTACAAGCTGTTTGGCCGTGTATCTCTAACTGATATCTGGGAGGTTCCATAGAAAGTTGAGTGAGTCGATGTCGAACCCCTGGTAAAGCTGATCTGTGTTGTCACTGAAAGGAGCAATGCTGGAGTCAAATTGCAGAGCCCGCCAGATCCCGTTCTGATCCGTAGACACGCCATCGTTGGTACTTTGATCAGGCGGAAGAGTTGGCAGCGTGAGTCCAAATCCACTCAGGCTGTCTTGGGTATCGTTGAGCGCTCTCTGGGGTACAGATACAACGAAGAGATTTGACTTCAGGAATTTGGTATGTTGCTCAATGAGATGGGCGTATCTCAGTGCAAAATCCATGTCGTCGGGCGGGTACCTTCCCAACGCGGTCACACATCGATCTAACGTCCGTAGGGCTGAAGGAGCATCTGTCGCAGGTGATCCGAGACTGAGGGCCTTTAACAAGAAGACGGATGCAGATATCACGCTGATCCTGACACTTGCTGGCGCATATGCAAGATGTGACTGAAAAGATGTCTGAGTGGCAATGCGTAGCACTTCGCTGCTATCCGACACAACCTCTTGCAGAAATCTAGCATCCTGGGCCGTCATATAGCCGGCTAGACTGTCCTTCTCAATTCCATGTGCTCTGGCTGTCGCAGCTCTTCGTACGACTGCCTGTATTGATATGGCACCTATGCAAGCTCTAATGTGGTAGTACTCGATAGATAGTGATGTTCTTAACAGCCCAGCTATGATGAACATCCATTTTAGCCATCTGAAGTGTTGTGGGGATGGATCAACAAACCTTTGCAGTCTGCATCAAATGAGACCTTCCAGTTGCTAAGAGAGCTCAGGAAATGATCCAACAGATCTGGGTAGCCATCGCTCTGAAGTAAGCCTTCCAAATGTTCCACAGATTGGAAGAACATTGACGAAGCTACTTTTGAGAGACGGGTGAACTCAAGGTAGATATCCATGTACGATGCCCATGAGGCCTGTGAAGAATGGTCCATGTCTTTCATCGAAGATCTCGAGGCTGCAATGGACACACTCTCGGGGAAGACGGAGCTATACCCAAGTCTCGTTGCGGTTTGAGTCATGTAGGCATAAAGCAGCTTTCGAGCTCGAAACTTGCGACAATCTGCAACCTTTGACGCCGTATAGTCTGCGCGTTGACCGCTTGATAATATTCCAAGCTCGTAGGCAAGATTCGTCGCAAGGCCCAGGAGCATCCACGACATCCTGCTCGCTCTTTTCGCAGGCTCAAAAACATCCTTGCGCCAACGGAGGAGGGGTTCCTCATCGTTAGTTCGTCTCCGGTTCTCTCGGTCGTAATCCAGATCGATCAGCATAGCATCCCAGCCCTCTGTATCCGGAGGGAAATGAATGGCTCGAGGGTGCCAGTCGGAGATGAGCAGCAGACTCTCGATTGTGCCGATTATTCTCATCTTGGCGGTGGAAATCTTTTCTTGACCCAGAATAATGCGTTTGATCATTAGCTCACAAAATTGCCAAAGTCGGTTATGTATCAACTGACTCCTGGAAATGCCGCCTGCTCCCGGCAATAGGAAGAATCGAGATGAAATCATTAGGATAGTGCAACATAACATGGATTCTTCATAAACGAGGCTTGAGTGAGCATTGTGGTTCCGGAATTGGTTGACGATGATAGGAGATAGTGGAGAGAGATATTTGAAGAAACTAGTCGATGTGAGTGAGAATTGGCTGCACTGAGCCCAAAGAGTTGAACCTTACAGATCGATGTACGTGACGGCTTCTTGCGATGTGAACCAGCCCTGTCTGACGAATCTGCACTTGTCCCACATATCGAGGGTATCGTCGCCTGGTTCAGATAGAGCCTGAATGACAAAACCCACCCCGATCTGACCTCCTGTTTGTTCTCTGGCGGGTACAGCAACGGGAACATCCTGCACGGCGTGTGTTGGCGGTGCTGAAGGGGGACCAGAGGATGGTGATACTGTAGCATGGTGAAGTATATTTGCGGCGTCGGACAGCACATCAAGAGCATCATTAGAGCCAGTCACAAGACTGGAGACAACCCGTTCTGAAAGTGAACTATCACGAAGAGAACTTTGACGCCACCCGCTTCTAAGGTCTTGGTTGACTGCTCTAGATAGAGGGGCCGCTGATGGCATGTTTTCTTGTACTGGTGTATCAACGTCTTGTGGTGACTTGGCTCGACTGACGCTAGCAGGCTGCGGCGTGATAGCATGCTCAGCCGGCCGGTTACTTTTCCAATTTGGCGGATCCCTGTGCTTCGAGGTTCTCGGACGTCGATCGAATCGACAATCGCGATGCTCACGTTTGCATTTGGCGCAAGGGGGCTCACCTCCCATAATGCATCTCACTTTGCGAGACCTACAGGTGTCGCAAGCAACGTATGTCCGCTTGAATCGTGGTGATCCGACTGAGGACGGCCCTGTGATGGCCTTATTTCCCGGCTCATCGCTCATGGTGAGTCAAGTCAAGCAACAAGCATCAAGTCAGGATAGGAGATTCGACTGGGTGCTGGACAAGTCAGCCCCGAACATCCCAATCATTCATGAAATCTTGCTTGTCATCTTCTCTTACCCCTACTCAATGAGCCTATTGGCAGATTCAGGATACAAGAACGGGTGTCCGCTCTCGATGCTGGTGGTCTGGAGGTTTGGTGAAGCGAGGGTAACAACTGCCGTAGAACCCCGCTCCGATCCGCTAGATAGCGCCAATGCCCGTGACAGTCCGTGATTATCCGCTTCGGTCCGTTTTCGCTGTCTGCGCTGACATCACCCGAACTTTGCTCTTCTCGGCACTCGGAAATACTGTTCCATCGGACTGTGCGATTCGGGCACAAGTCGAGTGTCACACGGCGAGCTTCTCATCGTTTGATGCTTCGAAAATTGGTCTGACTGTGAATGCTACAAGTCTTTCACTCCGATAGCCGGAGCTCTAAGAGGTGCTGCATAGATGGTGGTGAGGTGTGGGAGTTTGTGTATATAAGCTAGGAAAATCGCTTGAAGAAGAGAATCATGCAAGCTTGACAACAATATCAATATCGATAGCCTGCTAGGTACCAAGAAGTCTCATATCAAACGATTCCCCACAGTCAAAATGTCTAGGTCCATCGTCAACACCACTCCCTACCCGTTTCACTTCGACGCAAGCAATGGTCCGACCATCGATAGAAGCGACAAGAAAGCAATACTGAAACTAGATAATTGTCGTGGAGGGATTCCGTCCCTCCAGGCAACCAAGATTCGAGCCATGATGCAAGAGGCGCACGAAGACCCTTCCAAGATCCTTGCTCACGTATGCAGCTACGATGCCTTGAGTTCAAGACTTTGTGAAGAGGCTGGCTTCCCTCTGGTCTTCCTGGCTGGGTATGCCATGGCTTCTGCTTTTGGCCTCCCAGATACTGGATACATAGCTTTCCAGGAAGTTGCTGCAAAGGTTCAGGAAGTTGTCAGAGAGGTCAAAGTTCCCGTCCTTGTGGATGGTGATACTGGATACGGCGGCCCGATGAATGTGAAGAGGACCGTTGAGGGGTAAGCTTGATTTTCGCCCACCTGGAAACCAATTTGGTGATCATGCTGACTGTATCTACGTAGATTTGCGGCCGCAGGAGCTGCTGGCATCATGATAGAGGACCAGTCTTGGCCAAAAAGTATGACCCAACATCACCGGTGATGAAGAAATTGAATATATCTAAAAGTTCTTCAGGATGCGGCCACACTGCTGGCAAGAGCGTGGTCTCTAGAAGCGAGGCTTACGCCCGATGGCAGGCCGCAGTTGATGCCAGAGACGAAGGGGTGGACATGTGGATCATGGCTCGGACCGATAGTCTCATCCACGGATACGACGAAGCTCTCACCAGAGCTCGGAAGGCGATTGAGATTGGAGTGGATGCCGTCTTTGTTGAGGCGCTCCCCGATCGCGAGACCATGGAACGCCTGAGAAACGATCTCGACTTCCCTGTCTTTGCCAACATCATTGAGGGTGGTAAGACGGAGAACTTGTCTGCGCAAGACCTGGGCAAGCTCGGGTACTGCGGAGTTGCATACCCGTGGACTTTGGTTGCCGCAAAATTGAAGAGTATTCGCGAGGCTTTAGAGGCGTTGAAAGGTTCCTTCCTCGTGGGAAAGCCCCCGACGATTCTGTCCTACGCTGAGGTTTGCGAGGGGGTCGGTTTCAACAAGTACTTCAAGCTTGAGGAGCGCTACCAATATGAGGGGCGCACGAATGGAGCAAATGGCCACCAGTGGAAGGAATGAGAGATGTTCTCGGCTTCCTGAATCCACGGTCGATATCTTTTATGGAATAGTTAGCGAACTCCCTTTGACCCTGCCTTAACATCGGTTGCCTTCGAAAATGACCTACCAAGAGCAAAACCTGTATGTTTCGTTATTCTCAGCAATGTGCATGGTGCACTGCTGTGTTGCGCGCAACCTTGGCAATTAACATTCGACACTGGCCTACTATCGACACAGGTGCGAGTGACCGATAGTTCTCTCAATCGAGAAATTGCAGTAGTCTTGAGCCGGTTGCAAGCCATATTGTGGCTTGCCAACAACTCCCGGCAACCGTTGGCATTGAAGTCAAGGTATTGTATACGTACTTCCAATCCAGGTCCATCTGACTTATGTGTGAGTTGAGCTGTACACCAGTCAATACTGGAAATGATACAGATATTCACAGGTTTCATCCAAGAAGATACATGTAAAACCTGGGCGAGACCTCAACAAGAATGGTTCGAGCAGTGTGACAGGTGAGATAAGCACTTACCAGTCTGCCTGGAGGCCCATCATTGTGTTTGCGACTTCAATCGGTCGTGGGATACGGCCGTCGCGGCTCAGCCGGCCCAAGCAGTCGAGAGCGAATCGCCGGGCGTCTGGGGGCGTGATGGATATCTCAGCAATGACCGATAATGGCCAGATCAAGCATCTCGCCGTCACGGAAAATCGGTCTTCCGTTGTCTCTAGATATTCGCCACAACTGGCGAGTACCTCGACCACCAGAGTTGACATTTTCCGCGTCGCGGCCTCCTGCATGGCAAAGTAGCCTACACTGGCTGATGTCGGCCCCTGAGCGAGGATTAAGGATGCCTGCATCCAGATAAGGTCGTTGAGAAACATGCGAATGATCCTTAAGGAGTTCCAGTACCGCAACGCTCGAAGGGAAGGATAGCGGAAAGATATTCCCTTGTATGTCATTGGTGCCTTCTCATACGGGTTCCTTGCCGTGAACCTCCACTCTGCCGAGACTTCCTGCCCAAGCTTCGCTGTCGCCGCGTCCAGATCCAGAGCTTCGACAAGAACCTCATGTCTCTCTGAGTCCTCCAAATAGGCTATTCTTGACCGTAGCATGGCGACCCTGTCGAGAATAGGGGTGACTCTGAGGAAGGGATCGTTGTGATCAAGATACGGCTGCGCATCATCGTAAAGCGTTATGAATCGGGTCGGGACAGGTGTTTTACTGTGCGCGCAACTCGTGCGGATGTTATTCGCAGAGTGAACAAAAAGCTTGCGGCCGAGGGGGGTCTCGAATTGCTGACTTCCACGCAGGCGTAACAACTCTACGGATCCAAGCGTGTGCTGGTTCCAGCTATCCATAGACTGCTGGCCGGAAAAGACGATGGCCTCGAACAGTCCCAGGAGCAGAACGGCAGCTAGAGTGCTATCCTCGACGGCAAGTTTCGGAGAGCTAAGTGCTTGATTCGTTTGACATAGTGCGCTGGCGTATTGGACTCTAGCCTGCTTCATGAGTTTTGGATCCGATATCTTCAGCGACAGACTTGCAAAGCTGGCAGCCAGTATTGACGCTGACATGGCATCGTTTCCTGTCAATCCATAAGGGCAGAGTTCAGGTAGATAATCAAATGGCGAAGTCGCTATGTAGTCGGTCATGAAATAAGTGCGTGCTAAATCCTTGATAGGCGACGAGATTGTTCGATAGCGAACCACCTCACCGTCGGACGGTGGACTTGAGGACGATGAACTTGATGGAGACCAGTGATTGACCAAAGCCCCAACAGCTTGCCTTGGTGTGGCCGCTATGGTTGGAGTACCGCTCGAACCTGCATGTTGCTTCTGCGCATCTGCTTCCGCCACTGATTGCGATTGCTGCTTCGTTTTGGCGGGCAAACGCCTCCTTGGTTTCCTGTTCTGGACCTTAAAAGCAGCGTTGGCGGTTTCGTCTCTAAAGTAGAATTCCGAAGGATCCCTGTAGCCGGGGCAAACTATCTGCTTCCGGGAGCACTGGGTACATCCGGGCTGCAGGCGATCACACTGCAGAACGAGAACGGAAAGAGACAAATGTCAGCCTTGGCTCATATCCGAAGAGTGTGGTTCATGTTGGTTGTTATAACGCGCTGGACAACAGCACACAGAAGTGTGCGTGCCGTGGTGTCGTACAGACCGCCAGAGGGACTGACGGGTCGAGGCTCGGGGCTGAAGATACGAGCGGACCAGTCGGAGGGGGGATTTAGGAACAAGATGGAGTACGAACCCTGAGTCTTCCCTTGCGACAGGGGTAGCACGCCTCTGACGGCCGGCCCAAGAAGACCATTCTCAGTTTTCGGTTGGACTTGGGGAAACGAATTGTGTCGGACGGTGGTGCGTAGGGGCCGAGACACACTGCAGCAACCCTCAAGAGAGACACACTGGCGATATCTTGAGGCAGATGGAGATGTGGTGTCGATACTTTCCTGATTGTGGCTGTGTTTGGGGGCCATCATTAACGTTGAAAGACCGTCGGGATACGGCCGGAAAAGCGGCATAAAGTCGTACATCTTGGCATTGTCGAAACACGATCCCCATTTGGTATGGTCGCGCTTTATGAACAAGCACAACTGGAATTCAGTCTTCACAACTCCACATTTTAAGGCTTGTTTTCAGTTGGCGCAACGGACAATTCAGCTGGAACGCGAAGTTGCGGGGTCCAAAGACGGTCAATAAGGAATTAAATTTACGCCAAGCTCCTATCTACCGCGCAGAGGACCAAACGCCATCCTAGCAGTCAAGCACTGCTCTCGGGAGACAACCAAGACATTTTTTCTCCTTCTTTTTACAGAGATATAAAGAAAAGAAAAACACGGTAATTACAAGCAAAAATCTCAAAAGCCCAGAGAAGCAAGCAAGCCTGCTTGCGAGTCCCTCGTCGGATGCTGAAGAAGTTGCTCAAGATCGAGGAACACGTCCAGGCTTTCATATATGCCCTTCAAAGCCACAGCGACGAGGTTGTCATTCCACACCTCGAACATGGAGGTAGGGGTTTCTTCTGACGATGTGTCTCGGGAATGAGCCTTTTGCAGCAAGCTCCACGCCTGGTTGACGACGGCACGTGCATGCTCGTCAGGACTCTGCATGTCGGAAGACGCGACAGACTCATCGTCATTGCCAGATGGGCCGCCCGGCAAGAGTGGCGCATTGTTCGTCCTCGTCTTCTGGCTTCGAGTGTCAGGAAGCGGTGCTTCCGAGTCCCAGTGGTGGCCGAAGTGCTCAATAGCGACACACAGTGCCTGCAGAAGAGTTTCGGCGGTGTTGTGGTTGATCGTATTGAGGGCGTGGGTAAGCTCAATACTCAAAAGGCCCTCCGAGGGGCGGGAAGTCGTGATGATCCAGATAGCAGCAGCATTCGAGGTACCTCCCTTGGCGCTCAATTCAAAAGGCAGGTCAGGCGTTGTCTCGTTCAGCTCGGCGGCCAATGGGATATTCTGGTGCTGGACGATGGACGCGCCCGCGAAGGAGGTCCGGGCTGGCCAAGACGTGGCTCCCGTGATGATGCGACGGAATCCAACGTGCTCATGCTCCATGCTCTTGGTGTGCTGAGCGTGGACGGCTTGCAGGAAAGTGCGCGTGCTGGTATTCTTCAAGATGTTGTTGACGCGGACAGGAGACAGATTGACGCAAGGTCCCACCACAGACTCGATTCCAGGGACCGGAGCGAAGCGACCAGACACAAGGCAACCAAAGACAACGTCAGATAGACTCGAGTGCTGGGCAAGGACGATGGCCCAGGCGGCTTTGAGAACGCTAGCGAAGGTCACGCTGGCCTGAGAAAGATTTGGCAAGGTCACAAGTCGAGTAATGTGACCCTCAATTCCGTCATTGGCGGTGATGGCAGCAGGGGTAATGACTGGAGTCATTTGCGAGTTGTCAAGGAGGCGTCGCCAGTATGACAAGGACTGTCGAGAAGGAAGAGCCTGGATACTGGAAGAGAACTTGGCGAATGAGACTTCGGGAGCTAGCTCACTGCGCTTCAGAGCCTGAGAAAGCGTCTGAAGGAGAAGTGGGAAGGACAGACCGTCGTAGTGGGTGTGAGCAAGTCTCATGACAAGTTGGGTTTGCGAGGCGGACTCGACGATGAAGAACTTGGTAGGAATCTCATCGGAACCCAAGCGACGAGCCTCGTCAGTCTCGATCAAGCGTGTCGTGAAGGAGACAACGTCATCCGAAGTGACGCGGAAGAACTCGAAAGCGGGCTGGAAGGAGGATTCCGAAGCAGCAAGCTGCCAGAGTCGGCCGTTGGCGAGCTTGAGCTTGGTGCGAAGGATCGAATGGTGCTGAACCAGTTGTGTGCAAGCGTTGCGGATGCGTTCATGACTGAAGCGATCGAGGAAGCGGAGTACGAAGTAGTTCACGAAGCCGCGGTTTCGGAGCTGAGAGAACTCGAATGCAAGAGCCTGGAAGTCTGACGCGGGTGTGATGTGATACTCGGCTGGACTGCTTGAAGAAGTCTGTGTCATGGAAGACACTTCGGTACTAATGGCGATGTCGGCGATGGCAACTTGCAGGGCCTCACCATCATCAGTATGCTCAGCGTCTGGGGTGAGATCTTGACTACCGCCAAGATCTGACCACTCATCTGTCGAGGACGAACCATCTGTGCGATCTTCATCCCCTTGGAGATGGCGACACAAACTGGTCAAGACGGGATACTTGAAGACATCAGAGACACGGAGCGTGAGACCGCCCTCAGCCAAGATTGGCACGAGGCGCATAGCCGTGATGGAATCACCTCCAAGACGGAAGAAGCTGTCCCGGATGCCAATTTTACTCGTATCAAGTCCAAGGACCTGTGCCCAGGCAGACACCATGCTCTTCTCTAGAGAAGAGCGAGGAGCTTCTTTGACACCTTGAACGCCACGAAGAAGTTCCAATTGCTCGACAGTAACATCTGCGACGATGGCCTGTAGCCTGCGGCGATCGACCTTGCTCGACGAGGTGAGCGGGATTGCGTCAAGAGGGATATAGAGCGTTGGAACCATGTACAGCGGCACTGCGTGAGACATCTCCACGGTTGCCTTCGACCAAGATTGAGCGAAGGCCTTGACTGCTTTGCTGTCGAGTGGGAGCATGGATCCAAGGGAGTTGCCCGACGCCTTACTGCTCGAAGGAACGACAAATGCAACCAAGGCCATGGAGTCGTTCTTCTGCTGGGGGAAGCTAACGATATCGGCGACGATGTGGCACTCAGGCATAGCGCGACGCATATGATGTTCAACTTCGCTGAGCTCAATGCGCTGGCCCCTGAGCTTGGCTTGGTTGTCCTTTCGGCCAATGAACAAGATGCCACCATCTGAGTCGTATCTTACAATGTCGCCGGTCTTATAGAAGCGTCTGGCCCTACTGCCAGGATTGGGGAAAGCTCGAGTCCAGGCAAGGTCCTGCACGAAGGCGGCGCGGGTCTTCTCTTCCTGATGAAGATACCCGCGAGCAAGACAAGGTCCCTCAATGAGCAGCTCTCCAGGCGCGCCAACGGGTGCCAGCTTGTTCGGATCTTCGGGGTCCACAATCCAGCAGATACAACCAACACCTCTTCCAATGCGTCCAGGCTTGTGATTGTTGGACTCCAAGACGCACACAACGGTGCACTCGGTCGGGCCATAACCGTTACTGACACGGCGGCCCTCCCATCGCTGAATATCTGAGCTTGTCACAACCTCAGCACCCAGTGCAATAGCCTTGATAGCCGGGACCTCCTTGGGACGAAGTAGAGAAGCAACTCGGGGGGAGAGAGCAGCGAAGTCGACGCCATACTTCCTGACTGCTGCATTCAGATCTTCTGAAGCTTCCTCCGGCGATGGAATGCAGACACAAGCCCCAGCGAGCAGTGTGCCAAGTACCTCGAGCACAGAGGCGTCGAAAGTGTAGGAGGCGAATTGCAAGACTCGACTCTCGGAAGTGATTCCCATGGCGGAGCCGTGAGCCAAAGTGCTGGAAGCTGTAGCAGAATGAGACACCATCACTCCCTTTGGCACACCTGTGCTGCCAGACGTGAAGACAACATACGCCAAGGAGTCAGGTAGAGAGACACTGTGAGCAGGTGGCGGCGTGGTCTCTTTCTCCTCGGTCGAGTATTCCAGCGACGCTGGGAAGACTGGAGTGACAGGCAGATTTGCTAATGAGGGGAGTTTTGCCAGCTCAGGTGAAGTGAGAAGGACGCTGATCCTGGCTTCTTCGACGATGAACTTGAGACGGCTTTCAGGCTGAGCCGCATCCAAAGCAACGAACGCACCGCCTGCCTTTAGGATACCAAGCATGATAACTGGAATCCATTTAGACTTCCCGTGGCTGAAGGCAACCACAGTCTCGGCGCCAATGCCAACTCCCATGCTGCGGAGGCGATGGGCCAAGCCATTGGAGAGTCTGGTCAAGTCGGCATATGACAAGTCGCCATCCCAGGCACTGACAGCGGGTGCCGAGGAAGGGTTGCGACCGATGATGGTATACACGGCCTCTCGTGCTCCAGCTGGAGGACCACGAGCGTTCCATGCCTGGATCTGAGACAAGTCTGACTTGCCAGCCAGGTTCAACGCCGAGATCGGAACGTTGGGGTTTTGGTCGAGGAGTGAGGCGGCATGCCCGATCTGGTGCAAGATGCGGCGCATCTCGGGGGGATCAATGATGCGACTGTCATAGGTGGCAGACAATTCAAGCTCATTGTTCTCGACCGTCGCTTCAATGCCTAGTGGGTAAGTCTGAGGTGAAGCAGCCTCATCGCTTCTGGAGGTGTTGCTGAGCTGGTCACCAAAGAGACTCTCGCAAGCAGGGCTATCGTCGTCTCTCTCAGGCTGGACGACGAAGATGCTCTGGAATTGACACGATAGCTTGGCCGACTCGCTGATCTTGGCAATATTGACCAGACCCATCTGCTCAAAAGGCATCATCTCCGTGGCCTGGCGCTGGGCGTTCTGGAGGAGCTCTTCTGCTGTCATATTGGCATCCCAGGACAAGCGGACTGGTACAGTCGTGATAGTTGGGCCAACGATAGTCTCAACACGAGGGACAGGAACATTGCGGCCACTCAATGTTGTGCCAAAGACAACATCAGAGGAACTGGTGTACGTCCCAACGACGATGGCATATGCCGCACGTAACAGAGTCGAGACGGTAACCCCATCGCGTTGCTGTGACTTCCACGACAGATTTACCTTCTCGGACCTGTCGGCTCGGAACTCCAGAGAAGACCCATGAGGGACGGCGGGGAAAAGAGAAGCGCCTGCTTCGTCAAAGTAAGACTTCCAGAATGACTGAGCAGCGGTGGCATCAACTCCCTGGATGTGCTTGATGAATGTGTTGAAAGCAGGAGCCTCAGGGAGCATCACTTCCATGTACGCTGTGGCAACCGCTTCCTTGATGATGGGCATCGACCAACCATCGTACATGGCGTGATGAGCAGTCCAGATGAAGATGGCATCATCTGCCGGGTTGGTCGGCAACACAAGACCGTACCTGCTGAGAGCCGTACCCAGGCCCATTGTCTCTTTCTCATCTTGGGCAAGGTACTCCTCCAAAGAGGATGCCGTGCGCCATCGCATTGCCTGTTTAGTGCTGATCACCGCCTGGAGAGTTCCATAGGTGTCCAGGTGCACGAGTTGGGTGCGAAGAATGGGGTGGATGTTTGCGACGTACTCCCACGCTTTCTGGAACCGGCTCACGCGAACACTGCGCAGGCGGAAGATCTCACGAACGATGTAAGATCCCTCCTCCTTGACCGAGAGCGAAATGAGACCTTGTTGAAGTGGAGTGCAAGGATACAAGTCCTCGAGGGCCTCGGGAGCCACACCGCACTGCCGGGCAGCTTCCTGATGCATGAGAGTGTCGTATGCTGGAATGAGAGAAAATGGCGTAATGAGCTCAATCTCATCGCTCTCGTTGCTACTGCACCGGCAAAGATTGGCCAAAACGGGTGTCTGGAAGATGTCGGACACAGTGATGGAGATGCCGACTGATCGCGCAGCTGTGACAAGCTTCATCGCGGAGATGGAGTCTCCACCGAGGCGGAAGAAGCTGTCATTGGTGCCAATGCTCTCGGGGTCCAGCTGGAGAACGGTTGACCAAGCGGATTGCATGCGCCTTTCAACATCGTTACGAGGTGCAACCTTAGGTCCATCGCCTGTTGCTCCGCGCTGAAGGGCTCGCAAGGTGTCGAGATGCTTGTGGGGGATCTTGGCTGCGATGACCTTGAGCTTTTGCCGATCCGTCTTTCCGGAGACCGTGAGAGGCATCTTGGAGATGGGGATGAAGATCGAAGGGACCATGTAGGGTGGCACTGAGCGAGCCAGCTCAGCGACAGCGGTCGAGGCAGCTTCCCCGACCTGTTTGAGTGAATCAGCGCTTATACCAGCATTGCTCTCAATGTTCACGTCAACGCCTTCAAGGACGACAAAGGCAGCGAGGGCCTTGAGCGTTCCGCTGCCAGCCTTTTGCTGCTGAAGATCAACAATGTCTGAGCGTACAGTGGCTGATGGGAGAGCACGGCGGATGTGGAAGTCAATCTCGCCAAGCTCGATCCTCTGACCACGAAGCTTGACTTGAGTATCCTTACGTCCGAGGTAGATGAAGGAGCCATTGCTTGTCTGCCGCACCAAGTCACCCGTCCTGTAGAAACGGCGCGTTGCCGAAGGCTCATCGCTGAGTGCCCAAGCAGGACTGAAGATGAAAGATTCTGCAGTGCGCTCGGCGTCGTTCAGGTACCCAATGGCAAGACTGGGTCCTTCAATGAGGAGCTCGCCAGCACACCCGATCGGTACCAGCTTGTCGATGTTATCGGCATCGACGACCCAGGCACGACAACCAACAGCGTGACCGATGCGACCACCGTCCCGAAGATCGGGATTGACGACACAGACGACAGTACATTCTGTAGGCCCGTACCCATTTTGGATGCGACATTGGCTAGACCAGCGTGAAATATCATTGTCGGTGACTTGTTCGGCGATGAAAATGATGGAGCGAAGTGAAGGCGTGTCCTCTGGGGACAGCAGCGCCAGAACGGACGGAGTAAGCATAACGGTGTTGATGGAGTAAGAGTTGATAGCTGCTGCGAGATCATCCACACGTTGAGCATCTGAAGGCATACAGATACAGCCGCCGGTAGCAAGCGTTGTAAAGATCTCAAAGATGCAGGCGTCAAATGTTAGGGACGAGAACTGTAACGTGCGACTGGAGGAGTCGACCCCAAATCGCTCAGCATGAGCCATCATACTCGAAGATGCCGCGCGGTGACTGATCATGACACCCTTGGGGACGCCAGTACTGCCGGAAGTGAAGATAACGTAGGCAAGATCTTCAGGCGACGAGAAGACTCCCTTGACGAGGGCATCACTGCCAGAAGCTCTGTGCCGCTTGACGAAGGGAGCGGCGGTGTCTGCCAAAGCAACAAGCTCCGAGGTGCATACAACATTGGGCGTGTTCTTGGATAGTCGAGTCAAGCGCTCCTCTAAGCCCTTGGAAGTCAAGACAAGGCGAGCTTTCGATAGCTTCATGATCGTTGCAAGTCTGTCATTCGGCTGGGCTGGGTCAAGAGCAACAAAAGCCGCGCCAGCCTTGAGGATTGCGAGTGCCGAGACGATGGCCCATCGAGACTTCTCGAAGCACAATAATACCATTTCACCTTGACCACTGCTACCAACACCGACACTGCGAAGTCGACCAGCAACTTGCGAAGATGCCGACTCAAGTTCCGCGTACGTCATCTCTCCGTCCCAGGCACTAATGGCAGGGCGTGTAGCATTGACCACGGTGGCAGCACCCACAAGGTCGTGCATAGTCTTCTGAATGGGGCAGACTCGTCCCTCGTTCCACTTGATGACCTGCTCATGATCGGCTGGGTTGATGAGATGGAGATCACCGATTGGCTTGTCGAGGTTCTCAGTTTCGACGAGCTGGGAGAGAATGTGTCTGAACTGCTTCGCCATTCCAGAAACGAGGAAAGAGTCCAGTAGCTTCGGGTCGTAACTCATTCGAAGGGTAACGGTCTTTGATGAAGCCCCCATGACGCACTCGACCAACAATGGCTGGGTGGTGAACTGGGCCGAAGTGTCCTCGGAAGCGTCGTAGAGCTCCATGATACTCGCGACAGCTTCGTCTTCCTCACTGTCGTCTTGTTGGACAACGAAAAGGGTACCAAACTGACAAGCAGCTTGAGCGTCCTCATGGAGACGAGAAATGTGTTGCAGGCCTGTCTGCTCAAAGGGAATCATAGTTGTGGCATCTTGCTGCACTGACTCGAGCAAGGAACGGATGGTGTTGCTTCCCTTCGAATCCCAGCGGACACGGACAGGAACAGTAGCAATGGTCGGGCCACTCATTCGATCGATGCCAGGAACAGGCGCGTTGCGGCCGTTGACTGTCATGCCGAAGACCACATCCGAATCGCCAGTGTAGCTTCGCGTGAGCAGAGCCCAAGCAGCACGTAGAATGGTTGACGAAGTGATGCCATCAATGGCGTTGACAGCGAAGCCCATACTCTCGTCATGCGTCGCACTAGGTTGAGCAGTCTGGTTCGGGAGGAGTGAAGCAGGGAAAGTGGTACTCGGCCCCTCGAGGTAAGATGACCAGAAGGTGTCTGATTCGGTCTTGTCCAACCCATTCAGATGCTTGATAAAGGCATTGAATCCTGGAATATCCGAGTCTCCGTGCGAGATCTTGTTGTATGCCTTGGAGAGGTCGCTGAGGAGAAGTGGGAGCGACCAGCCATCATAGATACAGTGGTGCAGCGTCCAGACGAAAAAGAATCGGTCATAATAGGGGATGATGGCGTATCGGCTGAGAGGTGCCCCGAATTCGACCTCGCGAGAGTCATCGTGGGTGATGTAGTGGTCAAGGTCGATGCTCGTGTCCCAGGAGAGTGACCGAGTGGTGATGGCTTGATACATGTTGGAACCAATACTGACAATCCGTGTCCGCAAGATCGGGTGCGCCTGGACAACCTGCTCCCAAGCCTGGTGAAAGTCGGCCATTCGAATATCAGTCGATAGCACCAAAACTTGACGCATGATGTACGATCCATGCTGCTTCGCCGAAAGCGACATAAGTCCCTCCTGAAGAGGTGTGCAAGGATAGACATCCTCGACCTCCTCGGGTCGTACACCACATTGCTTAGCTACCTCAACGATGATTGATTCCTTCTCGCCTTGGTTAATGAGAGAGAAAACAGGAATCTTTTCGATCCGGGACTGTTGGCCACTCGCGGCAGCTTGAGAAGCCAGATCCCTCAAGATAGGAGCGCGGAAAACGTGGGCAACAGAGATGTGAAGACCGAATTGACGTGCAGCGGGGACCATCTTCATGGCAGTGATTGAATCTCCGCCAATTCGGAAGAAGTTGTCGTCGAGACCAATGGTCTCAGCCTTGACGCCGAGAACTCTAGCCCAGACCGTCTGCATGTTGACTTCAGCTTGGGACTGCGGCTGCTCCTTGACATCCGAGGTTCCCTGCAAGAGGGCAAGGTCTTCAGGGCTCAGTCCTTGCGCAAGTGCACGAAGCTTTCGGCGATCTGCCTTGGCTGAGATTGTCAAGGGCATTCTGTTCATGGGAACAAACAGAGTTGGGACCATGTAAGCTGGCAGAGAGCGTGAGAGATTTGCGATGAGCTTGGGTCTGATGGTGACTAGCTTCTCCACAGTCGTAGCATCAAGACATGTAGTGACTTCGGCAGATTGCTCCTCGTCGTTGGGGAAGACGATGAACCCGACGAGTGTGTCTGGAGCCTGGCTGTTGGCCTGCATTGTGGCGATCTCGGCAGATACATCGAACTCTGGCAGTGCCTGAGCCAGTTGATGCTCGATTTCACCAAGCTCGACGCGCTGACCTCGGAGTTTGATCTGCGTATCTTTGCGACCATGGTAGAAAACAGCACCCTCGTCATTGGCGTGCACAAGATCACCAGTCTTGTAGAAGCGACGCCGTCTTCCCGATCCGTCTTTGGACCAAGCCGGGTCGAAGATGAATGACTTCGCGGTGCGCTCGGGATCCCCGAGATAGCCACGAGCAAGGCCCGGCCCCTCGATCAGAAGCTCGCCCGGCGCACCGACAGGAACGAGCATGTCATGATTATCCGGATCAACGACCCAAAGGTTGCAGCCCACGCCTTTGCCGATGGGAGGCTCCTCGTTGCTGCGTCTGTTGAGAGGAATAAGGGTAGATGTGACAGATGCCTCCGTACAACCATATGAGTTGAGGAGGTTGGTGCTCTCAGGCCATCGGCTGACATCACTTCCGTGAGATCGATCACCTCCAAGGATGATGGTCTTGAGGGAAGGAACTTCTTCAGGAGTGAGAAGTGAAGCAACCTTAGGGTTGAGCTCTGCCCAGTTGGTCTTGGTCCGACGGATCTCACCGGCCAGGTCGTTGATTCGTGATGCTTCCGAAGGAATGTGGAGGGTAGCACCTGCAAAGAGGGTACAGAAGATCTCTTCCGAGCTGGTATCGAAGCTGTAGGAAGCGAATTGCAGAACCTGTCCGTCGGATCGTAACCCGCTGTCACGGCCAAACTCGTACATGGCGGAGCAGAAGGCCCAATGCTCCGTCACACACCCCTTTGGAGTGCCCGTCGATCCAGATGTGAAGATGACATACATAGCGTTGTCTGGGCTGCCATTCGATAAGGGCCTCTTGGGCAGTGGCAGCTTTAATATAGAAGCGTCACAGACGACAAGAGTGTTTACACAGCCCGATGGGAACAGTGACTCAGTCGATGGCGCCACGACAGCAACCTTGGCGCCGAGCTGCCGAACAATGACCTCTTTCCTGTCGAGAGGATGAGAGGGCTCGACAACAGCAAAAGCGCCACCAGCCTTCAAAACACCCAGCATCGCAACGACAGCCCAGATGGACTTCTCGAAGCAGATGGGGACCAAGACATCCGGCCCAACACCGAGGGCATGGAGATGACCCGCAAGGCGATCCGACGCACTATCGAGCTGAGCGTAAGTCATCACACCGTCCCAAGAGCTTATAGCAGTGTGAGTCGAACGCAGCCTAGCTTGGTGGCGAAACAAGTCATGAGCCTGCCTCCTGACAACCGTTGGCGGTATTGCGTTCCACTCCTGGATCTGATAAATGTCTGCATCTGTGACCAGGTTCAGAGAGGAAACCTGGGACTGGGAATTGCTGCTCAGGTACAAGACCGTCTGCTGGAAAAGAGTGACGATTCTCTCTAGTCGCTCCTCATGCAGAACACGGCTGTCGAAGGTGGCAATGACGCGTAGTTGATGCTTACCCATTTCGCACTCGATCGATAAAGGATGGTCGTCGTATTCTGATGACTTGTCGCGATTCTCGACTCCAAAGACTTCTTCCAGTCTAGCTTGGTCGGCAGTGGGAGGAGGCTGTACCAAGAAGAGACAAGAGAACTGGCATGCCCCTCGAGCATCCGAGCTGATGCGCGAGATATTTTGTAGGCCGGTTTGCTCAAAACGCCGCATGTCGGACTCTTGACGTTGGACGGCCTCAAGGAGCTCCATGATTGTCATCTTCGGCTCCCAGCGAATGCGAATTGGAACGGTCGCGATGGTCGGCCCGGTGATAACGTCGAGACCTGGAATAGTTACCGGGGTATTCCTGCCACTCAAAGTGTTTCCAAAGATGACGTCCCGAGAGCCGGAATACCTGCCCGCAACTATAGCCCACGCCGTTTTCAAGAGCGTAGATGCATTGAGACCATTCGTCGGCTTCCAAGTCCAGGGAAATTCGCGTACCACGGTCGAGTCAGGCTTTGGCGTAGAGATGGAGGATGGGACTGGCGGGAAGAATGACAAGTCTGGCCCATCGAGATAGGATTTCCAGAAAGTCTGCGAAGCATTGGTATCGATGCTGTTGACGAACTTGATGAAGTTACCGAAAGGGGGAGAAGGGGCAACATTCTGACCGCTGTACGCCCTCCAGAAAGCGTCTTGGATGATGGACATTGACAATCCGTCATAAATGGAATGGTGAATAGTCCAGACGAAGACTGAGCTCCTCTGTGCCCCCGAGTCCACGTCGATCAAGGCATATCGGCAGAGTGGCGTGCCGAAAGTCATCGGCTGTTGCGCGTCTCCGGCCAAATACGCATCCAGATCGTTCCCGAAGTTCCAAGACAAAGGACCTCTGACCACAGCCTGGAGCATCCCTTGGTCCGCGGTGTTGACAAGTCTGGTACGGAGAATGGGATGTGCGAGGGCCGTGATGTTCCATGCCTCCTCGAATTGGAACATGTTGATATGGTTGGGCAGGTTGAAAACCTTCCTGCTGATGTACGCCTCTGAGGTGTCATGCTTGGATGAAAGTGAGATCAGGCCTTCTTGCAGGGGTGTGCATGGGTAGAGGTCTTCGACGTCCGCGGGAGAGGTGTTACATTGCTGAGCAGCTTCCCGGCGTAACTCCAAAGCAGCATCAAGCGGGACAAGTGAGAATGGCGCCACCTGCTTCTCAGCCGCTCCAGTCGATACTTCTGATGCAAATTTGGCTAGATCGGAAAGCTTTGGGTACCTGAAGAAGTCTGACAGGCCCAACGGCAAACCAATAGCTCTAGCCGCGCTGGCCGCTTTCATTGCAGCGATGGAGTCTGCGCCGAGCTCGAAAAAGGAGGTATTCTTTCCGATTAAGGTGGGATCAATGTCGAGGGTCGAAGACCAGACTGATTGCAATCGGTGCTCAGCCTCAGTCTCCAGTGCTTGGACAGCCCCTTGAGCACCATGAAGGATTGACAGTTGGCTCGACGACAGTCGCTGCGCCAACAGTCTGAGCACGCGACGGTCGGTCTTCCCAGATACCGTCAAAGGTACGGAGGGAATGGGTATGAGAACAGCTGGAATCATGTAGGCGGGCAACAAACGGGAGAGCTCAACTGTGACTCGCGTCTTAGCTTCTGCCGCGGCAGCGAGTTGCTGTTCGCTGGGCTGTTCCCCTCCAGATCCGGGGAACACAACAAAGGCCACCAGAGTAGTTGAGCCCTTGGATGATGCCAAGTCCTTGACGACTTCAGCAACGGGTTCTTGGCCGGGAAGACTCTTGCCAAGGTGGTGTTCAACTTCGCCCAGCTCGATACGATGACCTCTCAGTTTCACTTGAGTGTCTTTTCGACCGAGTAGCATCAGAGTTCCGTCAGCTTCATACTGTCCCAGGTCTCCTGAGAGATAGAACCGAGCCGTGTTACGGTTCGGGAATCTGCCACGCCATTTGGGCTCGTCGATGAATGCTCGTCTGTCGACCGGTCGGTAGTAGCCTCTGGCAAGTGCAATGCTTTCGACAAGAACCTCGCCGGGCATACCAATGGGAAGAAGGATATCGTGATTGTGAGGGTGGACAATCCAGATCTTGGCACCTACGGTGTGGCCCACATTCCGACTGTCACTCTCGTGTGTTAATGAGAGTGTAGAGGTCTCCCAGATGCCCATCTCAGTGCCGCCATAAGTGTTGATGAGATTCAACTTCGGACTCAGCGAAATCACCTCCGACTTCCGCAGAGGTTCACCTCCAACGATGAGATATCTAAGAGAGGAAGCGATTGTCGGCTCGACCTGCGCGGCGACAGTCGGTGTGAGGAATGCATGCGTGACTTGAAGCTTCGCCATGCTAGCGTTGATGTCATTAACAACCTCCTGGCCGTTGGGAATGCATACGCATCCTCCAGCGTAAAGGATCGTCAGAGTCTCTGACATTGTGACATCAAAGGCGGGAGAAGCAAACTGCAAGCATCGGGTGTGTTGGTCAATGTGAAAGGGTCGAAGAACGTCTCTGATGCCGTTGCAAATGGCTTGATGCTCGTGCAGGACGCCCTTGGGGACTCCCGTACTTCCAGAAGTAAAAAATGCAGTTGCGAGAGCGGTTGCGGCCACCTGAGGGAGTGGCTCCGCGTCGGTAATGCTGATCTCAGCTATTTGTGGGAGGTTTCCCATGATTTCGATATCATCCCCAAAGTCTGGCAGAGTCTCGTCGACAAAGTTGGTGATGAGGCACTTGGCCGAGACCTCATTAGCAATTGCAGCCACACGTTCTGCGGGAGCTCGAGGATCCACAGGGACAAAGACGCAGCCAGCTTTTAGAATAGCGAGCATGGCAACCATGCTCCATCGCGATTTCAGCATCTTGGAGATGATGAAGGCGCCTTGACCCCATCCCTTGGCAACAAAGTGGCGGGCCACAGCTTCGGAGTAGTAGTCTAACTCGGCGTAGGTGAAGCTACCATCCCAAGCACAGAGCGCTAAGTCTCTTGGGCGATGGAATGCATGAGCAGTGACAACGGTGTGAATGCACTCTTGACTGTCTGATTGAATGTTGTTATTCCACCTGGAGAGCTGCGCTATTTCATGGAAAGGCAACAGGTCAATCTGGTCGATCCCCAAATCCAAGCTAATGCTGGGACTGAGCAGTTGATGGCAGATGATTCGGAAAGTGGCTACCACAGCCTCCATCTTTTGCTCATGTGCTGCACCGGAGACATTGATGTGGCACTGATTTGATTCTTGATCAGACAGCACAAGTGTGTAGAAAAGCTGGAAAGTGGTTAGTGATGTAGTGTCAACATGGCGTCTCTCAATTCTACTCACCTCCTCAGGAGCAATATGGGCGATTGACGAAGGTGGCTCATCCACTGTGACGAGAAACCGGGTAGGACAATCGCTGAGTCTCAAAGAAACACCAGCATCTTCCGCTACTGTGGATTGGCTCACTTGATGTAAGACGGCGCCGACCGTGACGGGATCAGGACCACTGTGGAGATTGCGCATCGTGACATAGAGGCCATCTTCATGACTATCACTCTGATGCAGATTTGCCAGATTCACATTGTCGGAGTCTGTGTGCACGTGGCTTGCGATTGCCCATGCAGTTTTGAGAAAGGAGTTGGGCTGTAAATTGAGCCTGGAGCAGGCTTCTCGAAGGGCTTGTGATGAGACCACGAGCTTTTTCGAAGTAGACTTCATTTTTGTATGGTAAAAAGTAATTTGATGATACAGCCTACCGAAGGATTGTTGATTAGTCGTATTAGGACAGATGGACTGGTAGAGTCGAAAAACGAGGTTCAGCGAAGAATATCGTAGTACCACGGATTCAGGCTCATGGTGAAGTGGCTTCATGCAGTAATTATCTGAGTGATTGAAACTTCCGTTCCTTCCCCCACCCCTAGTCAGTATCGTCTTCTCTTGTCATATCACAAACGCTGACACTGCCAAAACAACGCTCGGTGTTGATGGAAATTAAAGAGCGTGTTACCAGGGAGTCTTGGCTGTCGGCCACTGTTGCTCAAAGCCCAAAAGGGCAACGTGAATGACCCTGCCCAAACCTTAAGACGGTAGACTGATCCTTTCGACAAGCAGTGCAGTCATCATTGTGCACAAACGCGAGGGTTTGGAAGGAATCGACAACAGTCGCATTCGGAGCTCCAGTGACTCCAGCTTCCTACACAAGCTCAGTAAGCCAGTATGGATCGTGAGTCGTGACCTTGTTTCAATCTCCGGCATGTCACCACGAGTTCCACCTTGGGTCCCAGACTTATGTTATGTGGTGCGTTCATACATATCAGCGAATAGGAGACATCGCACTTTTCGCCGAAAAGCAGGGTCACATCGCCCGTCGACCTAGCTTGACATGACTGCAAGGTTCCGCTTTATTCGGCTTCGACGCGAGAGTGAGCCTCTGCGGAGGTTACCCCGGTCCTGTTCCTATGATCAGACGAACCTCAGCCGAAAAACTCGTTAGGATTCCGGATTCTTCGTAAGCGAAGTGGGGCCGTAGACGGATCCGGATCGTGGGGCCAAGCTGCAAGGTCAGCAATATTCCCTGGCTGCGGCGTGGCTCAAACGCAGGACGAGCCCGACGGGGAATTTAGATTGCTGCAAGATATCATTTCCGGAAACCTAGGGCTAATGTGGTAAGAGCAGTACCACCACGGGTAAGCCGGGTCATCACGCAACTGCAGATGTTGCTGACCCAGACCAAACAATCGGAATACCAAGGGTTCCTAAATCCTGCACGGGAGGTGTGAGAGGAATTACTCCGTACATCGAATCTATATGCGGCCCGCGCGGCAGCAATGCAGAGCCGAAGTTGGGCTGAATAACTCCAACTTGACCTTGAGAGTCCGCCAGTGGCCACGGAGATTTGAGCCATGCCGACAGTCTCAGGCTTTCAGGGCGAAGGAACGTTGCCACACTTCAAACCTGGAACACTCGTATCCGCACGTGCGGTTTAGTCGGGATCCGGCTGGTGCTTCAAGAACACGGGAGCGAGCACGACATGCCATTTGTCAGGGTGTCATCTGGGCCTCTTATGTATCCTTGAATGACTCTAAGTTTGACCCCGTCCCACCGTCATATCTGGAGTTCTAAGACAAGACATCCGTTGCCACGGGACCGGTGCCAACTTTCCACTTCCATGTTGCATTTGTCTCAACGAATTGCCATCAACCTACTCCAGTTCAATCCCTTCAAAGTGGCTGCCTAAACTCATATCACTCTTTTACCACATCACAACCAAAACACTCGCTCACAGCAATCGGCACGATGACGAGCGCGAAAGATACTGATTCACTGGAGACACCAGAGCGAACATGTTTCGGAATACCTCTCTCTGCACTAGCGGTGTGCATTGCCTTGTCCCTCACTGTTGGACTGATTGGCATGGTGAGTACAAGGAGTTTTCTTCTAGCCGAACCTACGAAATGGGTGTAGATGGCATTGCATACCACTCTTCTTGTGAATACTCAAGTGAAAACTCGCTAACGTATGACGAAATACAGGATGGCACAATTGTGGGCGTAGCAACTCCTGAAATTACGACCGATCTTGGAAGTCTTGGTGATGTTGGTTGGCTTGGATCTGCCTAGTATGTGTTTGAATGCGTTTTTGATGCACCCAACTCAGTCTCGCCCACGAACTGACAGATACGGCTCAGCTTTTTGGCAGCAGCAGCGTCTCAACTTGTCTTTGGCGCCCTTAACCGAGTAGTCCCTCACAAACATGTCTACATTGCAGGAATCTTCCTGTTCGAGCTCGGTTGTCTGCTTGCCGGACTAGCGAACACATCTACAATGTGTATCGTTGGTAGGGCGTTTTCTGGCCTAGGCTGTTCTGGAGTTGTATCAACCTCACTAGTGTACGTCAAAGTGTTCTTCAACATAATGCTCAGAACATCCTTCGCTGACTAGCCTGTCCTGATGCCAGACTCGTAACCGAAATTCTACCACCTGCCCGTCTCCCACTCATGATCGGAGTCTTGGGTGCTATGGAGTTGGTCGGCCAGATTACTGGTCCTCTCATTGGTGGTGCCCTGACGGATAACGCATCATGGAGATGGTGCTTCCTGATAAATGTACCCATGGGAACAGTGGCTGGTGCAGTCGTTTTCTTCTTGCTCAGGACCCATCGGAAGCCTTGGAAGACGATTTTCCAAGAGCTAAAGTTGATTGACGGCATCGGCATTCTCATCTTAACTCCGGCCATTGCTCTCATTTTGTTCGTCGTTCAGTCTGGAGGGAACACGTTCGCATGGAACAGCGCGCAATCTATCAGCATGTTGACAGTGGGATTCGCTCTCCTCGTGGCGCTCGTATTCTGGGAGCACCGAAAGGGCGAGGCCGCTGTCATTCCCCTAACACTGTTCAAGAACCGCAGCATCTCTTTCGCCGCAGCTTTTGCTGTCACGGCTGGTATGGCTATGGCTTTGTTTGACTACTACGTGAGTACAATCTTCATCGAGTGGTGTCCCTCACACCTGCTATGAGCCAGATTTTAACACACCGCAGATACCGCTCTGGAACCAAGTCATCAAAGGCTACTCAGCCGCACGCTCTGGCATCCTGCTTTTACCCCTAAACGCTTGCTCCGCTGTTGGTGTGATGGCAGGTGGCCTTCTGGCGAACACCATCGGTCGCGCGAACCCTGTTATGCTTCTCGGTGGTACTCTTACGGCCATCGTATCTGGTCTTTTCAGCACCATTACCATGGACAGCACTGACTCCCGTATCATGGGGATCTCGGCACTGGCCGGTTTCGCTGCTTTGGCGTCTCAGCAGCCCATTGTTGTGGCCCACAACGCTGTCGAGACCAAGCTATCACCAACTGCCATCTCAATGATGCTCTTCAGCAGCATGGTGGGCAGTGCGATCAGTCTTGCCATTGCGCAGGCGGTCTTTCTCAACAAGCTTCAAGGTAACCTTCGTCCAGTACAAGGCGTCGACGTAGACAAGATCATCCGAAGTGGCGCGACCGAGCTTCGCCACATCGTTGATCCATCATTGCTACCAAAAGTTCTCGAACTTTACAACCTTTCAATTGTTCAAGTGTTTTACATGGCTTTGGCGGCTGGTATTGCCATGACAATTGCATCACTTTTGGTCAAGTGGACGAGGATCTTGGAAAAGAAGCCAAAAGACGCAGAAACCTGTGAGCCTTCGCCAGTCACATCAGCCGGGACTGGAGTGACCGAGCCTGAGGACAGAGAAAACACCGAAACAACCACGGAAACTATCGTTGAGAAGGATAAAGTTTAATACGTAAATCATTGTGGACGGCCATAGTGTACAAGGAGCACCTTGGGTCTGTTGTTTTATGCAGTTTGTTGCCAAATATGCACGCTTAGGTCTGGTGGTTTGATTATTTGTTCATGAGATTTCATTTCACTTGGCGAACTGGCTCGATCCACGTTCATTCCGTTAAATACGTATCATTTCTCTCAATTATCCGCAGAGTTATCCGACGAGGTCTATTGCCCAAAATCGCACATTGCTGGCATTTGTAACATGACATATGAACTGACGACTATGAGTCCTTTCAAAGTGATCATATCCGAGAGCTTTCAGTTAACTTAGTACCTTAATCCCCCGTTTCATCCCGAACCGTTACGAGAATCACCAAACGCACACGCTTCCAAGATTACTAGCTCATTGTTCAGGTCGTGACTTTATGACATTCATCTTTATTTACAGGCAAGCACTTTATTTACCAGTACATCCGTGCAGGATTTCAACTTCCTCATTATTAAACCTTTCAAAGCGCTTAAGCTGTTGCCGCTGTCTGGGTTACACTTGAGGCTGCGATTTTGGCCATAGTGTTTTGCTTCTTGAGCGGCAGGGTTGACAATTTGCGACGGTACATGTGCTATAACTGATGTTAGTGATAGAAAAAGACAAAGACGAAGTAGAGAATAACTTACCAATGACGCCGAAACAACCGCCATTGCCTGGGCATTCTCCTCGTTTTCATCGATGAAGTATCCCCATGTGGTCTTATCCTCCTCCACGCAGGTTGCCAGGACGCAGTACTTCCCATCGAACCGCTCAGACAGCTGCTGGGTATGATGAATTTTGGCCATGGCGTTAACGTCCTTCATGAAGTGCAAGCCCCTAACAACGGCGGAGGCAATGTCAGGTCCAGTTCCATCGATACGAATGGCGAAGCTGTCGGCAGGATTGATCATTCCGACAACAGTTTGCAATGTGCCATCGCTAGTAACAGAAATGTTGCCGATGTTGGAGGCACTATCGTACTTCTCACTTGGCATAAGTGCGTAGCTGGCAATGAAGAGGTTGATAACCTCCTGGTGGGAGATCTCTCGCGCAAGGGCCTCGCACATCATCTGGACTCGGCCTCCAAAGTTGATCTGAAGCTCGACGGGTATGTCAAGGCCCCAACGCCTGTTGAGAATCCAGGTCGCAGCAGCCTTGCCGCTTTGTGAGTTAACCCGAATGATTGTGTCCAGAGGAATGCCCAAGTCTTCTGGATCGAGAGGGAGGTATGGAATGTCCCAAATCGGCCTAATTCCCTTCTCGGCGGCCTCGACTCGTTGCGCAATACCCTTTCGGATGATATTTTGATGGCTGCCACTGAATGCTTGAAGCGCAAACTCACCAGTATAAGGCATACGCTGAGACACGATCAAACCAGTGAGCTTCTCATACTTTCTCTTAATCTCGTAAAGTTTTGAAAAGTCGAGACCGGGATGGATGCCGCGCGAGTACAAGTTAAGGGCCAGGGTGACGAGATCAACATTGCCAGCGCGCTCTCCGTTGCCGAACAGACATCCCTCGACCATGTCAGCACCTGCAAGCATGCCCAATTCAGCTGCAGCAACACCACATCCACGGTCGTTATGGGTGTGAATTGAGATAGAAATCTTTTCGGGGTCAGACAGAGAGGCTCGGAAGGTCTCGACTTGGTCTGCAAACACGTTGGGAGTAGCAACCTCGGTACTAGTGGCCAAAACCACGACCAAAGGGTCCTCCACAGTAGGCTCCCAGGCCTCTCTCACAGCCTCAGTGATCTGCACAGCGTAATCGTGGTCGGCTTCGTTGTAGGACTCGAGGCCAAAAGCCATGGTCCAGTCCGTTACAGCCGCCGATTCCGGGTCATCTTTGGTAATAGATCGCAGATATCGAACAGATCTAACAGCCTGCTCGAGTGCTCTCTCTCGTGTGAAGCCCTGGTATTTGAGCTGCTTGTCACTGACGCAGATATAAGTGCAAACGGACGCTCTTTTGGCGCCACGGAGAGCGGCGACGGTGCGAGCCAAGAAATCTTCTCGCGTAGGAGAAAGACCCCGCAGGCGTACAGTGTCAGGGACGATGTTGGGCGTCTCAATCAGACGTCTCGTAAAATCGAACTCGACTTGGGATGCGGCCGGAAAGCATACTTCGATTTCGGTGTAACCAATTTCAACGAGCATCTGGAAATATTCCCACTTTTGCTCAATGGTCTATGAAGAAAATTAGCCTCCCATAGGTTTGATTGCCAAATACATGCGTTAAACTTACCAAAGGGTTGATGAGAGATTGGTTGCCATCGCGCAAATCAGTTGAAAGCCAGACTGGAGGCTTCGTCAAAACCTGGTTGGGCCATTTTCGGTTTGGATTGTGGATTTGCTGGAATCCTGTGTACTTAGTGTGTGGGTCGGGAAGCCTATTTTTGCAATAGCTGTAAGTAAGCCAGCTATTACGGATGGCAAAGGGAATGCGCTGCAATTGGGGAGCACGTACATCTTGACCGGTTGTAATCTTCGGAGGATTGAAAATGGAGTTAACACGACAAATCACAGCACAATATGACTAATGATGTTATAGGTTGTTAATCAGATTATCAGTTGAGATGCTCACACCCTGGATGTTTATTTGGTCCCACTGGCACTTGAAGGTATATGTATCAATCAGCTTAATCTGGCGGGAAATGCCCTATGTTCTAGACGCGGGTCTATCATCCGAGCTTCTTACCAAAGGAAAAGAAAGTTCTTGACTATGCAGCTATGACATTGCATAACGTGGGCTTTTACCTGGGGCGGCAACGTGGCAGTGACACAGCGGTCTTCATGCTTGGTCTGTGTTTGCAACAGGGGCCCAAGTCTCGGCCCAACTTCAAGGGGTCCAAACGACTAGGTTCCCAGCGCGTCAATTGACATGTTGGGAATACCATCGGTCAGCAAGCCCCCGTCCCCGGATCAGGACGGGAAGTCAGACGCACCTGTTGTCAGTTTTAGAAACCGAATTTCATGTTTGGCTCACACATTCAACGTCGGTCGGTGCAAGACACAGACATGGAAGTCAGAAATGCTGACCAGGTAGCAAAAAGCGCTTTTATCGAATTCTACGCATCTTCAAGCCTCGAGGAAATACGCATACAACCACCTCTTTTTCTCTATTTTTCTTCCGCTCAATCGTGATCTAGCGGGTTTCGGCGTCCAGGAATTGGATACCAAAGAATTTGGAAGATTGATCCGTAAACGGTAATGCTTCTTTACACCACATGATCTCCATTACTGAGTTCATGTACCTATGTTGCAACTTCATGTCTACTGAGATCGACTTGATCTAGTGCGGGCTCAAAATGAAGCAGGTTTGCCGGGTGAGATGATCAAAGTAAGTAGCACCTACTTTGCCAAGGTTTGGATACATTTAGTTTAGATTATGCTTATCTTCCACCATGGATCGCTGGGTTCAGACAAGGTGCTAGAAGACTCAAACCAACTGATTCCTTAAAACTCAAATCAAAGCAACTTCAAACACTACAATAGAATAACGTTTCGCACCCTAGTTTTCTCTACCCACATCGTTATGTCTACAGATAATTTCTCATGAAGTTCCAAGAACCTTCTTCAGAGCCTCGATAATCACGTCAATCTCCTCTACTAAATACGAGAAGACAGGTCAGCTCTCTGGATCATCCAGAAGGGTTGAAGACCGTAACTCACCGGTGTTGTAGTGCACCAAACTCACTCGGACAACGCCATCTTCGCCGAGACCGAGGATTTTCTCGGCCAGCCGCTTTGAGAAGAAATGACCCCACCGAATCCCAGCAATGGATTGGGCCTCGACTCCCTCTACGACGCTTTGAGATGATTTTCCCTTTACGGTAAAACTCACAGTGGGAACCCGGGTTGAAGCTGCAGAAGAAACGTCGCCTCGAATGGATACATCAGGCCGCGACTTCAGAAACTCGAGAAGATGCTTCTGCAAGACTTCTTCGTGCTGAGCAAACTCAGCCCAGGTCTGCTTTGGGTTATCCCCGAAATATGCCACCAGCGGCATGACCGCTTGTGTGAGCTCGTAGCTAGCCGCAGCCAGCTCAAGCTTGTCCATCAAAGTTCCAGACGGATTGAAGTAGTGTCCGAGTGACTGGAGCTGCTCCTGTGCCTTGAAGGATCCGTATAGCAAAGATATGTGCGGACCGTATACCTTTGAGTTGTACACAGTCAGTTTATCCCGCACAGGTGGTTTCCTCATAGAATCGCTTACCTTGTACCATGAAAACGCATAGAAATCAGCCCCAATCTCCTTTACATCAATCGCACGGTGCGGCGCATAAGCAACCCCGTCGACACAGAGCAGGGCCCCCGGGACTTCGTGCACAACATCTGCAAATGCCTTGATATCATGAATGCTTCCCAGGATGTTACTGGCGTGTGTACAAGCTACAAAACGAGTCTTCGGTGTCAAGAGGTTCCGAAGTGCCACCACATCGAGTTTGGGGTTTGAGTGATCAGAAGGCGCCCACCACTTCACCGTTGCGCCCGCGAGAGTTGCATAGTGGAGCCAAGGGTCAATGTTAGACTCATGGTCAACTTCGGAAAGAATAACTTCATCACCAGCCTTCAACTTTAGAGCTGCTGCAAGGTTACGGAAAGCTTGAGTTGTTGATGGTGCAATTACTAATACGGAGTGTAAGTACATGTGACCATGGTAGTTGGGCCCTTCCCTTTGAATCTGGGCGTGGGGTGATGGGTGACCCTTACCGATTTCACCGACATCGGCATTAACGTAATCGGCGGCAACTTTGTACGCCTTGTCGAAAGTCTCCGTTGAGATCTTGGAGGTTTTGTAGCTTGCCCCCAGTTGCACGTTGTTGTTCACGAGATATTCCGAGATGCTGTTCTTTGATGTCAGTAAATGAGGTAGCTTCAGTGTTGCCCACCGTGCCTGATCCCCAAGAGAATTATGTTTGACCGGCTCTTTCTTACCTCTTTGCGACTGTGCCAAGCACTTGACTTCCACCAGCGTTGTCGCCAAAGATCTGGTTTTTTGCCAAAGCTGGGAACTGAGCCCTAGCCTTCTCAACTGAAAATGTTGAAGCCATCGTGGTAGTCTAGTCTTTGAACAAGAATCACTTTCCTTACACTAAGATACGTATAACTCAGTCGTAGATCCTCATACCTCTTGAATCCAGTATTTTCCGCGATGTCGGTTGATGATATGAGCCAGCGTTCAACCCCACATTCAGATTCCACGATGGACTCAGGTAGAGAGGACGTTGCCTCAGAACACGCATTGACCGCCTCCCTTCATATGCAAGGTCATAATCATCCATGCTGGGTCGCAGAGAGCGCATAAGCGACGTCATAATGACCAAGACACCCAACGACAGTCACTGGATAAAACCTGCATAAACTTTACCTACTTCCATCCATGCTCTCCATATTCTAGATTCTTGAGACAGTGCAGGACGAAACATGGTCATGATGCTGACAAAGTGCGGGGTGTCGCTGGCATCAATGAGGCCCTCAGAGCTCCACTAGTTGAGTTTTTGGGAGAGCCTGAGTTAAGTTTAATCAGATCTCCAAGAGGGGTCCAATAATCATGTAGAGACAGCAACGACACCGCATATTCTTAGTCCTTATCGTGCATTATCTTATCAATAAGAATTACTATAACTGGGTCAGAACTCTCAAGAGCAGACACGAGGAGAGGTACACACGATCGTGCAGATTGCAAACTCCAATTCCAACCCCAGCTGGTCATCACTCATTTGATCACCGCATAGGCCGTAGTCAATCTCAACCATACTTTGTCAAGAGATCTCCGGACAAATTCTCTGTCAAGCAATCTGAAGATGGAACATGGTATGGAATCCAGATCGACCCGCCTTTATCCCGATGCCTGTAACTGACTGCTCATCAAGTCGTTGAAATCGGGGGCGTCCGCGTTCGGATCACACCTGTCGACGAAAATCCGAAGACAGCTGTTGCATTCCAGGATCTCGTTGGGCAGCTGCAGCTGACTACGGCTCTCGCCAGGATCCCTCGACCAATTTCTGAGGCCCGTCGCCGTGTTCAAATACTTGTGTCAGTCGACTTTGATGCGGTGTCGGGCTGGATGGGCACAGGGCAGCATCCCAACAACTGCCTAGCCGACTTCTCATCGGGCATCTTCGCAGGCCGAGTTGGCGTAGGCCGCCTTCTGGGTCTCTTTCACCGTATCGGCGTCTCCGACAAGGTAACATGGTTCATACCAGGTCACTCTATGGAAACGTTCCCAGCGGAGACGAAATGTATCGTAGACTCAGGCGCGGAGATTGCACTTCATGGCTATTGCCACGAAGACTGCACCAAGCTTGATACGAAGCAAGAGGAAGATGTCCTGGACAAGTGTATTGCCCTTGCCGAGTCTTTGACTGGGAAGCGCCCTGTCGGATTCCGAGCTCCTTTGTACCGAATCCGCCATGAGACGATTTCTCTATTGGAGAAAAAGGGGTTTCTTTATGACACCTCACTCAGCGGCCACGACTCACAGTTGTACCCTCTCGACCGAGGCTTTTCTCTCACCCCAGTCGACTATTCTAAGCCAGCACATACATGGATGCAGCCCTCTGTCCAGCCGCAATCTACCGGCATTGTTGAAATCCCTGCCAACTGGTACATGGAAGACATGACCCCCCTCCAGTTTTGGCCCAACGTCGAGAATTCTCACGGCTTTGTGTCGGTTCAGACGATCGAGAAGATGTGGAAAGACCGCTTTACCTGGTTGTGGAGCCATGGCGCTGACGGAAATGGTCCCGGTGACTTCGTCTTCCCCTTGGTCCTCCATCCTGATACCTCAGGCATGGCACATATCGCAGGAGCCATCGAGGATGTGCTACTCTGGCTGAAAAGCTGGGGATCACAGGTGGAATTCGTCACATACGAGACAGCAGCAAGGTCATATGTGGAGCAAAAGGGTAATTAGTGCAAGGTAGACCTCGTTCCCATAACATAATGCCGTACACGAGATAGACCTTCGTCTTCATGCCCACATGCTAAATACGATCATTTGAGTATCAGATTACTATTGCTTGTCAAGTGATCTTGAGGCAACAGGATCGGTGTCAATTATGAGTATAAGTCTTTTTAATTCTATAGGAATATGATCCATCATAGCAAGACTTATCGTGGCGCCCATCTTCTGCACCTAATGTATCGTGAAGATTGTCTGAGGCCAATCTTCCTAAATCGTAGTCTCCGAGATTGCTGTATCTAACAGGTATTTGCAGAATAACAAGTACTCAAGTATCTAGCTGATACAACCTTCATGCGTTACTTAAGATGCCGAGAAATTCGTTCTTAAGGTAGTTTTTGCAGCGCAATGATGCGTCCGTCCCAGCTATGTTGGGTACAATGTTTCTTGCGGTAACGCGGAAAACCTCCGACGTAACCTCATGAAAACAACTGCCATAGCCACAAGCCCTGCCGTCTGACGAATTATCACCAACATCAGGAGTCGCTTATGCGAGTCTCCGCTCGCAATGCAAAGTCAGCGGACGTTTGGGGCCCATACAACATGCCTGTACTGTCACACCATCTGTAGTAAACAGCATCATGGAGGCTGCAATCGACAAAGACGATCGTCACGGCTAGTGAAATCCTCTGGAGGAGGGATAGATGGCGCCTACAAGTATTCGTCAGCCACGTTCCTGTTCAAACAAAAATCTATGGATGAGCATCCTACAGAGACAACAACTCCTATCCTCCTAGCCTTTTTGATACGAGCACCATGACCAATATTATCAATTTCCAGATCTTTTCTCGCTATATCGGCTTATTTGCCTTAGTCCTGACTATTTCCGGTCTCGCTTTCGTACTATGGCGAGTGGCAAAATACCGGCATATTCCAGGCCCCTGGCCATGCCGAATTTCTCATCACTATGTTGCATTGTTCGAATTGATTCGTCAAAGGCCTCAGGCCATCGCAAAATGGCATCGGAAATATGGCCCTTTCGTGCTTATTGCACCAGGAGAAGTGTCAATCTCCGACGTTACGGCTATGCGAGACCTTTACAGCAGTTCCAAGAGGAACCCCAAGAGCGATTACTTTGACCACTTCATTTATCACGGAGAGCGGTCAATATTTGCCGAGAAGCCGTATGAAGAGCACAAGGCGAAGAGAGGATTGTCTTCGGCGTTCTACCAGGCAACCTCCATCTACAAGTCAGAGATACAACAGCCTCTCCGGCAAAAGGCGCTTGGAGTCCGAGAGACACTTGAAAGACATTCCAAGCTCGAGCAAATCATCGATGTATTTCCCGTCATCAACCACTACGCATGGGACAACATCACCGCGTTGGTTTACGGACCAAGGCACTGCTCTCATGCTGTGCAAGGAGACTACACAGATCGCGACATTCTTGCCAGGCTCAAGAACACCGAGATGTGGAACTCTCTCAAGTTCAATCTACCTTTCGCCCACAACATAATGGAAAAGGCCGTTTCCATGTACACTGGCTCATCCAAATTCCTCTCGGCGGAGCGAGACCTCGATGTTTGGGCCATGCAGCGCCTGGCTTACTCACTTTCTGATCCAAAGTCATCGTCTGACTGGTCGCTTATTCGCCTCATTCAAGATCTCCGACTTGCTGGTCGTGATATTTTTGATGACTACGTGGCATGCGAGGTGATCGATAACCTCCACGCGGCTCAGGCTACCGTCACTGTTGCCTTGACGTATGTGGTCTACCACCTGAGCCGGAACCCTGACTGGCAAGCCAAGGTTCGAGCTGAGATTGAGGCGCTACCGCGGGAAGATGACGGCCTCCCAGTCTGGCAGTTACTCGACAAAGCCCCTATTCTAGAAGCATGCATAAGAGAGTCATATCGGATCAATCCAGTTTCTAGTGGGCGAGCCGAGCGTATATTGGCCAAGGGCACCCGATACGGCGATGTTTACATTCCCCCATACGTAAGTTGCCGGTTGCACTCCCGCTGCCATAGAACCCAAGCCAGTATTCTACACGCCGTTCTAACATTTACCCATGTAAAAACTAGACCGTTGCATCCGCTTCGACCATTGCGTTGCACCTGGACC
Organism: Colletotrichum costaricense; assembly: GCF_030867565.1. NCBI lineage: Eukaryota > Fungi > Ascomycota > Sordariomycetes > Glomerellales > Glomerellaceae > Colletotrichum > Colletotrichum costaricense. Next base: position 3,307,099 of record NW_026848232.1, on the reverse strand, counting down.
CGTCAGTCTTTCCCGAGCCGCTGGAATTCAACCCAAGGCGGTGGTTAGACGTCAAGCCTGAAGGCTTGTTAAGACTGGAGCGGTCTTTCATCCCATTTGGGTATGGTGCCCGTCTATGCCTGGGCAAAGCATTTGCAACTCTCCAGGTGAAGATGTTGATATCTGCTGTTCTTCTCACGTTCGAGACTGCATTGGACGATCCAAGTCGTATTATGGAACAATGGGGAACACAGGATGCTTTGCCGAAGGGGCTTAACTGTAAACTCCGTTTCCGAAAGAGACAGGATGTTTCATGAGCAGAGCCGATGTTTAGTCGGATGAACCGGTAGCATCGGGACCTGACAGGTTGTCAAGAAATGGGACATGGAAAATGGTTCCGGTGGGGGAGGATCATTTTTAGTGAGTAGCATAGTACCACAAAAAACGAACGGGAACATTCGTAAACGGCTCGACCAAGAAACTTTCTCAAAGTGTCTTGACATTGCATCGCCAGCAGACCACAAAGGGTCTGGTTTGAGAGCGTTACGCCTAGGCTCAGCATTATTAAGGAGCTGCTGATCTTGGACACGTTGGCTGACTCGCTTTCCCCCAGTAGGAAAGAAACGTGCTTCCTTCGTGGTCTGACAATCAAACGTTCAAACCCTATATGTATTGGCATGCCTAGACCGAGCATGGAGGTGCGGCCGTTTGCGCGCTTCGGCGCGGGGAATAATGTCCGCAGTTGATCCCACGCGGAGCCCTCCCGTTGCATTTTCCCCGGGATCTCGGCACCGGGGTCGCTATGCTGGCACTAGGATTTGATGCGAGAATCCTTCCCCCTTCCCCTGGAAGCTTGTGGGACTCGCCGGCGGTGTGGATACAAACGCCTCAGCCTCGGTAGCACCGACACTGCCTTGGCGAAAGTTTAAGGTGCAGGAGGATTTCGAGAGACCCAGGTTGTTGAATAGTGTCACGGAAGGACGGGCTTTACTCCATGACGTGCTGCCGATATTCATAGTGTTCCTGCCCGCTGCGGCCCGTCTTGAGGCCTGTCTGTCTCTGGTGTGTCTGATGCGGTTAAGAAATATTTCTGCAGCTTCCTGCAAGTTCAGCGCTTGACTGCATTCCGTACTCTTTTAGTCTTTATTTTCTTCGCTATACGGACCGAGTGCAGGTTGTGCTCTGAGTAGTTTATTTACAGTTGCCGCCACCATGAACACCATGAGCTGCGAGGGTGACATGAGGTCTCTTTTGATGGCCCTTACAGTCAACCCGGCCGAGCGGAGGAGAACACAAAACCGACTGGCAAAGCGAAAGTCCCGTATGCAACCTCAAAACCAACATACCTTACCCTGCCTACACCCTCACTTCACTATCTTTACCCTCACTCCCAGCCCAGCCCAGTCCAGCACATGCCACAGCACATGCCAGAGCACATGCCACAACATCATCCGTTATCATCCATCCAATAGAGAAGAAACGTTTAGAAACCAACAAGTCGAGTTATTCTAGGAGCCAAGGGAAAGAGTGCCGCAGCAGCCGCTTCAGCAACGAGCCATGTCGCGTCATCATCCACAGCAACATCAGCAACAACGACGAGGAGGTCAAGAAGCGCTTCTTCTTCACCCCCAACGGTCACAGCAAGTGTGCTTACGCGTCTTTACGGTACCATTGTCACGAGAGTCTGGGCTAATGAGATTCTGCAGGACCTCACATACACCGCAGCACTTGCCGATCCGTTCGGTTCACTTCAGACCCCGCCGCATGAGTCGACCCAAGACTTTGGGCAGGCAGCAGTAATTTTCCCTGCTTCGGAAATGGGAGTGTCTGGAGAAGCTGCTCCACGGACGCTGCAACGAAACGCCGTAACTGATGACCTTGACGCGAGCTCATATTCGGCTGGAATCCCCCACAACTTGAACACTGTCGAATTCATCGAGCCGTGGACATTAGACGCCAGCATGACACTCATGACACCGAACAGCAGACACGAAGACATGTCAGACCTTTCAACAGAAGATATCCTCACATTAGGGGTAAGTTGTATATCTCACTTCGTCCCACCATCACTTCCTTAAGAGCACAGATGAGGATTTCTTATATAAGTACTCATCCGGAATCTCTCACATTTCATTTTTCTGCCCTAAATCTCAGCAACGATCAAAAGCTCCATTACTTTGCACGTCCATTTGCTGACAATATGGGGAAAGTTTGCGAGACCAACTCAAGGAAGCCCTTTGCACATTGCAGCAACACACGGCCACATCAATGTGGCTAAAACGCTGATCCTCCACGGTTCGGATGTCAATGCCGCGGATAAAGCTGGGCTGGCCCCAATTCACTACGCGACGCAAAACAACCAAGGTCCAATGGTGACCATGCTTGCGGAGCATGGAGCTGACGTCGACTTCTTGGACCCGGACGGTTGCACGCCTCTCTACAGAGCGGCAGAAAGTGGGAACAAAGCAATGGTTGAGCGTTTACTGCGACATGGAGCGAAGCTGAGCTAGGAAAGTAACAGAAACGGAAACAAACAACTGTGGCACGGAGTCAGAGTAGCATGGGAAACGGAGGAGTACTGTCAAATTGGGTGGTTATCTAAGTTTGCTGGTGTAGAATAGGCCTGTTATCAAACATGTTCACAAATCAATATCATTCTATACGTGTTACTCAACCCACTTCTCATGTGGTGCCAAATTGCAAGGTGACCCATGTGTGCCAAAATCCGGGTCGTTCTGATGCCTGTGCTTCTCAGTCAGCCTCAACCGTATCTTGAACGTTACACACGCCCAGGTCGCCAAAAGGACAAGACATCGAAGTCATGTTTAACTTTTTCTGCCCATGTAAAGAAGCTCGTATTGTGGAGCAAGGCATGCCGTGAACCCGTCTTAGTTCTCACGAGTAATTCAGGAGATGTGCGATTTCAGTCTCTTGGCCAAGCAAGCAGAGCCAAACTATCAAATCAGCACATGGGATTCTTCGCATAGCCATCTAGCCCAGCTCGGTAGATACACGGACTCCGGATGAACGCATGGAACGATTGATGTCTTTCGATCATTCGAAGTGGTTGAGCTTACAGAGCAACTCACTAAACAGAGGAGGGCGCCCGAAGACGGAACTTCTCTGTGGGGCCGGCCACCGCAGCATCGGAGCCAGAATGATTTCATCCCCCCCTGCAGCCATGGCTTTTCAAACATGCTGACGATGCAGCGTCTGTCACAATAACGTGTCTGGTTTGGATACGACTGGAATAGAACACTTTTGAAATATGAGAAGCAGTGAAGTCACATACACCTGTCGTAGACATTGAGATTTACGAGCTGTTTAGACGCTGCACAGACGCCCGCACGGATGGATCACGGGATGACTTTGCGTCCAATCTGACCTTCGCTTTTCCAGCTGACGAGACATTCCCAGCGCCAGGTGAATGACAGAATAAAAAATCAACGGTAATTTGAATTCAATCTTGAAGCTCATGATATCCTTATTATATCTATTAAAGAAGCCTTGGGCCAGGTTTGTGTCTTGGTCGCCCATTCTACCGTCGGAGTAATACACAGCATCTACAAGATTCAATCAAAGGTTGCACATCGTTCATTGCTGAATACTTCACACAAGCATGGCGGAACAGAGCTTCAACGAGCAGCTCCTGCAGCTGTTGGCTGCAACACGAGATCTCCACTTGAAAGACGAGCGGACACCTAACGGTGGTAAGTATCCAAATGTCCATATCCCCTGTTCATCGCTAGACAGACCTGATGCCCAGATTAGGAACGTCGGATGTAGAGACTGAAAGCTCCGAGCACCCTCTAGTTGTTCTTTCTGCCTTGGCAGCTAGACTGCAGCGAGATGGCAAGGAGAAAGAGGCGAAAACAATTCTGCAGGTCGTCAGCATCGCCACGGCGTCCCCCGACTACGGCGGTATGGGTTTGACGTGGACCGGGGAGTCAAGCGCAACGGACCGCAGCGAGCTGATTCTGCTCACATCAGCATGTAAGCATACTTCCTTTCCTTTTCTGTGCCGCGAACTTCCAGCCCACCCCTGGCCTTGCCGCTTTTATTGAATGAGAACTGATCGGGACCGAATTCCTTCACCAGGGCTCGAGAGTCTGAATTCCAGCGATCGACGGGGGGGACCGATCGTTCCCCTAGTAAGCCGGCCTGCCAGCCGCCGCCCCATGAATGTTACAGAGAAGATATTTGCTCTGCATGACGTGACTCGCACAGGATGGGTCCGAACAGGGGATACGATTAGAGTTTCTGTCGACTGGATCATGGCTAGCGAGGCTAGCTGGCATGTATGTTTACACTTTACCCTCACCTCTAAATCCTCACAGGCTTGGATGGCTTGCTGACGTTGAACTAGGGCATGCTTCAAGTCTACAACAAGCTGGGAGACCCTGGAATCTTTTCGAATTCCAACTTCTGGTTGGCTGGCGATCATGTGGTTGATCCAAGGCTGATGGATACGCCCCTTGTGCAGAAGCTGGTTGGCGAGATGGACTTTGCTCGTAAGAAGTTCAAGATGACACAGTTCCAGGGCAACAATTACACCATCATGCACACCGAGTTCTACCGTGAGCGGGCCCAACCAGGCCAAATCATCATTGGCTCGGATTCGCACACGTGTAGCTCTGGGGCCGACGGTTGTCTTGCGATTGGACTGGGTGCAACCGAGGTCACGATGGCTCTGGTTACTGGAGAGATCTGGTTCAAAGTTCCCGAGGTCGTCGAGATCCACCTTGTGGGTAAGCCCCAGCGCGGAGTCGGAGGTAAAGATATTATCCTCTATATTCTTCAGCAGCTCAAACGGAATACGGTGGCTGCGGATCGGGTAGTTGAGTATACGGGCCCCGGGTGCCGATGGTTGAGTTCTGACGCCCGCTTTGCCATTGCAAACATGACTACCGTAAGCAATTGCCTTTGTTTTTACCCTTTTTGCTCTCACTAGTCCGATTCCTCTTTATCCCGCCGGCACGGCATGCAGACCCTTGGCACTTTGCACGAAGTTTCAGGGTTGCTAACCTCGAAATCAGGAGTTTGGTGGCATCACAGGGATATTTGTTCCTGACGAAGTCACTAAGGACTTTATCAATGCCCGTAAAACAGCCCATCACAGGACCGCATCGTACTACTTCAAGCCCGACGAAGGATGCTCCTATGCGGAGTCACATACTATCGACGTCTCTCTGGTCGAGCCCTTTGTGGCCAAGTACCCGAGCCCCGATGATGTAGTGCCGGTGTCTGATGTGGCAGGTACTCACCTTGATGGTGTCTTCATCGGTGCTTGCACAACAGCGGAGGAGGATCTTGTCATGGGCGCGCTTGTGCTGCAGGCTGGCCTGGACGCGGGAAGGAAGCCGGTGGCCCGAGGAGAGCGCCGAGTCGTCCCCGGAAGCCGCCCCATCGCCGACTACCTTCGAAAGACAGGCCTCGCAGACATTTACGAGAGAGCGGGCTTCATCATTGGCATCCCTGGATGCAGCTATTGTGTGGGAATGGGCGCTGACATGGCCAAACCTGGGGAAGTCTGGCTCAGCAGTCAGAACCGCAATTTCGAGAACCGTATGGGCAAGGGTAAGTCTCGTGGGATACACTCACGATCGTTCTTATTTCCCTGCCTGTCCCTTTTTGGCCAAAACTGCCCGCAGATATGCCCCGTTTCCAGGTGGACCCGCGAGCAGTTTTGTGATATTGCACCAGAAACCCCTCTCAAGACCCTCTCGAGACCCAAACTCAGCTGGGAAAGTGCAACGCTGGACAATGTAAGCTAATAACTGGCATGACAGGGGCTATCGGCAGTTTGGCGTCCGCTGCAACGGTGGCTGCGTCGTCTTTTGACATGGCTGTCACTTCTCCACAAGATCTTATTGACCTCATCCCAGCGGATCGATGGGCCGCCGTCAAGGGTAAAGGATCCCTTGCCGATGGTATCCTCAGCCAACCGCAATGGGTGGAGCCACCAGGCCAAGATGCCGAAGAGGATGCGAAGGACGTCGCGGAGGACCAGGGACCCAGCCCGTCCGGCGAGGACGCGGCCGCCGATCAGGCTAAGCCCGGCTCCGGGACCATTAGGAGTAAGATCTTCCGTCTAGGAGATTTTGTTGACACCGATGCGGTAAGCCACCTTTCCCTTGCTTTGCTTCTGATTCGCGAATCGCACATGAAGCCAGCAAAAGAGACGCACAAGAAACAATGTTCTAACGGGCCGTCCCGCAAATAGCTTGCGCCTGCACAATACCTTCTCACATCCAAGAACAACGAGGAGCTCGGCACTCATTGCCTCGAGTTCACCAACCCGGAATTCCGGCAGCTCGTTAAGGAAGGTCACAAAGTCATTGTTGCTGGCGATGCGTTTGGCTGTGGATCTAGTCGTCAAGAGGCTGTGCAAGCTTTACTAGGTGCGTCGGAGTCTCATTCCCTCAATCCTTTGCATCTTACTTTGCACATATGCCCCCTCGCTCTCGGCGATTCTTACCGCCGCATTGTCCGTCAATGAGTTTGTCCGCCGGGAGAAATGACTCTCCGAAGTGATCATCATCATCATCATCATCATCATCATCATCATCATCATCATCATCATCATCACCATCCTTCGTTCCTTCGTGCCGTTCCTTCGCTCGTAATGGTGGCTGACCAGACATTACTGTATTAGGCGTCGGTGTCGAATGTGTGATTGCAAAGGCATTCGCGTTCATTTACAGCCGAAACCAGCCGTCCTTGGGTCTGTGGGGCTTCACCATCGACGATCCCTTGTTTTACGAGAAGGCGCAGACAGGAACCAACATTGAGATCGACCTGGATCGCAACGTGCTGACTGTCGACGGCGAGACATTCGAATTTCGGTTGTCCGTGCTCGAGAAGAAACTGACCAAGATGGGCGGCATGACAAATGCCTTCAACCAATTTGGCAAACGCATCTACGACGTCTTGACGGGTCGCAAAGCCTCACAGGGTGGTGTCGCAAAGGAACTCAAGGCTAAACCTGCCCGAGATGTCATGGCATGGTGATCATGCACATGTGGGCTCTACGGATGGTGGAAGGGGCTGGATTTATGCAGGGTCTCGACCCGTAGTTCAGCAGGGCATGGAGTTGAACAGGCCGTAGTCGTCCCATATCTAGGTACTTAGTGTACGGAGTAATAGAGTGTAAGCGTATACCGTACGGGTATCAGTATGGCCTCCAAGCTTTTGCGCGCGCGCTACGTCTTCGGTGACTGTCAATGATTTCGGTGCTTGAGTGTTGGCAGCTTGGCAATGTAAGCCCAATCCTGAATATTGTTTTCCGCAGTTTTCATGTAGGTCTAGGCGCGACTATTGACATTGGACAGCGACGACCTCGGTGTAGAAACCCTTGGAAAGCTAATTTCGGGGTCCAGGTCCATATCCAAAAGACCCTTACACCATCTTTGGTCAGCAGTAGCTGCAGTGGCTGCAGGCTACATCAGTAGGAGCCAGGGCAGACCTTAAAGGCCTAGAATGGCTGTTACTGGGGTTCAGACGGGGAAGCCGGGGCCAAATTCTGGCCGTGCTGCATGTTCCGTATGGCATTTCTGGATCGCAAGCAGCTGTGGTACGATGTAGGCGGGTGACTGACTCGAGCGAATACAACGGCTGTTCATCGGAAACTATATCCCACATCGCCAATACCTGAAGTAGTGTAGCAAAGGTATGTCTTTCTGCAAGCGAGGCAAACTGCGAAACAGCGGCCGAAGATGTGATCGCATCGTACCCATGGTAGAATGATTGGCCTAAGTCATGTCTGTAGAGGAGCATTGCAACGCTTGGCTACCTGCTCTAGAACCGACATTCTAGTTAGCTTGCCCGAGTTTAGTGGATTGACTGACTCAACGACTAGGATACTCTTCCTGGGTAATGTTTGCGCTGTCACTCGAAATCATTAGAACACAATTATAGATGCAACGTGGGATAGCTGTAATACTTCAAGTCTCCAAGACCCCCGCAAAATGAACACGCCCGTAGCTCGAGCATCTTACTCGTGGATCCATCTCCTGAAATCACGATATATTACGGATACCCAGTCCCCTATTGATTCCACCAGGAGTCAACACGGAGCACGCCTTGGTAGGTTTCAAGGGGATGCCCACCGGCCCGGTTTTTAAGAAACGAAAGCACACAGCAAAGCTCCATACGTATTCGTACTGCGTATTTGAGCGGAATAACACTGATGGGCTTGGGAAAGCAATCTATCTTGAGCAATGCGCAACTCTATCCATCTCCGCCCACTGGCCACAGTTGGAGTCTATCCGCTTTGTATGATACCTACAAATTCAAAAACAAAAAACGTGAGTCGTTCACCGTCTCAAGACCTCGGTACCGAGAGTTACTCCGGAGACTTCACTGACCCAGTGTTGGTGATCCGCTCAATGTCATTGCGCAAAGCTACGCCATCGAGTTCTTCCACCCAACCCCACGGCTCTTTATACAGTCCCCGCTTGATTCCTTGCAACCTGTCTGTCAACCTGGCATAAGCGGATTGCGGAGACTGCGCATCGACGGTAAACGCGAACCGCTCGCCAGTCGACTCGCGCTCAATGGCGCTTACGGGCACCAGCGATGATGCGGTGCCGACGGTGTAGACCTCAGAAAAGTCGCCAAGATCAGTGAACGGGATCTAAAGCCATGGCGCCGGGACATTATTAGCGGTAATCTCCCATAAAACTCAAAGACTTCCGCCGAGATCTCGGTCCTCCCCCACATGGAACGTTGAAGAGAGGAATGGAACGTTGAGGGAGCAGTTGGCTCATGGTGGTGGATCAAACGAGGAACTCAAAACTTACGGGACGCTTCTCAACCTTCCATCCAAGTTCCTGGGCAATTTGTCCCACGCTGTCAACTGTGATACTTGGGAGGATATGCTCGTCTTTGGGAATGACCATCGTAGGCGGAGCTCCAGTCTCCGCAGATTCTGCCTTGATTCCAATAAAGCCGCTAGCAGAGAACTCGTGGATGAAGGACTGCGTCTCGGCGTCTAGGTGGAGCGTCAAGCCGTAACCTTGCTTTCGTGCCCGTCCCATTATCGGAATGGTGGGCCCGTAATTCCCACCGACTTTGAAGGCGCCGGTGCCTTTCGGCGCCGTACGGTCGAATCCCTCCACAACTAACGCTTTGAGGCCCGTTGCCCCATACAACAGCCCGACCGGCGTGACCAAGACGGCGAACGTGTACTCCTCCGCCGTGTACATGTTCATAGTCGGGCTGCTTGCAAAGACGACTGGACGCACATACATGGAGCACCCACCCTCGAACGGAGGTACAAAATCGCTGTTGAGTTGAACGGCCAACCGCACCGATTTGGCAAACAAGTCGGCCGGGACGGCCGGAATGTCAACGGCAGCGGCAGACCGCGCGAACCGGGCCGCATGGCTCGCTAGCCGGAAAAGCTGGACGCTACCTGACTCGCTGCGAAAGACGCGTAGCCCCTCAAAGGCTTGCTGCCCGTAATTAAGCGCTGGGGACAGGCCGTGAACTTTTATGTAAGGCTCCTGTACCCAGCGCGGTTGGCTCCAAGTGCCGGACTTGACTGTAAATGTGCATTCGATGTGGCCGTTTACTAAGCACTGTTATTACCACCCATCCAACCCAAAAGCTCGTTTAACGGGTGTCATCGGTTGCACCATGTTGGCTGACATCAGACCATAGTGACCCCATTCACAAATGGACTGACCTTGAAAAGGCGTAAAGCCGATCTTGCTCCATTCTACGTCCGTCTTCGGCTGGCGAACTCCGAAGAGGATCTCGCTCTCGCTCTCGCCAGGCGCTGAAGAGTATGCGGGAATAGAACCCATGGTAGCAGATGCTTCGCAAGAAAAAAGAGAATTGTGGTGCCGACAGCCGGTAGAACAAGTCACTACAGAAAAATTGTAGTGATAGAATGACAGCTTAATTCAACAATGGGAGTTAACCAAAGTGACGATAGCCCCCATTTGAATCAAGCTCGAATACGGCTCTATTGTACTGCAATGCTTGGTTCCGGGAACGAGACGCTAATTACGTTAATCCGCACTCTCAAATTGGTTATCTTCAACAGCTGACTGTCAGCGTCTGATCATAATCTCTAGCTTGAGCATTTGCCGCTTGACCATACAGCTGTGGAAGTCTTACAACGCGTTGTCCGACGTATCGGGAACGGCACTATCTGTAGTAGCAGTACTCTAGCCATAGTATCTCATTGAGCCCGTCTCCAATCTAAACTGGCTGTGCCGTATGCAAAGTCCCTTGGCTGTACGCGCTGCTCCATGGTTCCGTTGGGGACGGCCGTGTGGGCCTGGGGATTTAAACTTTCTCGGGGGTTTTGTGACACGGTCACACGGAGGATGCCTATAATCAGTATTGTCTTGCCGCCGAGTTCCGATTGACTGAATCGAAGGGGGTTCTGTTGGGGCGCCAGGGCCAAAAGACTAATGGACCCTTGTTTCTTCGTTGGAATCGTAAGACGGTCGACTAGCCGGGACCAGGGCCATATGCAAGGTCAGCAAAATCATCATACTCGCAGGGCGGGTGAGCCCCTGATCTTCGGATAGATTCGCATTCCCGTCACATCCTCAGCCTGAATGCACAGTCTTCTCTCTCTGTCACTGGAACTGCTTACTTCCAATGCATTGTCCGGCAGGCAAGCAGCGTCAACATCATGAACCCTCAAGTTTTGTCTGGCCGAGCTCGGCTCGAAGGAAACAATTGCAAAACCAAGCATGAGAATGGACAAATTCAATTGGGAGCCATGTGTATACTTGAAGAAGAAAAACTCGATCTAGATCTCATTTACGAAGACTCAGCAATTCTGTGCAATTCTGTTCAATCGCTTTTCCATCTAACTTCTCAGCCAAACCACCGAGAATTTTAATTTGTCAAAATGTCTGCTACGTTCAAGATCGTTGTTTTTGGTGGAGATTACGCTGGGCCAGAGGTATGCTCAACTTCCCCAGTTCACCCACACACCCTTTGAGGCGGATGAGTCCAGTCATTAATCATAAATGCAGGTCATGTCTGAGGGGCTCAAGGTCCTTCATGAAGTCGCCCTCCGCCACCCCGAAATCAGGTTCAACCTAACGCATCACCCCATAGGCGGAGTATGTCGACATCGAAGTTTCTGCCAAACCGCGTATTGTTACGCTTTCTAACCCTTTTTGTTACAGGCATCATTTGATCTCCACGGAAAGCCGATCCTTCCCGAAGCTCTTCAAGATGCAAAGGAGGCCGATGCAATCCTTCTAGGCGCAGTCGGTGGCCCTGTAAGACACCCATGCCGGTACCGCCTTCGACAAACCGCCTTGCTGACCACCAGAGCTCCAAAGAAATGGGCTGGACAAGTTCCATCCGTTGAAGCCGCGAGTCTCGGAACTCTGCGCCGCGAACTAGATGCATTCGGCAACCTGCGTCCGATCAATTTCCCCGCCCCGTCCCTAGTTGACACGTCGCCAATGAAAGCTGAAATTTGCAGAGGCACTGACATTCTCATCGTTCGCGAGCTTACTGGTGGTATTTATTTTGGGCACCGAGAGCGCGGCGATCTCATTGCCAAAGATACGGACCAGTACACCTATGAAGAGGTTGCAAGAGCGGCGCGGTTGGCTGGCAACCTGGCTAGGTTAACAACACCGCCTAAGCCCGTCATCAGCCTTGACAAAGCAAATGTGCTCGCAGCTTGCGGCAGCTTCTGGCGTCGCGTCGTCACCGAAATCTTGAGCAAAGAGTTCCCCGATGTCCGTTTCGAGCACCAGCTTGTGGACAGTGCCGCCATGACTCTGGCCTGCAACCCGACCAAGCTCAACGGCATCGTGTTGACGAGCAATCTATTTGGTGACATCATTAGTGATCAAGGAAGCGCCATTGCTGGCAGCATTGGTCTTCTCCCCAGCGCTAGTTTGCGAGGTATCCCACCGCAATCCGGCAGCAGCATGATCAAAGGCTTGTATGAGCCAGTTCATGGATCCGCGCCAGACATCGCCGGGAAGCAGTTGGTCAATCCTGTTGGCATGATCCTTTCTGTTGCCATGATGTTCCGTTACTCTCTCAACATGCCCGAAGCATCTGATCTTATCTGCAAGGCTGTTAGCGATGCGATTGAGTCTGGTATCCGGACTTCGGACTTGGGGGGAACGGCGACAACAAGCCAATTCGGCGATGCGGTGGTCAAAATCATTTCTCAACTTCCTTGAGAGGGGGGAGAGGCACATTAGTTGTAAGCCAATGGGTATGGCTAGCGCCAAGAACTCTTAGACATGGATGCGAGTATTGCAATACAGGATTCATAGACTACTTTACAGAAAGAGGCGAAGGCATGGCAGGGTAGAAATATTCTCCCCGGCGGTTATATTGCAATATTGATATTATCTGAAATACACCATCTGAAAGATCTGACACTTTTGGCTCTATCTTTAAAAGCACGTAAGGGAACACTGAGTCTCTTTTGTATTGTCAGGAGCTGAGTTCGATGATCGGGTCTTAGAGGATGATTCCACGGTTGGTACACAGAATCGGAGAAAGGCTTTTTTAGGTCAACAAACACAGGTTGGCGTTATCAAGAGACGGAGTAACCGCCCAGCCAAAGTCCGGTTTCTTGTAAGAACCAACTTGAACCAATGGCTCGTCAAAGCTTCATCTGTAAAAAGAAGCATTGTCACCACAAAAGCTCAAAAAGTCGCTAACCGTCGTCACATTTCAGACCCCTTACCCCTGTTGCACACGTTTCTCGTGTTGGTTGGATAGTGGTCTGTTACAACTAGACCCGCTTAGAAGTGACCCCGGAGGATCAATGGAGGGTCGATCATGCCGAGTCGCCGGCGGTGCTGTAGGGAGGACGCGTCATTTGCGAGACACAGAGGTCGACCAACTTGCTTTCCCTCTAGGCACCAGCCTTGGCACCCTAAACTCTCGGAACGTAGTCAATGCCGCTTTGAGATAGTCTTTCAGTGCCCAGCATCTTTAAGTTGGATATCGAAGCCAACTTGAAGGATTGGTTTAACAAAGTCGTCAATAATATCTAGTGGAAAAACAGCCGATCCACAGTTTCTAGACACAACGATCACCAGATCAGACGTCCTCCTATGTTTGCTCGCTGTAAAGACTAGTATTTGTTCATCCTCATCTTTCTCTTCTTATTTTCCTTTGGCACTACCGAAGCAAGCGTAATGTTCCCAACACCAACGCTGATGATTCGGGACGATGGCGATGATGATCCTCCGAGAACAGACTGCACGAGTGCGGTGCCGGGACCGAATGGAGCGGTTCCTTGGGACGCCTGCAATTCAAATTACAACTTCCATCCCGAATTGACACCTGCGATTGCAACAGCTTCGATATTTGGTGTTCTGACTTTAGTTCATCTTATCGAAGCGATATGGTACCGAAAGGTATGATGATACATCCGAGACTCCACTTGAAATCTTCCTCTGTTTCCACCAAGAGCAATGCCATCCATCGGAATAAGTTAGTGAAGAGTATAAGTACTGACATCAATCGCCGGACAGCCTTTCACATGGACAGTTCTTATGGCGGCAAGCTGGGAAATGGGCGCATTCATTCTTCACGCATATGGCTCGCAAGATCAACAAGCCCAGGGGTACGCCACAGGCCATCAGGTGTTATTCCTGTTGGCTCCTGTATGGCTCAACGCCTTTGTTTACATGACATTTGCGCGAATGGTTTACTTCTTCCGACCAGGCGGGGAGCCTCGAGTTTGCTACATTCCAGCAAGATGGCTCGGGCGCATCTTCGTCGTTGCCGACATCGCCACATTCATTGTGCAGGCCACGGGAGGTGTCATGGCTGGCCCAACAGTAGAGCCTAATACAAGGGCAAAGGGGGTCAAGATCTACATCATCGGCATGGGTGTTCAAGAGGGCTTCATTGTGGTTTTCTTGATGTTGATGGCTCGCTTCCATTATCGTGCTCTACAAATGAACAGGGAAGATATGTACGGACTGGAAGGCGGGTCGTACGACCGCGAGGATGAAGAAGGCTACATGCCACGACGGAACTGGAAAGCCCTTCAGTTTGCACTTTATGCAGCTTTGCTTGCAATCACGGTTAGTCCTACCCTCATCCTGCCCTCTACGATGCCTTTGAACGCAGTTTGACTGACAGCTATTGGCACGCCAAGGCCCGGATCATCTTCCGTCTCGTCGAGTTTACCGGAGGCATGACTCCTGAAGAGAACCCAATACCTTTCACAGAAGCATACGCATATGCCCTAGACGCCTTCCCCATGATGTTGGCATTGCTTATTCTCGCCATCATACATCCTGGTCGAGTCCTTCAGGGTACGAATAGCGAGTTCCCCAGGAAAGGATGCCGACAGAAGCGTAAGGAGAAGAAGGAGAAAAAGGCGGTAAGAAAGGCAGCTAAGGTGGAGCGCAAGGCAGCCAAGGAGGAGAAGAATCGAATCAAGAACGACCGGAAAAAGATGAAGACATATGGAGAGGTACCTGATGCAGAACCGGATAGCTATGGGATGGGGCTGATTGATGGGCAGAACCACGAGCCCATGCGATATGCAGACTACGCTAGGTACGCAAGATGAGTGATGAACCCAAGAAGTTATGGCAGGACTCGATTATTCACATTTATCAGATAACCAACATCTCTATGTACATGTACTCATGTTTGCAAGGCTGTCTGCTGTCTTTTCGCCTTTTCCACGACACTTTTATCCGCTGCTCGTCTATGCCACCCAAGGAACACAGCTCCTTACCACGTAAATAGACTGGCCACAATGCTCAACGCCGCTTCACTGAGAGAATTAGACCTGACTCACCCGAGTTTGCCAGCGAGACAAGTAATCTACCCCAAGAACGTCGCTTTCAAGAACACACCGTAGTCCGCTTATTCATGAGAGGCGTTACTGTTGCTCACTAAGAATACCGCCACCGAATTTAGAATGAATCTTTCTTCAGTTACCTTCGCTCTCTCTTACGACTTGGCACTCTCCTTACACCATTGAATGCAACGTAGGCTATCCATGTCGGCGTCAGGTTCCAGACTTCCTACGAATACACGTCGTAGCTGACATTGCATATGTATAATGGATCCTGATCCTGGCATGTTGAGAAGACCCAAGGAGGGGGCACCCCCGGTGGATCTGCCAACGCTTTTGAGTTTTGTCTGTGCATGCATGTCATCCCGAATTTTGGGAATGACACGAGAAGTAGACAACGTGTTGATGTGAGGAACTGATTGTGGCTTGAAGTTTTGCATTCTCACGCAATAGCTTTCGGAGACCTCCAGGTCGACGCTGATGCACAGTCAGCGGAAGAGAATGATGATTTTCAGAATATGTCAACATGTGCCTAAATAAACAGGACTATCATGTCAAGAAGTCAGTCAGAGGTCATCGAAGACTGGGTCAAGACACCGATACCACCCAAGACCGCCGACATGCCTTTCCTGATACTCGACTCGGCGCTGCCATTCGTGGCTATCCTGTTGCTTCTTGGAGTCTTCTTGTTCCAACTTGTGTACCGAACTTTCACAGGAGGTCTTTCGAAAGTCCCCTCCGCTCACTGGACTTGCTCTTTCAGTCCCATTTGGATTCTTTGGCAGCGCTACCATGGGAAGGAATTGAAAGCTGTTCTCGCAGCTCATAAAAGACTGGGCAAGATTGTACGAGTCGCGCCGCAAGAGATCAGCATTAGCGACTATGAGACTGGTGTTCGTCAAGTCTACAACGCCGGGTTCGAAAAACCGGGATACTTCGATTTCTTCCAATACTATGGGTAAGTGTTAGCATCAATTCCGACGATTGCTCAATTCCACTCTCAGAGTTCTGATACCCCCAAGTTGTGGCAGTTTCACTTACTAACCTACTTGTGTTTTAGACAGCGGAACTCTTTTGCCAGCCGGAGCCGAGCAGACCATGCCGCATGCCGCCGACGGGTCTCCTCGTCTTACTCCAAGACGACACTCTTTGCCTCCGAGACCCTGAGCAAAGTAACTCACAGCATCATGTACCAACGTCTCATCCCAGTCCTCCAACATCACTCTGCACACGGACAACCGGTAGAGCTTCTGAGACTCTGTTATGCCTCAGGGTTGGACATGCTCAACTGTTACATTTTGGGTCTTTCCAGCGGACCCGACTTTACTCGAAACCCTGAGTTGACAGAGATGTGGCTGGAGCACTACGAGAACAGATACAGTCCTCAGGGCTTCTGGCTTCAGGAACTCCCCAAACTCTATCACGGGCTTCGTAAGATCGGACTCGATGTGATGCCTCGTAAGCACTATGAGTCGACCGAATGGATCGAGAACTGGATGTTGGAGCATTGCGACAAGTCTGAGGCAATGTATCGACGCATGCAGAACGGCGAGCAGCCTCCTGCGGAAGACATCCCAGTTGTGTACAATCAACTACGAAAGGCTATGTCTAACTTGAAAGACGGCAAATTCCTCGATATGCAGGCGTCGGAAGAGTTGTCTAGAATCTCTATCGCCAGTGAAATTTTTGATCACATGTGTAAGGTAACCGAACTCCTTCAATGATCTGTCACTAACGAATCTCTGTCTATTGTAGCCGGCGCTCGCGAGGTTTTTGGTAAGTTTCTGGAATTTCACTCAAGCTACTTTTACCTGCTAATTTGACTAATCAGGCCTCGTTCTTGCCTACGCGGTTTACTATCTTGCTCAGAATCCAGCTCAGCAAGAAATGTTGAAGCATGCGGTTGCGGGACTCGGAATGCACGTGAATCAAGTCGGTCACAGTGACGCTAATAGTCTGCCTTCGCCTCAAACAATTGAGTCGATCGCATATCTGCAGGCTGTCATCAAGGAGTCTCTGCGCATGAGACCCAACAGCACCCCGCTACCACGCATCACACCTCACGATAAATCTGTGAGCATCTCGGGAGTCGACGGTATTCCAGCGGGCACTCGGGTCAACTGCTTCCAATGGTTTTTGCACCGGAACCCTGAAATGTGGACACAGCCAAACGCCTGGGTTCCTGAACGCTGGCTGGACCCGAATGGCGCAGAAAGGACCGATATGCCTCCTCTCTGGGCCTTCGTCACCGGTCCGAGGGCTTGTATAGGAACACAACTGACGTACTATCGTAAGTCATCTCTCCATGTGGCAAACATATATGCATCCTCGCTCTGCGATAGGTATCGATGATTCCCAGGAAGATGCTAACTCGACCTCAGTGTTCGGATACATTTTGGCCGGTCTGTTCTCGAACTTCAGTGTCCAAATCGCCCGCCCTGAGACCTACGGTCGCCACACACCAGGATCTCTAGAAGACGAACTCTTTGTCTTAATGACACCGATTGCTGCATAAACTGAGGGAGGGGTCGTATTTTGATGCACTTCCCTCTACCAAGGGCTAGTACCTAAGAATGGTTTCGCATATGTGGTTGGCTACTTGTCACATGTTTTTCTTGACGCAATTTGGTTTCAAAATAGTTGGGGATGGCTAGTTGTACAGGATTTGTCGTATATAAAAAGACTAAAGATGATTGAGCGCCGTAGGCAAGATTAGAATGAGTTTCGATGTGCTAAACTGAAAGAAAGATTTTGTATTCCGATTTGTCTAAGTCTTCTCTTATTGGCATGTACTCTACGTGTTCTTTGTCGCTTTCTCAAGGTACTTGATACTTACTTGCAAGTTTGACGACATAATATAGCGTTGATCCGGAACGCGCAAATGTTTCTGTGCTGTTCGCATCAGGAGTACCAAGAACTGGGGTTTAATCACAGATCTTCTCTTGTACTAAAACAGGTAGACTAGTGTCACGTAGACCTCTCTATGCATTAGAGTCACTGATTCTAGTCTGGATGGCATCCTCAAACTATGAGTACAGGAACGCCTTCCTGTACTCATTCAACATTTCTCATCACGCCTGCATTGACAAGATGCATGGGTGGCCAAGCTGGGTGACTTTTGCGACTAGCCGCGTGAGCACCTGCCATGGTAATTACCAAATGGGAGGTTGGTACCAGAGCCGTCGGTCTAGAACATCGGTCGATGCATGTCAGAAGTGGCTAAAACAACGGCTCTACCTTGTTGGCCTTCCCTTGGCAGGTCTACCTAGAGAGTTTTGAGCCATCAAACTATGCGAAAATCTTGGAAGATGATTTGCGTGCCGACCAGTCAACTTTGGTCTCGCAGCCTAAATCATTCACATGAAAGCCTATTCGAGGTTGCAGACCACCGAATGAGCGACTATCTCTAGGGCGTTTGAAAAAATCCCAGTCATGATGATTATTAGTGACGATGACCTTTTCAGCAAGGGCGGCCTTTCGTTGTACAGCATTTCTGTGGCGAAATTGAAAAGGTAAATGATCTACCTTTACGACAGGTGAACATCGGTGACACCTTAATGCATATCGCTCTCTCGGCTCGATCTTTTTGTACCGAATAGCATTTTTAAACATTGTTCAACGAAGCACGATTGATATGTCTCTGCCTCAAGAGCGATCAGTGACATCGCAGGTGTTATTGGAGCTCCGGCTAGTTACTCCAAAGTTTCAGCTGCGGCTGTATGCAATGAGACAGCCACCAACTCACACTAAGGTAAGACCCGATATGAAGGCCAAGCTGAACCCCCTTGCATGCCACCTTGAGGTTGGGAGCCGTGCACAAACCCCGCGCTATTTGAACGCTTTGGATCTCCATTCATCTCGAAAAGACAACTAACGCTCATCTTCGAAAATCAATGCCCACCTGTACCTAGAAACATGGCTTCTACTCCTCGTGGCGCTCACAAGCGCTTGATTGTGTGTTGCGATGGAACGTGGATGGACTCGTTAGGCAGCAAGGGGTAAACTGACCTTTGTCACCCGCGACAGCTTCATCGTCAGCTAACCGGCACGCAAAGCGCTGAGCCGCAATCTAACGTGACAAGAATATCTCGGATCCTTCGGCGAACCTGTCAAGATGGCACCCACCAAATTGTCATGTATCATCCTGGCGTTGGCAGCTCAGACAGCGTAGTCGACAAGTTCACAGGTGGACTATTTGGGGTTGGACTTGACCAGGTAAAGCCCATTGCGACTTGTCATTCTCCTTTGATAGGGAGCTAATGCTTTACGTAGGCCATTCGCGAGGTCTACAATTTTATATGTACCAATTACGTCGATGGAGACGACATCATCCTTATAGGCTTCTCCCGCGGCGCCTTCACGGCGCGCTCTGTCGCCGATATGATTGCGACGGTCGGCTTGCTAACTCCTTCGGGCTTGGATCATTTCTACGCCATCTTTGAAGATTATGAGAACATGGGCGACTCTGATCGTGATCCGAGTTTATTCTTGGACCCGAAAGTACTTCCCTATAACGGTGAGAAAGGAGCAGCCCGGGCTAACTGGGAGATGGATCGGAAATCACAGTATGAGAGATGGCTTTCCAAGGTATGTCCTGCTGCTGAAGTGCCTCTCCTCAAGATGTGATACTGATAGGATTCAGAATGGCCTCACAAGGCACACGTATGAAGATGCAAATGGCGTGCACGAGATCAACATCAAGGCGGTTGGCGTATGGGATACCGTCGGCGCCTTGGGCATTCCCCCGGCCCCGGTCGTTGGCCTCCAGGGGACATCAAATCAATAAGTTTTTCTTTACTGTGAGCATTCCGAAATTGAATACCGCTAACATAGAAGTTCTACATGGAAGTTCAGCAACACTCAGGTATCCGACCGCGTAGAAAACGCCTTCCATGCTCTGTCTCTAGACGAACCCCGGTTTGCATTCCGCCCTGCACTCTGGGAAAAGCTTGAGGGCAATAAGACCAATCTCCGACAGGTTTGGTTTCCTGGTAACCATGCCGGTGTCGGCGGGGGATGGCATGAGCAACAAATTGCCAGCATCACTCTAGCTTGTATGTAGCCCATGCCATGGTGTGTGCTTTTCGATAGAAACTGACAGAAAAAACAAGGGATGTGTGATCAACTATCAAGCGTTGGTGTGGAGTTTAACCCTGGTCGTATGTCAGACATTTTCACTGAGGGACTTCGGTTCTCAGCTGGACACCCATTCTCGTATGTGCCCAGCTCCTGGTCATCATGGCTCCGGCCGAGGCAACAACTGCCGTGGGCGAATCCCAAGATATGTCCGGTAAAGGCATCAAGCATCCATCGGGATGAGGCTGAATGTGATGGAAAAGATCGTCATCCCGCCGGTGGTGCAGAAGAGCTCTGGAAAACCGCTCGTCCGTGGGGACTAGGCCAAATCCGATATCCTACGAGCCGCCTCCAGACCTGGTCAGGAACCACAATCCGTCACCCTGGGACCTTTATGCGTACGGACCCGGAAACGAACCAAGACACGGACCAGCCTTTGCTCAACACCAACGAGAGAATTCACAGTAGCGTGCGGGTCAGACTGGCTTGCCAAGGCCTTGCTATGGACGATGATGGGGTCTGGGACTGCAAAGCTCTGGCCACAGCCGATGACGGGAGTGGACTGTGGAAGCTGGAACGCGGCTCCGGGCTTAACGCCTCTGAGGCAGATAGCGTCAAAGACGGCAAGACCAGGAAGTTGGATCTTGACGCAGAGGGAGATGTCTTGAAGCCTTATCCGGTCCAGAAGGAAGACAGCCAATGGAAATGGGTATTGGCTAGCAAACATCCCAACGCCTTCCCGCTGGCTGGTGTGCTTCCCGAGGAGCCTTTGACGGGGTACTGGGAACGGAAGTTGCTTGCTTTGACTGCGGGAAATCCCGACGTGTGGAGATGGGCGGAGGAGAACCCCCCCTTTGGCTTGATCTAGGTCCTCTCTGTCTCAGTCAGTGGTATTTGTGGTGAGGGGGCGGACAGCCTCGAGATCACGGCGAATGTGACGAATACAGTTGAATGTCTTACACTTGATTCTACCGCTGGAAAGTCCAGCAAATCAGATAACCTCCCCTTGCAAGTGATCGCCATGGGAGCACGAGTGATCGCCATACCGGCATTGTGTAACCTGCGTGCCTGCGTGCCTCCCACCTGCTTGGCTCTTGGGTCCTCCACCATGTCGATCCCATCCTAGTATGTAGGAGTTTCCAGAACGAATACCTATCTGTGCTGCTCATTCTTTGCTCGAAACTCGCTCATCGTACACATAGACTTTGCCCAGCGGTATTGTTACCGCCACCATCGCGATATACTGACAGTTGTACGATCCCCGATCAGATTTGCCGCATTCTTGAGCAAGGCTGCATGCGATCGAAACTGCGCGATTCCGTCATTTCTTGTGCCTTTGAGGCAGGCTATTGCGGCTAGCTAACGGGAACTACCGATGGGCTGGCAAAAGGGAGCTTACGCCGTGTCTCTGATCGGGCTGAGACATCGGCGGACTTAGGCTTGTCCTACTTGACCAGTAACGGCCTTGTACAACCTGGCGAGACCTTCTCCCGTCTCAAGCCATTCCTCCGGATGTTCTGTGATCCATCCAGTTGGGAAGATGTCTCTCTGATGGCTCAAAGGTGCGTTGTGTCTCGGCTCGAGTCTGGCAACAGAGGAGACGATTCTTCAGTCTTTGGGGATGTTGACAACGGCAAAATTGATTCCAGCTATGACTGCATTCGTCAATCAATCACTAGAATGTTGTCTGAATTGGGAATATCGTGGGATTCAGCAGGACTGAGAAGCCTGAGATATTGAGTATAAAATAACTCAAGATTTCCATCATGGGCCCTTCTTTTCTTCTTCACTCGCCACAGCAACTCCGACATCTTCACATCTTCAGCAAAGGTTCCTTGAATCAACAGTTCAAACATTTCAAGATGGCTTCCATTCGCACTCTTACCACCTTTGCCCTGGCTTTTGGTGTCGCCGCCAATCCTGCGCCTGCTCCTCAGCCCGAAGCTGTAGCCGGCATCGCTGACTCCATTGGCCCTGCCGCGGTCAAGCTCGAACCAGTCTCTCTCTCCTTAACTCTTCCCAATGTCGAGCTCCCGACCCCGCCTACTGTCAACGCTCCCCGCGGCGTTCCCGACATTGATATTCCGGCTCTTCCCACTGCTCTCCTCTCTCTTCCGAGTCTCAATCTCCCCCGCGGCCTCGCGGCTCCGACTCTCGCACCTCCTGCGCTACCAGCCCTACCGACATTGTCTGTCGATGTTGACATTCCAGCTTCAACCATCTCGTTGGCCATCGAAGTTCCGGACCTGAACATTCCCCGCGGCCTTACGGCTCCGACTCTTGCACCCCCGGTACTCCCAGTTTTGCCGACTCTTTCCGTTGACGTGGCTGTCCCGGCTTCTACTGTCTCAGTGACCGTTGAGGTCCCGGATCTGAATATCCCTCGGGACCTCCCAATCCTGTCTTCTCTTCTCTCGCTATCGGTCAACGTTGAGGCCACTGGCCTCCCTGTTCTCCCCGCCGTCAATGTTCCCCGAGAGATCCCGGCGATTCCTTCCATCAGCATTGAGCTTCCTGTTCTGCCCTCAACTTCCATCGCACTTCCAATCCGCAGGCACGCTCGGGATATCTCAATCGCTAACCCTCCCCTCCCTACCCTGCCAGCTGTTAAAGTCGCTCCTTACACGGTTGCTCTTCCCGGTATCGCTGTTCCCAATGCCCCCGGCGTTGTCGTTGAGCGGGACATTCCCGCCATCACCAGTCTCCCGGTCGAGGTTACACTGCCCCCCCTTGCGCTCCCCAGTCTCCCCAAGCTCAACCTCGAGCGCGACCTTTCGACTACCATCGATCTCTCGGTCCTCAGCACTCTGCTTGCTGTTCTGCCCACCGCCGTCCCAAAGCTGAACCTCGAGCGAGACCTGCCTGCCGTTGATGCCTCGATCCTCAGCTCGCTGGTCGCCGCTCTGCCCACCCCGAAGTTGAACTTGGAGCGCGACCTGCCTACCGTTGACGCCACCATCCTGAGCAGCATTCTTGCCACTCTCCCCACCGCCATTCCAAAGTTGAACCTCGAGCGCGACTTGCATGCTATCGACGCCTCAATCATCAGCTCTTTGGTCGCTGCTCTGCCCACCCCTTCCGTGAAGCTGAACCTCGAGCGCAGCTTGCCCGCCATTGACCTCTCGGTTCTCAGCTCTCTGGTCGCCATTCTGCCTACCGCCATTCCCAAGCTTCCGGAGCGCGACTTGCCCATTGATGCTTCCGCGGTTATCAGCAGCATCCTCGCTACCCTGCCTAGCCCTCTCGCCAAGCTCAACTTAAAGCGCGATTTGCCTGTCGATGCTTCCGCGGTCATCGGCTCCTTGTTTGCTGCTCTGACGACTCCTCCCGCGAAGTTGGCCGAACGCGAAATCGCAGTCCCGCTTCCCACTGTCGCACCTGTCACCTTCTCCCTCACTGCCCCCGTCGTTCTGCCTGCTCCTGTTATTCCTGCAATTCCCCGCGACATCGTCCCGAGCTCCGTCGACCTGCCCGCCGCCCCTACTCTGCCCGCCATTCCTCCCGTCAACGTCAAGGGCGAGCCCATCAACGCCAAGGTTCTGCCTCTTCGCGCCCTCCCGATCCTTCCTATCAACCCCACCACCTTGATCTCATTGATCCCTGCCCCGACCGGAATTCTCAGCTGCTCTACCGTCCAATGCATTCCCAACTACGTCTGCAAGGAGAAGAATGGCGCACCCATCTGCGTGCCTGTCTCTCCTACAGTCCCTGCTGTCTAAATTCCCTGCTGTCGATCCCGTCCCTTTAGAGACGGGGCGCCCGATCTAGCAAGCCGGCACTCGCAAAAACACTAGCTCTCGGTGACGAACTAGTAATATCTTAATAACATGGGGATAAAAGGAGGCTTGGATAGCTCCCCCCCACAGATTGGAAAATGGAGGATCGTAGTAATGAAGGACGTATAATGGGGAGGGGGGAAACGTCAAACTTAGCTGCCCCTGAGGCATGAATCTATTAATTACTCAATAGCTAATCTAATCCATCTCTTTTCTCAACTGCCAAGACGCGATCATCATCCTCGTCCGAACATGCCGGGTGCTGCTTACTCCCATCCCTTTAGCCTATAGGGTCTGTTCTCGGACCTTATACACTAGCTAGCACGCTTTGTCCGTGAGTTGGTCAACGCCCGTGCCGTTGTTTAAAGTTAGCCCATTCCTTTCATATAACTGGAGACAACCAGTTGTCGCCGGCATTTAATCACTCTCAAACAATGAACTATATTTGTTCCCTGAATCGCGCCAAACTTACTGCTCGCCGACAATGAGGGTTGAATCCTTCACTTTTGGACCATAAAGGTTGACGTTGCCGCCTGATCTTGAACAGGTCCAGGTGTTCCTCAAAGCCATTCACTCATTTATCTTCAGCACAAGAACGCTCGATTCCAACTCGGCCAGTCATTCTTTTACCAACAAACCCAAATCATCAACATGATGTTCCTTCACTCGCTTATCGTCGGCGTCTTCGCCATTGCCGCCTCCGCCGCCCCGGCCCCGACCCCGCAAGGAGAACCCGCCCAAGATCGCTGCGCCGGCGTCGCTTGCCCCGAAAACTCCTACTGCAAAGTTTTCGATTTCAAGTTGGAGCACCCCGTCGGTTGCCAATCTAACGGTACCGTACCAGCCGATGCAGAGACGTGCGGCTCAGTCATTTGCCCGACAGGAACAACATGCTGCAACTCTCCGTGTGGCGTGTGCGCGAAGCCCGGGGAAACATGCTTGCAATGGGTCTGCTAAGTGGTGGAAATCTCGGATGGGATGGGGAAATTCGGGAAGCAATACCAGGTCATTGTCAGGAGTTCAGGCGTCCCTTCGATCATCTTCAAACCTCAACCACAGAACAATTGAAAATGATACACGTACCGGAGAATGCAGCATTTTCCATCTCACAAACTTACAACAAACCCACATCATGCTTGTGCTCCTCACCCCTGGCGGAAATTGCCGTACACTGATGACTCGCGTGAATTACTGCGAATATTAATTGCCGTAGGGCACAGTCATCTGGTACCACAATGTCGAGCATGAATAGGTAACTCCTGGTGCATGTCCTCAAGATTGAAGAAGCTGCTACTTCGGAAAGTTGAGATCTTGATCTGAATTTTGGTTTCCCTGAATCGAAGCGAACTTGATGATGCCTGGCGCGGTGCAGATGATGTACTCTGTAAAGACATCATCCGATCTTCAAACCCTGCTAAGCCTTGGTGATAGCAAACTCTGGTGTCTGGGTCATCCCGGTCTCTGCATAGTACCGTTCCCAGTGATCGGCAAGCCTCCGCATCACCTGCGGCTCCTTGTCTGATACATCATTCATCTCCGCAGGGTCCTTCTCCACGTCATATAGCTCCCAGTCATCCTTTCCCCTGGGTTTGTTCAGCCAAACTGCCTTCCACTTGCCTTCGCGAATTGCCCTGAGCCCGAAGAGCTCCCAACCGTGGACGTGGACGTCTTCTCCGTGAACCGTCGAGTCCGGCGCCGCGTAATCGGGAGAAGTGAGGTGGTCCACCCAAGATTTGCCGCGGGGTACAACGACTTGACGACCTCGAAACGTCGTACCAGGATGCTGCACCTGAGCCATCTCCAAGATCGTGGGGAGGATATCCATAACGGTGGTGAAACGATGCGTGATAGCGTCGGGCTTGGCTTGAAATGGCGGAAAGCGGATTAAGCATGGGCACCGAATGCCGCCCTCCGTAATCCAACACTTTGAGCCCCGGGATGGCGCCGTCGCCGCACACGCCCATCGCGGACCTGATCCAAGTCAGTGCCGAATTGCATCACCAGAAGATTAAGTAGATGCGGTTACTAACCATACCAGGCGAAAGACGTCTTGTCGCCAATGTTGTCCAAGCTGTTGTCATAATACTTTTGCACTATCCCAGCAAACGTTGTTTCTCCTCCCATCATCTACGGTAGGGCAAAAGTTAATATCGGACCGACGCGGTGTTGAAGACGCGGCTAAACCTACAGGTATGGCCTCGAGGGCAGCACCCTCGGCGCCATTATCCGACATGAACAAAACAAAGGTGTTGTCGAGCTCTCCCGTAGCCTCAAGGTGATCAATGACTCGCCCAATGTTCTCGTCAATGAGATCCACCATGGCAGCAAAGACTTCCATCTTCCGTGCAGACTCTTTACGCTCCAATCCCGTCATATCGTTCCAGTCTTTACCTAGAACACCAACTGGCGGCGCATGGTCAATGTCATTGGCCACAAGACCGAGATCGACCAAGCGTTGCAGTCTTCGCCGCGTCAATGCATCAGGGCCATCGTCGTACTTCCCTGCTGGATTAACCGTTAGCGACCTCCTATATCCCGATCCTGCTCATGATCCATTCATACCGTATTTTTCGACCACCTCTCGTGGGGCCTGGAGGGGCCAGTGAGGCGCAGTGAAGGGTAGGTAAGCGAAGAACGGTTGCTCCTTTTCCTTCTCGTCTCTCTCCTTAAGAAAGTTGATCATACGATCGGTGAAGTAGCGCGTGGAGTAAAAGTCATCAGGAAGGTCCGTTCTATGATTGATAAACTTATCGCCATCCATCCAATGACCTTCCGTGTCGAGACAAGGGATCTTGAACTCATCATCGTCCAGCTGGGGCTCATGAGCATGATGATTTCCGGAGCCCGGTAGGAATGTAAAGTTCTTCGTGAAACCTCGATTGCAAGGCGCAAGCTCCTTGGTCAGTCCAAGGTGCCTGTGGGATCCTCGAGGTCAGCCGCCTATACCGTCGTCGAAAGTACCTAGCATGCGATGAGCTTACCATTTCCCCGACATGATGGTGTGATAACCAGCATTTTGCAGGATCTCGGATAAAGAAGCTACTCTCCAGTTTAAATAACCTTCGTAGCCGGGCTTGTCTTTGAAGTAATCTCCAAACTGCCTCATGTGTTCAGCCATTTGGCCTTGAGAGTTCGTCAGCCTTCGCCCTGTGATGAACGGAAGAACACTGACCAAGCCCAGCAATATGATGATCAGTTCCAGAGAATAGCATGGATCTTGTTGGGGAGCATGCGGACGCAGTATGGAAGTTGGTCATGCGAATTCCATCTTTAGCGAGCTTGTCGAGAGTTGGGGTATGGATTTCACCTCCATATGGACTGACATCAGAGAAGCCGAGGTCGTCGGCGACGATGATTAGGAAGTTTGGTCGCTGAGTTGTCATGATGAGTGATT
This sequence comes from Colletotrichum costaricense, assembly GCF_030867565.1. NCBI lineage: Eukaryota > Fungi > Ascomycota > Sordariomycetes > Glomerellales > Glomerellaceae > Colletotrichum > Colletotrichum costaricense. The sequence goes on along the minus strand of NW_026848232.1, from coordinate 3,280,098 downwards.
GCCGATGAAAAGAGCTCGATGGGCGATATGGTGCTCAATTTCGACTGCGGCCTTTTAGTTCAAGTGACCGAGGTGATCCGGAAAATCGACTGGGTTCCTCTACGAATGACGGGCCCATTTCTTAGTGACCACTCCTATTAATGGCGAGATTACTCTCAGAATTGACGCAATTCACTTTATTCACTCATCAGAGACGATTATTTCTCTTCTGAGAGGGGCTAAAACTGATATGGATTGGGGCAAGCTTGACGACACTCAAAGGTGTGTGATAGAGGTCGCTATCTCCCCGTTCTTACCCGTTGATGGGGATAACAGCTTGTCAATGAATACCCCGCTGTTGAGATCCGCCGAGATCCGGCAATGATATAGCGATAGCAAAAACTCGTCGATATCTTATGCAGCCTTCCATGAGAAGCGACTGCTAATTTCTTGGGTCGAAATTTGACGCAACTTCTTGTAAGCCGTAGACAGGCATGGACTCCTAAGGTGGTCGTGGATGCACGACAGCACGTAAAGGTGAAGTAGTGTCTTTAAAGTGAACACTAATTTCACATGACTACGACGCGTTACTAATATTGGATGCTTCGTCAACATGCAAATAATAACAGCAGCGATTTGTCTGTGTTGGTGAAAATAGTTGTTAACGGGGATAGACGGGGAGATGTTTCCGGGGAACCATCCAACAACAACGAAGCTATCCAGAATCCGGAATAAGCGTCGTATCCCCCCGCTCTAGTCATTACTTTGGCCCACTTGATTGACAGGGGTCGTCACGCTTGAGTAGAAGTTTACCCCAAGGAGATGGCTCAACTTCTCCGGGAGTCAAACGTTGGAAACATCGATGCCCGGCAAATCGTCAACATTAGTCGTGATGGCGCAATTAAGAGCATGTAATGATACTTACATGAATAATATAAAGCCGTCGTGTTTGCCTCTCACAATAGCAGATAGCCATAGAGAAGTGGCGTGCCTTGACATGCTCACCTAGATTGACGGCCAATATTTCGGCAACTAATCAGCCATCATGTTCAGCCATCTTGCGTTGCGGCAATCTTTCAACAGATCTTTGACTTCAACGATCCTGCTCATTGCCGTCTCTCAATTCAACTTTGGGTTTGACCAACAAGGCTTTAATTCGACCCAAGCGATGGACGCTTTCGAACGGCAATTCGGCTGGTATAATGCCAAGACGAAAGCCTACTACCTCGAAAGCTGGTGGCTGTCTCTTTTTGCCGGCCTGCCGTATATTGGGTTTGGCATAGGTACGTTACGCGATAGATGGGCTTAGCATAAAATATTGACAGGCTCGTTCTGGTCTAGGTATTCTGATCGGGAGCATAGTCAGTAAACGCTACGGTCGGCGCATGTGCATGTTCTCAATGAGTATCTGGTCTTGCGTGGCTACGACAATTATCATGACGTCCAGAAGCCGAGATCAGATCCTCGCTGCTAGGATATTGGCCTATATCTATATTGGCATGGAGCTTGCCGTTGTACCCATCTATCAGTCGGAAATAACTCCGCAACGAGCTCGTGGTTTCGTTGTCGGCACGTACCAACTGAGTCTTGCAGTAAGCTGAAATGACCCTTCCTAAACTACCAAGATTTATGCTGAAAATTCTTTTAGACGGGTGGCTTGGTCGTCAACGCCGTGGCCCGAGGTACCGGGAGCTTGAACTCGGCTGCGGCATACTTGATTCCGTACGGGCTCTTCTACATCGTACCCGTGATAGTCATATCGGGGATCTGGTTTGTCCCAGAGGTGAGTACTCAGTAGTATCTATGTCATCTTTTTACGATCGGGTCAGGATACTGATTCTCTATACTCCTGAAGTCTCCCCGTTGGCTTGCAATGCAAGGCCGTAACGACGAAGCACTTATAGCTCTCACTCGTCTCCGTGAAGGCAGCTTCACTGAAGAGCAAATAGCGACCGAGATGTCTCAGATACGCGCAGGTATAGATCACGAAGTTGAAAAAGGTTCTTTCATGGACATGTTCAGGGGCAAGCAAGTGACAAAACGAACCATGTCAGTCATTGGTGTCAACTTTTTCCTGCAGGCTACTGGCTCTATCTTTGCCTCTGTGTACGGCGCCATTTTTGTGAAGCAGCTGGGGTTCATCAATCCTTTCACCGTCACCATGATCACCTCCAGCATTAACATTGTCATGTGTGTCTGCTCAATGATCCTATTGGACAATTTGGGACGGAGGTAAAGCCCCTAGTGTGCATTATGTGCCTTGGATCAGGCCTACTTGCACCGATTGGCTGACTTATCATCGGCATTAGAAACGTCATCTTCTTCGGCGGCTCGATTCAGACGGCCGGTCTTTTCGCCATGGGCGCTCTCGGACTCACGTCCAATCCGAGCGTCTCCGTCAAGTCAGCCATTGTCGCCATGATGATTGTGATGACTACGGGATTCACTCTCGGATGGGCACCAACATCGCATGTTCTCTCTGCCGAGATTCCGAGCATGCGTCTCCGTGACGTTACGTATCGGACGGCCAGCGTGGTTAACATTGCAATGCAATTCACCGTCGCTTTTACGCTACCGTATCTGCTCAACGCCCCGTACGCGAATCTGGGGTCCAAGGTTGGTCTGATCTTCGGCACAATAAGCTTTCTCTCTCTTGTGTTTGTCTACCTCTGCGTGCCGGAGTGTAAGGGCCGGACACTTGAGGAGGTGGATATGCTCTTTGAATTGAATATCCCGATGCGGAAATTTCGGAGCACAGTCCTCGTGATGCATGCTCACAACCAGGCGAATAGCAAAAGAGATGAGGAGACAGCCTCCGAAGTAGCTGCCACGTCAGGACCCAGAGCAAACAGTCGAGGATGAATGTGATCAGTTTGAGGCAAGAGAGAATCAGTCACGGGGAATTATGGAAGCGTTGGGACGCAGTGTTCTGAGTGCGGCATCTATCGTCAATTGCATAAACCTGTAAGCAGTACATAGATATCTCATTCGCGATACAGCCAAACCCAAAAAAAGGACCAAAGGAGTGACGCAAACCATGATATTCCCCCATCTTACGCGCAACCGTTACTTCATCAGACATAACAAACTACCATGCATATTATCCTCCTCTTTCCAAACTCCTGTTGTGACATATCCGTACCATAGACTGCAACAATCCTGCCCGGTCGGTGGAACCAAGCCTTTTAGAGCATGAAAGCACCAAGAGCAAAGGCACCAGCGACGATGGCACCGACGGCGCCGAGCATGCCGTTGCTGCCGGGAGTGTGGAGGCCAGGGGCAGCATTGCCGGTCTGGCGGCCACCGCCAACGATGGTGGAGGTGGCAATGGAGGGAAGACCACCGTTGCCGGAGGTGAGGAAAGTGGTGGTGATGGTGGAGCGCTCGCTGGAGCGAGTACGGCTGGAGGAGGACTCAGTAGTCTGGGCACCGCCGAAGGTGGTAGTAAGCTGACTGCTGGCAGTCAGGCGGGTGGCGAGGACGATGACGGTGTTGGCAAGGGAGGTGGATGAGGAAGCGTAGCCGCTGGCGCTAGGCAGCTGGCAGACGTTCATGATGCTCTGGATACCTGTGTGTGAAGCATCAGGTCAGCTCACTGCGATTCGAAAGAGGCTGTGATCTGGATGTCTAGAACTTACCCTCAAGGCTGCGCTGCTGGTCGGAAGGAACCTTCTCGATCATGCAGGCATTGCACTGGCCAGCCAAGTTCTTCAGGTCGAAGGAGTTGTTGGTGCAGACACACTGGGAGTCAAGCTCATCCTGGAGCTGATCGCTGTTGTTGTTGCCCTGGCCAGGGACGAAGTTGACAGTACAGATGTTGCCAAGGTCACGGACGGGGCGGCAGATGGCAGTGCAGTCCTGGGGGATGTCGTTGGTGTTGAGGCGAAGATCAGCGTGGACAACCGCCGCGGCGGCGAGGGAAAGGGCGACGGCCTTGGCGTGCATTTTGGTTGTTTGGGGGGTTGGTTAGTGAAAAAAGGTTGAAAATATGCTGAAGAGCGAATGAAGCCGAGGCTGTGAAAGATGTAAGAGTCGAAAAAGGGTTGCGAGAGACTAGCTGTCGAAAGGCGAAGTGAAGCTGTGTGAGAGTGATCTGATGAGAAGAAGAAGAAAGGCTACCAGACGGGTTCGTGATAGGATATTTATGTTCTGGGTGTCAACTGTTCATGTGCTGCGTGAACGTGAACCCCTCTAGTTTCGCCCGGAGATCCGCTTCGGCAAGCATCCAAGATGAGGGCCCCTGGGCGTCGAAACAGTCACCTCTGCTGTGCCATGACAAGGGACAAGAGAGAGGCATTGATGGGGAAGGGCAACCATCAACCACGAGGTAGGCTGTGGTGGGCAATGCCAAGCTGCATCTCAGAGCCCCGAGCAGTCCAAGCCTCAGACCAGACCGAGACTGACTGACGCTATCGGTATTCTGGACTGACTGAGCAAGTTGGGTACATTGTCAAGCAGCTAGAGCCCAGAGGTACTCGTTGGCACTGGGCATAACACGGCTCAGAGCAGGATGACGTGGTCCAAGAGCCATGCGTCTTTAGACAAACGTCTGTCGAAGCATAACATCGTGAAACGCCTTTTTTGCCTGTCACCCGTGGGAGTCTTTGCCGCCGTTCCTCCCCACGTGAACGGCGTGGACTAGTGCCTCCGGTCAAACCTTAGTTTGTTAGTGCGCCCCAGTACTCTATCTGTGTAGGCTGTACGAAAAGACCTGGCTAATATGACGGATCCCTTCTCTCAGCGTAGCGGATGCAGGAGGATATGATGCAGGGAGAGATTGATGCAAGGCACGGGTCTTTGCAAAGAGCACTTGGTGATTGCGGCGTCCGATCGGTCCCCCTGGCAGTCTATCCGTAAAGGTGCTCGCCAGAAGATGCGGCGAGAACCGATGGTTCGGTCCCCATGGTATTCTCCAGGCTCAAGCTCCCATGTTGGAATCCTTTCCAAAAGCAGGGTCGAAAGGACGAGGGGTTGGGAAGGATTTCTCTTGGCAGCGGGTAGAAGCATGCTCAAAGCTCGGAGTGATCTTGGCTACGACCAGTGCCACCTTCTGCGCTTACCATGGAGCGAGCATGTTCTTATCACAAAGTTCCGAGGAGGCAGTTCATACACCGCTGCAAGTGATAGACATCAAACATCATTTGCAGTCCAGCTGACAGATTAAGGTATCCCAGATGCGAGGGATGAGATACATTCTCCCTCGGTATTACGCTGTCAAATACAGAGATACCAGTTGCCGCAACTATGTCTGCTGTTTCCTGCTCAAGAATGGTACTGCCAGCAAAATTCCAGGCCAGCCTGGACACCCGCACGGCGCTCTCAGTCCTCCTTCATTGTCCCGACGATCCTCCCATCGTCGAGCTGTCGCGTTTCACGTCCGGCCGTAGCACCGGGCCGTGCCCTGGGCTAACAAACAAACCTAACCTAGCTTGTCCAGGTCGGCCCTGCACTTCCCCAAGTTATCCGTTGAAAACGGGGAGTCTCCTCGGTTCTACTTGGTGCCTGGGGGCGGTGTCATACCGAAGTGCCGGCTAACCGATTCAAGTTGGGTTATTGTTTGGCTCTGGGGCAGCCGTTGAGAAGCTGGGCAAAGAGGGTAGGTAGGCCCACACACATATGAATAGAGCCGACTAACGGAGCTAGGTAAGTAGGGAGATCCGCGGGGAGGCTAGAGAAACAAAGCCTGTCCGTGCATCTGCTCCGGAGTGAATTTTCCCTGCCCTCGACTATGAGTCGAGTCGCGAAAGCTGGAGATGAAGGGAACCTCATCTCCGAGTGCCTGGGCTGAATTAAAGAGCTTCGGATTCAGCAGATGGAGAAACTTTGATCTTGGAAATGTTTCTATGGTGAAGGCATTCTCTGGTTCTAGACCTAAATGTCCAGCCCCGCTTGTTGCCGCCAGACAACACACTGTGTAGGCGCCGGCTGATTTCTGAATCTAGTACCAGGGCAACACAAGGTTTCCATGGATCGTCGCCTAGGCAATTCTTAACTTCTAGTTCCCGTTAAAATACGACACTAACAAACGCCCTCAGTCAAATCCGTTCCATTCGGATTCTAGCCCCAATGAAGCGCTCTACGAAAAAGGCGCATTGCTCCTCAATCTGTGGGATTAGATTGCCTCGTCCAGAAAGTTGCTGAGCAGGAAACCCATCTGGAAAGTAGAAAGTAGGGGCTCAGCGTATGGAAAGATCTGGGCATCAATCACTCGGCCTGTTGTCGTTTGTCGCCCACATGAGCAGAGTTGCGCTTGCTTGGCAAAGGGATTTATGCCGTGAACCCCAACCAGAGCTCAGGCCAGGCAAAGGCTCCAGAAATGACCCATCGAGATGGCAAGTTCGTCCAAGGTCCCACATCTCACGGATCAACGGGCCATCCCACTGCCCCAAGCTCTCAGCCATCTCAAGTTTTCAAGTTTGTGAGAGACCATACCCAGGTGATCGGTTCTTTACAATCAATGTCGCATATGAATCACCAGAGCCGTTGCTTTTCGTGGCGGAGTCTCGACCTGCATCGTGGCGCGTGGCCTGCATATCTTGGGACGTGGAAAAGCCCCAAACAGGAGTCGTGAGTGAAAGTCGAGCTTGATCCAAGCAGTTTCCTGCACGCTGTACCCCGGGTTTGAGGATTGAGAAGGGGGGCGACATGGATGATTTCAAGCCGAGAAATGTCTGAAATGTCCGAATTCTCGGCGCAGGCAGCCCTTGATGACTGGCTGCTCATTCGACGTTCTCGCCTTCGGACTGGACAACTTCCACGCTCGGTGCCACTCTATGCATCAAATGCATTTTCATGAATCACACACAAGAGTAGAGACGAAGGAAAAGATCCCCAAGAAAATTCCGAGCTAGCCAACCCAGTTCATCTTGCTGCAGGGAGTCCTCACCTCAGTCCTAAGTCCTGCAGAGAAAAGAGTTGCTAGGAACTAGCGGCCCGTGCCCTTCGTCTCACGGTGCAGTCTTGGACGATCCTCCAGAAAGCGAGGCGACGAGGACGAGGACTGTGGCTCGGTCTGCACTGAGATTACACCGCGGCGAAACATGTCAAGGCCGTCTGTGCGGGGACAAAGAACCAGCAGAATACGGCAGCCCATCACATGTCCAAGTCCGTCGGGTAAGTGGAGATTAGTCAAGGCGAGTGATTATTTGCTTCGCGCATCCTTGGCGGCTTAGAATTACCTAGTCCTGTGGTGAGGTCCGGTCAAGCGACAGTCGCACGTTGCTATTGGCCCCGTCAACGAAATTTTTTATACCGCCTGACCCCATAAGAGATGCGAAAGGCTTGGTAAACAATACATCATCAGGCGAAAAACTTGAGTTGGACTGTATGAGATGATGGGTGCATGCTCGTCACATAAGGTAAGGTAGTCTCGATGGTTGCAGATTGAAAAATAATAGGATGTATATTGTTTGAAGTTGGGCACGATAGGGCAATGTGGCTAGTTAGACATATCAACCTCACTATCCGTCAATCCGACCACTTAGGACGATGAGGGTAGATTTCCTTCAACAAAGCCTCCATGCGAGCCTTTCCAGCCAGCTCTGCTTCTTCAGGCGACGGCGACGGTAAAGGGCTGCTGAAAAGCGGGGCCCGGATTTGGCGGTCCGAAGCAGTCGGAGTATCAACGTATCGCTTGATGGAATATGCCGAGTCCGAATATACGGGAATTGCGGGTCGTGCAACCTGTGGGGCCGGTGTCGGTGTCGGAGCTGGGATCGGGACCGTAGGCGGGGCTGTCGGTGATGCAGCGGAAGTTCTGTATGGCAGGAATACCGGAAAGTTAGCAGGCGGTGGGGGGGCTCTAGGATGGCGGTACAAGCCAAATTGACAGCACTCTGTTCCATAGAATAGCCTTGATTAGCACGAACCTGTGACCGCCATTGTAAACAGCGCCAGTGGAAGACATGATTGCAGTGGAAAGGGAAATCCAGGCGATGATTAAGGGTCTAGGCAGGCCGGAGACGGACAGCCGTGTGACTCGGATGAACCTGGATGGGCGGGTGGGGCCGAACCTTGGCTGATGTTGTTCGGGTGCGGTACTTTGTTGGGTCTTCAGCAACTGGTCGTAAGGTAAAAGCATCAAGCTCATCAGTGTCACTGGAACTTGTAATCAGACAAGGTCAAAGGCTGATGCAAGGAGCTCGTGATGATGGGTGCAGTAAAGGCACGATGGGCACAGATTGAGGGAATCGTTCGGATCGATCCATCCAGGCAACAGGGACATACCGAGGATTTAAAAGCATCAAAACGAATCACTGGCGCGGGAGGAAACAAATCCAGCAGGAAAGATTCAAGAGACCATCCAGCAAACCGTTCCGCGGAGGCAGCCTTACGCTAGACATAAAAACGCCTCCAGCGAACCACAACATCAAGCAGCATCTATGTGAGATTCCGCAACGTGGGTGCCAGAATGGCGGGAAAACGCCATCTGGACAGTGACGTGATGGCGCGTTCCCAGCTTTCTACCCCGGCACCCCTAAGCTTCTGACAACGGTCAAGGTTATCTCCAAAGTCAATGGTTCGCGGACGATATCCGCCACACGAGAAAGCAATAGTAGCTCCGGTCATGTTAGGCAGATCATAGGGTAGGTTTACGCGCGGACGCAAGCTCGCGAGGGTCACTGGCTTCGCATCGCAAAACCCTGGAAGATGTGATGGCGATGCGCCCGCCGCAGATGCACTCAGGGTCTCGAGCTCCAGAGGGCCTAGACCTTTTGCACACCATCGCAAAAACCCGCTTCGCTGGGGGATGGATAATTTGACAATGCCATGAGCCGTCGTATCGCGGTACCCCGACATATCACTCTGTCCCTGTAGCCAATCTTCATTCGTTGAGAGAACGAGGAAACAAAGAGTCGAGTCCAGATTCTGCAGCCAAGATGCGCGCAGCCGCAGCCATATGTGACGTCAATCAACACGATTACTCGAGCTACGGGGCGCCGGAGAGGCATCCGATGGGAACCAGGGGAGGGGTTCTGTTACTCAAGAAAGTGGTCTAGCGTTTACGCATTCCACAGCCACCACCCCGGCGTCAGCGTACACCAGGCAATAGCAAATACTCTCCGCAGTTTGAATTCCCTTCTCCAAATATCTAGATGACCTAGGTATCAATGACGTGGGCGGCTCGATGATTCTTCTTGGACTGTGCTGCTCTCGCTTCGAGCTGCGTACTTCTTCGACTTGCTCTGCTCCCATTGCCTGGGTCCTTGTGGCTCATGAACGATCGCTGACGTAGCGCAAAGACTGAATAGTCGCGATATCGAGGCTTTGGCCATGAAGAGGGGTGTTTGAAGGAACATCCGGAAGACACCGGCTTTCACATTACCCTCGTCAAGAAACCGGAAAGTCGAAAAATGCCCTCCCCAGGCGACTTTTCTGCCATTTTCACCTACCCACCGTCCCCCTCACGGACGGTTGGACCCTGACTCGTCGCGCGTCAGGGGTCCAGAGACCCCCGGCCAGTCCCGAAATCGCAGAGATCGGCGCCCACGCCGTAACCCCCACCAAGGGCAGTCAAGGGAGCTCAGAGATCGTCAACAACACATGTCCCAATCTGAGTTGGCTCCCCTCCCGATGAGCATCTGACTTGACGCCCCTCGTACGATATCTTCTTCGAGATGGCTTGAACCGGATGCGCTCCGGCGAGGCAACAGAAAGGCGGACAGATGATCTCCTATTTTCAGGGCCAGCTCAAGTCCAGGGAGAAGAACAGCGATGACATCACCGTCGTATCTGGTTTGGCCATCACGCTATTTGTTTGCCCCAACGAACTGCCCAGAGATGAAGCGAACGCAGCACCGATGAGGCTACCATATAGGGCCTCATATCGGCCCGTGATAGTGTGGCGGTTTCTAGTGTGGTCCATCTTGGGATATTATCTGTTTCCGCATTAATGAATTATTCACGCCAAAGGTTTCCGTCGTGTGCTATCATTAATATTAAGAGGGTTTTCTAGGATTGCCTACACCCTCCGTGTCAAGCGCTTCGTCGCCGCCAACATCAACAACTTAGACACAATTGATCTCCCTACTTTCTTACCGCCAGCATCGTGCGATTCGTTCCCTGCCGTCGCCGGGGCTGTCGAACCGGTAAAGATTCCATGCTTCCTCCAGAATTCCATACGTGAATTTCTCCAATTCACATCTCGCCAACCCGGCGGTCAGCTATATCCAGTCCATCACAATCCAGATGCTTGACTGAAGCTAAAGTTACATCCATCTTCTCTGCCAAAGACGTAATTGAATCCCTTGGTAGAGACAAGAAGGGGCGGCGATGATGGTGACGCCAAAGGCGCCTTTTGTTCTTGAGCCGGTGGCACATCTTGCTTGTAGCACTGTGCTTGGGGCTTCTTTGTTGAGATTTTTTGGACAACAGGTGCAGCTCTCTTCAGTCTCGGCTGTGTATCGGGTTCTCTCTCATTCCATTTGCATGCCAGGACCTTGAACTGGACCTTTTCGGGGTGTGCATGCCTGCTGTTCTTGCTTTGGGTGGCGTAGAGGATGAACCTCTTCTGCAGCCAGGATATGGTGTCGACTACTCTAGACTTGACATCCCAGTGATCCTCGTCGGGTTCGTGAAAAACTCTGCCCTGACATTTGAAACCATGTGTTACAGCCTTCGCCGATGGATTCGCGCTCCGGGGTTCGATCTCTCTCTTTGTGCTGTTGGTTACTTTCAATGTCTTGATCATCTCAGTAACCCGGTTCGGCGATAAACGGACGTCGTCAGTATCTTCCTTTGTACCTGTACAGATCTTTAGTCAGCATGACTCTCACTCTCAATCAATGGAACAGTCCTACGCTTCTTAGACGGCTCAAGGATAGAGTTCTGGGGTCTGATATCGAACGACGGGGCAGCGGCTTGGTTCGAGGTAGTGATCTGGGCCGGAATGACTTCTAGGGAGTCAATGCTTTTGTCCTTCTGAACTATTAGATAGTCAATGAAGTAGAATGTTTCTAGGTTGGGCAGATACTGAGCGAGAAATTCGTAGAGGTGGACAGGGTAGACTTTGGTGGCGAGGCCGGAGGAGCGGGTGCCGCAATGACCGCACCGAAAGCCGCCAACACTAGTTTCCCACGCGTGACAGTAGGGGATGGCGACGTGGCGGATATTGGCAAGTTCGTTGCATTTGATGGACTGCGAGATGCGACACCAACTTCGAAAGTCATCTGCGGACAGGTACTCAAGGCACACAATGTCAAAAGAGCCGCCAAGCGAGACGACGCGGTCGCCCTTCAGCTTTAAGCCACCAGGTGCACTCGTCAGGCGTCGAACGACCTTGGCTGACTCGAAGCAAGTAGCGGAAAGCTTCTTGAGGACTTGATTGGTAGAGACGTAGTTGGAGATGTTGGCTTGGGGCGTCGGGTATCGGGGCTCCAGTATGGCGGGCCAGACCCTCGTAGGTACACTCTCTTGAGCAAAGTCGAGAAGAACATCGTCTTCGTCCTTGGTATCTTGGTCACCGAGTGACCCTGGCGGCATTGGAGAGGGGTAATGGGTGATGCGAGCTGCAGTCCTCAGGCGTAGAAAGTGCATGCCTGGTTCGAAAATGGCATCCTCCCAAATCTGCTCTCGGATTTCGGGCGGCAAACGCGAGAAGCAAGTGAAGGAGCGAGCGGACGCCGGAATATCAAACTTGACTGGTGATGACATTGTGAAATTATTCTGCTTCTGCTCTCTTGATTGCCGGTATCCAAAGCGAGCGGATTGAGAGACTGATGGGGAACTAGCGATGGTGGATGGTTCCATGAGATGGGGGAGTGAGGATGCTGTTGTGTCTGATGGAGATATTAGTGGAAGAATGTTGTCTGCTGGAGAGAGGCGGTTAGATAGGCGACACGCCCTCTTGGCAGGCGGTAGGGGGATGGGCCATTCCATTTTGTGGCGGCGGGCAGTGAATCACGCACTCGGGCGAAGGTTCCGAGATGCTCTTGACTTGACTTGGGGTGAAAGTCGGAAAGGAAAGTATTGAAGAAAGTGACGGCGAGAGAAGAGGACGAGGTAAGGGTGATGTTGGTGCGTACCTAGGTACCTGAAAGAACGTACCTTAGTAGGAGGAGCTCCCTCACCAGTCACGTGTAGGCTAACAATGAGGTGAGATGAAGGTAGCGATCCAGTTAGCAGTGAATCGGAAAAGAAGGTGCAAAGGACTTTAGGGCAATTGATTTTCATGTTGAAGGTTGGCAACCCCACTCGACCTACTGCCTTACCTTTGCGGACAACAGAAGGCTGAAGGAAGGAGCGATTAGGATGCTCATGTCAGTAACGATTTAGGAGTTTTACGACTCCTCTTCATTTTCAGGTGGTTGTTTGTACACTCTATCAGGTTTCTTGAGACAGTATTGCGAGTGAGTTCATTCCATTTCCGAATTTGAGGTACATACTCGTGCGAGATTTGCCAACATTCACGAGGAATCAACAGGTCTTTGGTCGTTCGTGAGTTTCGCAATTTCCGTCAAGTTAAGGGAACACAGTGAAGTAAATTGGGACAAGAATACGGTTTCTTCAGTAGGAATGAACAAAGAGGCGCTCGGTACCAACATGAGTGTATTGATTAAACCATTGAGTACATTCAGTTACTCAAGGAGACATAAGGAGGTTGAAGGAGGCGACGATGGCTGGTGTAAGGTACCTAGCTGACGGCATCAAAATTCGGAGCCGACTCGGACCTGTGAGGAACGTACCCTCCCCAGAACCCACCCGACGTACCTAAGGGGAAATGTGGGGGGGGGGGGGGGGTTGCCCAGCAGAGGTGCCTTCCACGTACGGAGTAAGGTACCTTGTATTAATACCCCAAGACCCTGAAAGCTTCCGGAAGCTTACCATCAGACGACGAAAAGCCTCCGACTGAGCCAAGCTTGCAAAACTTCCGATACCTTCCTATCCATTTCATCCGCAGCTATGCCGTAAAACTCAGTCAAAGCATACATCGCTGCATCGACCAGTATGGCCTTCGCGACCCACCCGAACCAGAAGCGGTCTGCCTGCGAGCGATGCCGCCGCCAAAAGCTCCGATGCTCCCGCCAAGACGACGAGAACGGGACACGCTGCACGCGGTGCGTAGAGCGGGGCATGGATTGCGTCGCCGGTCACCAGCGCCGCATTGGAAGACCGTCAAGACGCATGACCTTGGACCACGCGATGCCGAAGCGTCTACCAGAGATTTCTGTCCCTTCCACCAACACAGACGGTGAACAACGACCGGCCTACTCTGTGACCCATGATAGCCTTCCCGGTAACTCGCCACTAGACCCCTCAACGAGCACGACGGCGTTGGGGCACGGAACCACCACCGAAACGACTATCTCTTTGGACTACCATCTGGATGACTTTCCCTGGAATATGTCCCTCGATCCTCAGTTGGACAGCTCCATCTCCGTCCAGATGGCAGAAGAGGAGATGGGGCGCATAACCAGCACACCTCAGATCGCAGATCCGGCAACTCAGAATGAAGCTTTCGTCAAAATCTCAAAGATCAACGTCGATCTTCACTCCTATCTGTCAAGTATTGAGATTAACAGACCGCATCTTGACTTTTGCTCCTTCACCCACCCATCCTCAACCCTCAGCGTCAGCGGTCGCACCATGCCGGAGCTCGTCCTCGTCGCCTTCCAGGACTTTGTCGGCATTCTGACAGGCCTCAACAAAATGGCTAGCATTCATCGAAGTGCGTCGCCAACGACTAATACCTCAGCCGCTCGACCAGCACTGGCAGAGGGTGAAATATACTCTGAGTCTGGCTCATTGAACCCCTTGCTACTCGTGCGCGGCAGAGCATCTTCGCCGCTCGCTCTCCAAGCCGCTGTCCCCAGCACCAACGTCCTCGACCAGCCGCTAGTTCTCATCATTACTAGCTGCTACGTACAAATCATCGCAATCTTTGAGGAGATATTCGTCCAGATACACAAGAGACTAGAGGCAATCGCTTGGGACCCAATTCAGCCGATCGAAGGGATCAAGTTTGGCGCGTTTCCAATAGAAGATGCCCATCTTCAAGGTGTCATTTTCTCCCAGATTGTCGAAAGTCTACTGGAAAAAGCTGATCGATTTCTCGGCGTCCATCAACCCATAGAATTCCCGTCAGGGACCGTCATGTCATCGAGACTTTTGTCCCCTATTCAGTCTGATCTTCTCCATGGCCAGCTCGAATCCAAGGACCAAGCCTCCGTACCAAGGTCTGTTGGGCTCAAGATTGCTATTCAACGCTTGCGATCGACTTTGGAGGCAGCAGCATGATTACAAGCCAAGGATGGGAATGTCTGTATCATGGGAGAAAAAGCGACAATAACCTGATGTCCACCCCATAAGAAGGTAATACGCCAAGCCCTCCACCAGTAAAGAATTCCGAGTCTCTTGTAATACCGGCACTCAAGGCCCGCTGCTTAAGCAATGCCGAGCATGCCATTGATGCAAATGTACCCTCCCTCTACCCTCTCGGCCCACAACGGCGCACCGATCCCGTTGACATCGGCACTGCCCCCCGAATGTGTGCTGCGGAATCATCCAGCTCAACGTTTCAATGGGCGGGTTACTCGGCAGAAACTCCTACCGGCATGCCTCATCCCGTCCACGTCAACACTCGAGCCCAATCGGCATAGTTCGTCCGCGCGGCAGATTGCTCCCGTTTGCGCACTCATTCGACCTCAAATCTGCTTACATCGGCACCATCTACTCCACCATACCCTCGGTGGAACCCATAAAAAATCGGTAGATATATACCTGGAGCAGCCCCCCTTCGACAGCGTCTTGGCACCCGTGCCATGGCTCAAGACCTTCGATATCAGTTGACGGGCTCGTAGGGATAGGCCCCTAGGTACCAGTAGGAAGCTGCCCGCCTACACACTCTTGTCCCCTCCCCCTTTTCAAATCTCTCTTCCGCTAGACCCCCACATCTTCATCTATTCGTGACAAACATTCACACTACCTGCGGCACAGCGGTCTGCTATCCGAATCTATCGTCCGTCGAAATCTCTTTTACGGAGGTAGGAAGCCAGCAACACGCTTGGAAGAGATGGGTACTTGTCAACAGCTCAAGGAACTAACCCTGGCGACAGGATAGCGGGCATCAGCAGCATGCCATCAGTCTGTGACGAGCGCTGAGTTAGGGTCTTCCCGCGCCCTAATCAACGAATACCACGTCGTGGTCTCGACATCTCAACATCACTCCATGAAAGGCCTGGGAGTTGGTGAAGGGGTAAGCCAAGCCGAGCAAGACTTTTCATCACGAATGGCAGTCACTTCACAGAACGAGGCAGGCACGGACAAGGTTGTTTTGAACAGATATACATTGCAAAGCTTGAAAGACGCCCAGCTGCAAAAAAGGTGCGCTAGACGCTTGTGGTGGTGGTCGACTGAAAAAAGGGTGTTGTGCTTGCAGCGATATATACACCGGGTATAAATCTATTTACATGGTTGTTTGAGAAACGAATCAATGTGCTCATTCAGAGACCTTCTTCCAAGTGGAACAAGGCCTCGTATCTTCTTTCCTCCTGGTTTTTCACCTGCACGCACACACGCACACACACACACACACACACACTGCATTCTACCAACGCTTAGTGGCGGAGGCGGAAAGAGCGAGCGTGGCGGCGAGCCTTCTTAGCGCAGGCATCGTCAGCAGCGCCGGAGACGGCGGGAGTGGCAGAGGGAGCGGTGGTGGAGGGAGCAGAGGGAGTGGCGGGGGTGGTGCTGTTGGAGCCGGAGCCAGATCCAGAGCCAGAGCCGGAGCCAGAGCCGGAGCCGTAGAGGGCAGGGCCAGGGATGGTGTAGCTGGAGATGGTGGCGTAGGGGTTGAACTGGATACCGGCGTCGGTGTTCTTGTACAGCGCAGTGCCGAGGGTTCCCTCGGGGTTGGCGGTGCCGGAGCCAGTGATCTTGACGTTGACGCACTGGGGGTAGTTCTGGGCACCGTTCAGGGAGCCAGCACCGTGCATGGCAATGATCTCGTGGCGGAGAACGTAGTTGCCGGCGGCGAGGTCGGAGGGGATGGTGGTGGTCCAGGTGTTGTTGTTGGCAATGAGCTTGGTGGCAGCCCACTCCTGGGTGGCGATATCAATGCCAGACTCGTCAATCTTGACCCACTTGAGGGTGGTCTTGTCGACGGAGGCCCAGTCGTCACCGTCGACCTTTGCGGCGTAGGTGAGGACGGGACCAAAGTGAGACTCGGGCCAAGCGGACCACTCGAAGTCGACGGTGCCACCGGCAGCGACGGTGGAGGCGACGGCGCCAGGAGCACCGTTCTTGTGGCAGTTGATGTCGGCGGAGGCGTAGCCGGTGCCGTCGACGAAGCCGTTGTCGAGGTTCTCGGCGGACCAGGCAGAGATGGAGGGGGGAGTGCCGCCGTTCTGCTTGAGGTAGTAGTAGTCGAGCTTGTAGCCGGCCTCGTAGGCGCCGTCGAACTTGAAGCCGGTGACGGTGCCGTGGGCGAGAGCGCTAGCGGCGAAGGCGCCAACGAGGGCGATGGTGGACTTGACGGAAGACATTTTTGAGAAGGTCGAGTTTGTTGGGATGGTCCTGTGGGAAAAAAGAAGGAGGAAGGGTTGGGAAGAGAATGAATGAGCTTGAATTCGTTGGATGTAAGAGTTTTTGCAAAAGAATGTCCCAGCTTCACACAGTGAAGAACTGACGGTTGACGGTTTGGAAAAAGAATGAAGTGGTGAAAGAACCAAAGAATGTGTGCGACCTGCAATGTTGGATGAAGAACCAAGAGGGAAAAGATATCAAACAAAGCGAGGACATCGTCGTGTTATTTATCCCACCGGGAGGCTCTTGTGTAAGATGCCAAGCAAGCAAACCCCCCTTTCGTCCTTTTCCAGCTCTCAATTATTCCCAACCTGGTCGAGTCCAGTTTCTTCTTGCCAAGATAGTCCTACAAGCGCCTGATAGCTGAGCCGCCCCCTCAACCCTACTCCGTAGTGAAGTGGGAGCAGGGCCGGGTGGAGATGGCAGAAACTTCATAAGACCGAAACACCAATATGCAAACCAGAGTGGTGGAATTTTGGGGGGGTGGCACCCGTCGTGGCCGGGGAGAGGAGACCAACAGGTCCAACAGCGTCACAGCAGCCGGATGTGCTCCGATTTGGAAGGGATACCGGTCTAGGAAAGATGAGATGGACCGTTCCACTAGGAGGCGTAGGCGCTCAGTTTCGTAACGTCAGCCGTTGGGTTGTCTGGGCGCTCTGCCGTCCTCTCCCATGTTCAAAGCCTTGCAAGTTGATAGCCATGATCTGGCCCAGGGGCTCAAGCTGGGATCATGGCTGGGGTTGTGCGGCGCAAGGAAGGTGATGGCCATGATGGAGTCACCTGGGTATGCATGCTGTGCTGCTTGGGTCAGTATTGAATACATACCCAATGCCCAGTCCCAATAGTTTACTCATCATCAGCAAGAAGCCCTGGCGAACACGACTCTTTCACCCAGAAACGGTGCGTGAGAGAAGCAGGGGATCCCGTAATAGTCATGGATCCCCCCCTTGCCATGGTAGCCGAGAGGCACTACTTGTCAGCAAGCCGCAACTTGCAAGCGAGTTGCCAGAATTTGCCAGACTTGCCAGACTTGCCAGAGTGAGAACTTGAAAAGACTCTATTCGACTTAGTCATGGGGCAGAGTTACCGCGTTGAGAGGGTGGCCGGCGGGAACTGTACAAATACGGCGCAGCACGGGCGCACCGGAATCTCAGACGTAGCGCCGGGCTTGAAACAGACCCTCCTGCCGCCCTTAATATGGGAAGGTAAATCATAGGAGGATCGGATGCGCGTTACCCAAATGCCACCACGCTCTCCACCCAGACCTTGTCTTATTGCCAGTAACTCGTCTTGCTCTTGCAAGTTGACTTGCATCATACGGATACGCTCAACGATATCGTGATTCGTACTATCAGTGCGCAGTCTAAGTGGTTCGGAGCCGAAGATGATGGCTAGAGGGGCCAGTGGTGAGGTGACGACTGTTCGGATACGCCCCATCTTCGCGAGAGGAACCTGCAAATATGCATATCCCCATAGCTCCATTCTTGAGTGAGTGTCAAAGATGACCGTAAGACATAGTCCGAGTGCCGATGTTCGCCAGTGATGCATACTCTCCCGTTAGCCTCTCTCTCTCTTCTCTTATCCATAAACTCATTCTCGACTCCTCGAGTGTCGCATTTCTGCGAGTCTGTAACTCTCTGTCAGCAAAACTGCCAGTGAGTTGTGCAAGTGCCTCGGTCTCGCACTTCTCCGCATGGTCTGAATAATTAAGGTGTGGTTCCTAGTGCCATATTCCCCTGAGTATCGATCCACATTTCTCGCTGGCGCCCACGTTTTTTCTGTCTTTTCCGATTGAATTTTTCTTTGCCTCGTTAGGTCCTACTTCCCGCCCTCCGGTCTGCCCCCTTTCACTATGGAGTATGGATCCCGTCGTGGCGCGCTGCTGAGCCTACTGGGCCGCTGGCCTGTCGCATAGTGAGCGAATCTCGTTTCGGGCATTCCCATGCGTCGATCCGCGTAGTCGAGATGAACTCGCCAAGACAACTGCCGCCAGACCGTTTCTTCTTTAATGCGCCGAGCCTCTAGGTCATTGGCGATTCCGTCTCGTTCCACGGTTCTACGGGTTCGTTTACTTATCAGTCAATCATCAGTCTGGTTCTTTCCAACTCGTCGTCTGTGGGCACTTTCGATGAAACGGCGCCCGCATACCTGTCAGCGATTTAGCAGCTTTGTCAACTTGTCGACCGTCAAGCGATTTGCCGACCAAATCTTCAAGCCTCTTGGAGTCTAAGCTGTAATAGACCATCTCAGTCTCTGACTCAACTTCGCACTTTCAAGACTCTTGGGCGCATGCCGTAACCGCTGTTCTCGTCCGTGACCGTCGAGTCTTGCCCTCTTCCCCTCATTCTGGCGTGATCCACGAGCTGCACTTCACAGCGTCGCGCCGAGACGGCGTTGCGGCGCGTGATTCCTGTACAAGGCCGCATTCGACAGGGCTGGTCGCCAAACGGTCGCCGCGTCACGAATCGTGATCCTAGCGTCAACCTTGATTGGGTTAGTGTTTGTTTGAGATAGACTTTGATGGTCGTCAAGCCCCCTCCCCTGACAGCGCTCTCTAAATCCGCTGCTATTCAGAACTTCTGCTCGCTATGACGACAACAGCGGTGAACACTAATTAATGTCTGCAGGCTGTGAGTTGCAAGCGGTGCAGGGGACATCTCTGCTCGGTATAGGCAGCCGGTGTCTCATGGCAGATCGATTGCGTTAATGGCCCCCTTTCGTGCCCCTCTCGTCGACTCTTAATCCCGGCTGAGCATGTCAGCAGAGTTGTTTGCGGCAAAACTCTCGATTGAATCATTCTTTGGCCAAGCTTTTTGTTGCGTTCGATGAAGAAACTCTCTTTAAGAGAACTGTTTTACAAAAATGCCTGGATGGCTTCCCAGAACGCTGCAGGGCTCTCCCACATGGGAAGATGACCGGCGTTTGGCACAATCTTCAACTCGGCGCCGCTGTCGCCCAACGCACCCTTGAAGCCCTCCATTGCCTTGACCAGCGCACCTTTGGCGTCGCCATCACCCACGACCAGCAAGCCGGGAACTTGGCAAGAACCTAGCTCTGGCTTCAGATCATAGTCCCACAGCGCTTGGCAGCTATATCTGAAGCCTTCTACGTTGTTTGCTGCGACTATTTCCGTCATGGCTTTTACCACGTCCTCCTTCTCCAACGTGGCCGGATGGAACCACCGAACTACCGTCTGCTCGGCCAGCTTTGCGATTCCGGCTCCGCTATTCTCCTCTGCAACCGCGATGCGATCCTTCCAGGCCTGGGTGTTAGCCGCACTCGACGTCACGTTGAAATCGCAGGCGATAAACTTCTTCAGTCTATTGGGGTACCTGAGCGCAAAGTTGGTTGTTGTTGCGCCTCCCATCGACACTCCGATGAGGGCGTGCAGCTTGGGGATGCGAAGTGCATCAAGAACACTGCGCAGATCAGAGGCAAGCAAGTCCAGAGTTGCCGGCACAGGCGGGCCCGGGATGGCGTGTCGGCCTCGTGTGTCGTACCGCAGAATGCGCAAGTCGGGGCGCTGCTCCTTCAAGATCTTCACGACTGGATCCCACATGTGCAGAGACGTCAGCAGAGAATTGCAGAATGCTACGGTAGGTGCCTTGGGCGAAGGGTTGCCTTCCAGCTTGTAAGGGATCGAAAGTTGATCTTCGGCTGTGATGTACGAGTCGATGACCTCGTCCTTTCCGGGAACAGTAGTGGTCTTGCCATCCGGGGCTGTAAAGGTGGAAGCCGTGGCCGGCAGCTTGGCCAAATTCTCCAGGTCGCGAGAGGCGGGACCAAAGACGTAGAAGAGAGAGTAGGTACGGCGATTCATGCCTGCGACCTTCTTAACCATCTCTGCAGCCCAAGGAGTAGCCGTAGAGGCCTTGTGTTCGGGACCGCCCAAGCCATTTGTACGGGCGTAGTCATGGAGTACGAAGAAGGTAGTCTTGCTGCCGACGCCGTCGCCAATGGAGGAAATCTTGAAGAGACGGGTCCTCAACCAACCGGGAACCTTGGACAGCATCGGAATGTGTTCTTCGGCGTACCACTTCTTGAACTCGGCCTCGTCTGACTCGTCCTTGAGAGTGGTCTCAATGGCCACGAGCTCGATGCCCTCGGCTTCTTCGTCGGAAAGCTGCTCAATGGGGATGAACAGAGGGGCCTTTTGCTCAATGACCAAGTCGAAGAAGTATCTGGTGACGGCCACCTGGCCAATGGTATCGGCCTCACGAGCAGATCTGTTTGCGCGGAGCGTGGTGTATGTGGGTGTCTCGAGGTGGGACATGTCCGTCACATCGTAGGAGGCGAGGTAGGTCGGCTCCTTGCCGTCGTTGGCGCGGTAGCGCAGGCCGTTGGTGAAGATTTGGGGGAGACGCAGGCGGGTTGGGCCGTGCTCGTTGTTGTACCACTCGTGGAACTGCTCGATAGCCAGTTCAGGCTTCGGCTGCATAGTAACGTAGAGCATTCCGGGGGGCGCCATGGCGAACACTTGACTCAATTGGTGTTGTCTGAGGTGTATTGAGAAGTTTGGACAGATTTGCAAAGGAGCAAAGACAAATGGTCGGGGGAACTCGGTATGTGAGGTATTCAGTCAGGGTGACTTCGGGTGCCGTGGGAAGCTCGGGGCGGGGCTTATGACGAACGCGGGGTCGAAATTGGAGAGAGGGTCCAGCGCGTTCGGGATCTTGACACGGCAAGCTGTGCGACGGCAATTCGAGTCAATGCTTTCAAGGATGCTTCGAGGAAGTTTCTTCGATAGGACCGGTTTATCTCAATGGGACGATGTATCTCAGAGAATCCGCGTCTTGCCAACTCAAGGTGCGGTAACCGTGGGGACGAGGGGCGTCGGCCTCGGCCATTGTCGAAATAAATAATCTGGCGCATTGTGGCGGAAAAGTGTTCTGCCAGCACCTTTCGCATCGCTGCCTCGCGATTGATGATTCTTCCAGGAGCATATGCTTGGAGCGATATCGGTGGTGGTAATGGGCCGTTTCGTTGAAGGCTATTGACTGAATATTCCCCTTGACTTGCCGCATCTGGATCTCGAAGCAAATAAGACTCTGCATCTCTCAAATGGAGGACTACTTCGCCACCGCGTAGAGCATCGCATTTTCTCAACGGCATCCGACGTGTGGATTTGATCAAGGTATTCCGTACGGTAAGGCAGGTGGAATGGGAAACGACGTCGATGTTTCGGATGAAAATGGCAATCGGCTAGAACTCGGAAGAATTTGTCCAAGTCCCTGAGGTGAGATACGGACACCTTAAGCTCCTTCCCTCTTTACTCTTGAATCTGCCTGCCTGTTCGGAATGTTACAATGGTGAAGTATCAGATGGCAGGTTCATCGCTACCTGTAGCTTCCCATCCTTCTTTCCGCTCCTACCCCCACGCCCTCAGTCAGTTTGATTGAAGGAAGCCACCACCGTCAACAAACCTGCCATCTGCCAACCGTCTCTTGCCACCTGCCAGTTCAATGGAGGGGCAGCGGTATATGCCGGAGGCTAGCTCATAATCGCCGGTATTCTCCTTCTGGTTGGCTGAGTTGTGGTCTCCTGACCCGCTGCACATTAAGCGAAGAAGGACCGTGCTCTTTCGGGACTAGAGGGAAGAAGGTTACCTTTGCGTGGGGCAGATAGCCATCTGATAGACCGAGCTTCGGGACGTTTGAAGCTTTTCGCAATCAACGTGTTCAGCAAGCTGGAGCTTCTCTTCCACGTCAGCGCGGGCATAATGAGACCGCATTTCATGGAATTTTCAATAAATCGAATCGCTTCTGTAGCCCGCGACTTGACATCTCTCGCATCTCTTTCATTCAGTCTTCACCGCTCCCTCGACAATCGCTGCAGCCACTGCAAACAGTGTCCGCTGGGTCGACCAAACATTGATGCAAACCAACCTGCAGTCTGCTCGCTGTTCCTTACCGTCCCTGATCGTGTCCAATCATTCCGAGCGGTGTACCTCTCGGATGTGACTGGCAAAACACATGGAAAGAAGGGTGCGCCGTCGTTTTTCAATGTGTGCTGTGTGACCTGACAGGACTGATACTCGTTCCAGGTGTGAGATGCTCTCAATACACCCATTCACCTTCCATCGACAACCCCGGCGTCCGCTACACTTTGGCTTCTGCCTCTGGTTTAACTCGTCTATATACTCGCATTGCTCTTAAAACCAACTTCTGACTACCCGCACTCTTCGGGGGCTTCAGTCTCATCCTTAGCCCCGGCCTCGTCTCATAGTTTCAAGTCGAATAAACCTTGCCGCTTCCCATCACGAACTTGCTATTACTTTCGCAATGGAGGTCTTCCTGACCAACGTGCCTAGGCACCTTACGGATCGAACTCTGGAGAAGGAGCTTAGGCCGCACATGAATGCTCTCGGCATCCTTGAATGGGCATGCTCAACGAAGAGCAAGAACGACAAGGGCTGGGTGACGTTCCTCAAAGCAGAAGACGGAAAACGCTTTCTGAAGCGTCATGGAAAGGTCATCCTTCCTGATGCTGGGGCTGCATTCAAGCCCACTTCGAAAGGAGGAAAGCCTCCAAAGGAACGGGCGAGAGCAAACCTGTTTCTAATGAACACCCATGTCTATGTGGCCCCAAGCAACAGACCACCCGACCCTTTCATGATCAAGAGTCTTACCCATCGTCTGGAGGAAAAACACAGACAGCGGACTCAGCAAGATGCTCCCTCTACCGACGACGCCATCGTTTTTCAAGTCAGCCACTTGGCTTGCGGCCACAACACTTTTCAGCCAGACAAGACCTTGACCTTCAACGAACAATGTCGTCTTTCTCAAAGAGGCCTAGCAAAGTTTGGCAAGAGAATGCTCATTCTAAAGTTTGAGCAGGGAGTGAAAGTCGAGATCCCTCACTCCTCCATCGTCGAGATGATACACACATCTGTTCCCTCCAGTTTCACCCTTCTCCTCAGCGAACCACCACGCTTCTATCATACAAAGTCCGATTTGGAACAACAGATGGAACGTCTAGGCTTGATCGATGATGCCAAGAGACCTCGGGGAAAGTCACTCACTCGTAGCCTTGGTCTATCCAGCAGTAGGGAACATTTGAAGTGCGCGGGAACATGTCTCGTCTACCAGCTGGGAATTTTCGGGCCTGACTTCGATCATAAGATCATCAGCCTCAAGAAGAAGGAAATCATCGTTATTGCGCACTCGAAAGTCGCTCTCAACCAGACGCCTATCTTTTACGGAGTTGACTACCACACTGAGTGGGCCAAATTCTACGATGGCCTAGTCAAGGCCGGATCCGCCAAGGCATTACCTTTTGGCATCCTGTTTCAGCTGCAGTCCTTGGTCTTCAACAACTTTTTGCATCCACGCAGTGCTCACACCATTTTGATGTCCCTAGAGAAATTGTTTCAAAGCGCCAAGTTAGATGGCAAGCCGGAGCCCGTTTCCCAGCAGGCGTTCAAGGTTTTGCATGGCACTGGCCACGATGGAATCGACTACCCGTGTCATAACACTGACCCAAGTGACCTGGATCCCAACGAGATTCTGAAATACCTCATCTCCACTGAGAAACGTCTGCAATCCGAAAGCAACATCGAGTTCAGAGATGTCCTGCTGGAGCCTGAGATAACCGATCATCATGCCTGGATTTTCAAGGCCACAGTGACCCCGACGAGAATCACCTTGCATGGACCTGATCTGGAGCCTCTCAATCGCATACTTCGCAAATATCCAAACCAGACGGACTATTTCATGAGAGTCACCTTCGCCGACGAAGATGGTAGTGATCTATTCTTCAGTGGCAAGGTTTCCTACGATAAAATCTTCGACCGCTACAAGAGCATCCTGGGCAAGGGCCTGGAGATTGCTGGTCGAGTCTATGGCTTTCTTGGGTTCTCCCACTCGTCACTGCGATCCCATTCAGCATGGTTTTCAGCTCCATTCTTTGACGATTGGAACAAACTGCAACTGTACGGAAACATCATCAAATCGTTAGGTGATTTCGACAAGATACAAATCCCGGCCAAGTGCGCCGCTCGCATCGGACAGGCCTTTTCGGAAACCCCCTCATTCATTTCCATCAGCGAGGCCGACATCAACCGCTGCTATGTCCCGGATGTCAAATCAATGGAGGGGAAAACTGAACGCGTTTTCAGCGATGGTGTCGGCACAATCTCCCGCGAAGCTCTCGAGCTGATTTGGCCCCGCCTGCCACGAGGCTCGTTCCATTCTACTTGTTTGCAGATCAGGTGGGGAGGTGTCAAAGGAATGCTATCTCTGGACACAAGGCTTCAGGGTCGAGCGGTGTGCATTCGAAAAGAGTCCATGGAGAAATTCCCCAGTAAGGATTGGGAGAATCTCGAAATTTGTGACGTGGCATCACGGCCTCTCAAATTGGTGCTGAATCGGCAATTGATTAAGATCATGGAAGACTTGGGTGTATCCAAGCAATGGTTTCTCCGACTGCAGAAGATGGAGCTTGATCGACTTCGGGCAGTAACAGCCGATGCGTACAACACGGCAACATTCTTGCATCTCCAGGCCATCGGCACAAGTTTCTTCTTGTCGACCTTTGTCAAGAGCCTTGACAAATACGGCACAGACTACCGTCAAGACAGGTTCTTGAGAGCAGTGGTCGAGTCGATTGTTCTACGGGAATTGCGATTGTTGAAGCACAAAGCCAGAATACCCGTTCCTAATGGCGCCACCCTTTTTGGAATCATGGATGAGACGAAGTTTCTCAAGGAGGGCCAGGTCTTTGTCTCCTTTGACACTTTCCGAAGACCTGGAAAGCCAGCCACTGTCGGATCTATCAAGGATGGTACCTTCATGCTCGTGACGCGCTCGCCAGCTCTTCACCCCGGCGATATTCAGCGAGTTATGGTTAGAGTACCACCGGCAGGTCACCCCTTACGGAACCTTCGCAACTGCATCGCGTTTAGTCAGTTTGGAGAGCGCGACTTGCCTAGCAAGCTCAGCGGTGGTGATCTTGATGGCGACTTGTATAACATCATCTGGGACCAAGATGCAATGCCCGCAATGGTATATGAAGCTGCCGACTACCCCAGAGTAACACCGGAGCCACTTGGTCGATCAGTGACGAGAGAAGACATGGCCAATTGGTTTGTTGACTTCATGAAGTCTGACGTACTCGGCATGATTGCCACTAGGCATCTAATTCTCGCCGATAAACATCATGAAGGAACTGTGAGCGGCGACTGCATCAAACTAGCCGGTCTACACTCGACTGCTGTGGACTTTTCGAAGACAGGCATCCCAGTCGCGCGGGAAGATATCCCAAAGGCGCCCATCTTTCGCCCGGACTTGTAAGTACATGTTGTCGCTCGGCGTAGCTTATCACTGCTGATATATCTCACAGCCTCGCGCCCGCACCCCCTGCTCAGCTGTACGATCGAACGCAGATCGACTTCCTTGGCAAGGACGAGGCAGTCGACGACGATGACGACGATTTCGTACCATCTTACCGATACTACAAATCAGACAAAATCCTCGGTGAGCTTTATCGCAATGTCGACGAAAAGCAGATCTGGGATGATGAAATCAAGAGATCCATCCCCAAGACCGGACCCTCGGTTTGGGACCAGTTTGTAGGCTTAATAGAGCGAAAGATCAAAGACTATACTCATGGGCGAGTGAGCTGGGAAACGAAACTTAGGGAGGCGAAAAGCTTGCGCGACGTGTGAGTGGCTCTGGGACTTACGTTGTGGCGATTTAGTGTATCGTTTCCAGCTAATAGTCTTTCCAGATACGAAGACCATCTCTTCAGTGCCATGACAACGTACTCTGACAGTCACTTGAAGCAGCTGACAGAAGTCGAGGTGTTCTGCGGCTCAATCTTCAACAAGACTGGCGCGCAGACTCGTCGTCAAAAGGACAACTCAATGAAGCTCAAGCAAGAGTTCGATCGACTAGCCGACCTCATGGTGCAACAAATGCGGCGCAAGTTCCGCAATGTGGGAGACAAAGCTGCCCAACCTACCGACATCTACAATAATCCTGCACCGACTGGCACCCGCCAGATTGACGATGACATCGAACGGCTCTTGGCACCGAACAAGGATGCGTTGGAGATGTCATATGCGTGCTTCATGGTCGGTTTGCTGCCGAGTACCGACCTTGAGCGCGGACACCGAGCAACACAGCTGGAAAGCTTCAAGGTTATTTCGGCGGGTGTCTTGCTCAAAGAGCTCACCGAGCTTGCTAATCGCGTGAAGGGTGGCCGATTGGTCAACCCCAGCAACGGCGACGCTGCGGGCGGTGGGTTTGTAGGTGTCAGTGGTGGGCCAGCAATGTCCTATATGTACATCGGCTATGACGTGGATGTCGGGCAGTATCCCAATTATGGATACAGCCATTACATGTAGAGTACCTGTGTGAGGTAGATCATGATACGATCAAAAACTTTGTACGATATTGAGGCTGTATCTTTGGTGGGCCTCTTTGAACATTTGATTCAAAGCCTTGGAGGACGCTAGGAAAGATGATTTGCCGGGTTTAGCGTCGCTTCCAATCAGTGCGCGAAAAGTCTCACTAAAAGCCTCCGCTGCTGCTCACGTCGAAGGATTGTTCCCTTGACCAGTTACGAAGACGCCAGTGTAAGCCTCCGACTGACTTCCCTGCTACCTGGAAAGCCTCCTGCTGACGCGAGATGGAGATTCCCTATATATGACAGGACGAGAGAGTAGGACTATGCTCTTCGTGTTCATGGGCCATCTGCATTCCCGTTGCTCTCTTTACCCAATTCCCAAATCGCGATGATGCCCCCCGCAAAGCCGGCTTCCAGCAGCGAAATTTTGGAGAACCTGAACTCTTCGCATATTCTCACTGAGCCCAGCAAGACACGTTCTCTTCAAGTTGAAGGCCAGAAAGAAGACAGCCAGACTGCGGTCGAGGCATCGACGGCGTACAGGAAGGACATACGCTTCTGGGTCATCGTGTTCGCGCTATGCATCACTTCTCTACTCGCTTCCCTAGAGACCACAGTGGTTGTGACCTCATTGCCGACTATTGTTGAGCGTTTGAAGTTTGGGAGCAGCTATGTCTGGGTTGGCAACATCTTCTTTCTCACCAGGTCAGTCTCGGAGCATCAGCCCAGCTACATGTGGCCGAAAATACTGATATGAAGTGCAATCAAGTGCGGCTGTCCAGCCTCTCTTTGGGCAGGTTTCCAATCTTTTCGGCCGCAGATATCTCACGCTATTCATCGTAGCAATCTACACTCTTGGCAGCGGAATCTGCGGTGGCGCTAGTAGCCCGACGATGCTCATCGCTGGGCGAGCTGTGCAAGGCATGGGAAGCGGTGGCATAAACATGATCATCGACATCATCATCTCCGACCTCGTCCCACTTAGGGATAGAGGTAATTATATCGCCATCATCCTGGCAATATACGGGGTCGGCATGGCAATCGGACCGTTCGTGGGAGGCATCATCGTGCAAACTACTTCATGGAGATGGGTGAGCACTCGCCTTCATGCCAGTATTTTCCAACCCAAACTGACAGAACAGGTGTTCTACATCAATCTCCCAGTTGGCGGCCTCTCACTCGTTCTCCTCTATCTTTTCCTTCACGTGAAATGGGATCGGACCGCCACCTTCAACGGCAAACTTCGCCGAATCGACTACATTGGCAACTCGATCCTCATCGCATCTACAGTCTCCGTTCTCATAGCCCTCACCTGGGGCGGCGAAATCTACTCTTGGTCCTCTTACCGCGTCATCATCCCCCTCGTTCTCGGCCTTGTAGGCCTCGTTGCCTTCTGCATCTTTGAGGGATCAGGCATCGTCCCGGAACCAGTGATGCCTCTACGCCTCCTCGCGAACCGGACCTCCGCCATTATCTACGCGACCACCTTCCTCAATTCCGCAATTCTGTACTGGGCATTCTTCTTCCTCCCGCTATACTTTCAGGCCGTCAAGCTTTCAACTCCAGCTCGTTCAGGTGTTCAACTACTCCCCGTGACCTTGATCTCCATTCCGGGCGCCGCCATCTCCGCCGTCGTCCTCGCACGATGGGGCCGCTACAAAGCTCTCCACATCGCAGGCTTTGCCCTCATGACACTCGGTCTCGGCATATGGGCCGTCTTGGACAGGTACAGCAGCACAGCAGCCTGGGTCCTCGTACAAGTCGTCCCCGCCGTTGGTTCAGGCATGCTTCTCAACACTCTGCTGCCAGCCTTCCAGGCAGGTCTTGCAGAAGCAGATCAAGCTGCCGCGACGGCAAGCTGGTCATTCATCCGCAGTTTTGGGAGTATCTGGGGCGTCGCTATCCCCGCGGCCATCTTCAACACGTATACATCGTCATATGCCGCGCAGAAGATAGATGACCCTGCGGCTCGGGGTATTTTACAGCATGGCAATGCGTATGCCAGCGCCACTAAAGCCTTTGTCGAGTCCTTCGATGAGCCGACGAGAAGTCAGATCATTGATGTATTCACCGAGGCTATGAGAAAGGTCTTTCTCATCGCGATTGCGTTCGGTGGCCTGGCTTTCTTATTGAGCTTCTTGGAGAGAGAGGTTGAGCTGAGAAAAGAGCTGGAAACTGAGTTTGGTCTCGAGGAAAAGAAGAACGCTGACGGAAATAAGGATGCTGTCTAAGTGATGCCCATCAGGAACTCAGAACCCCCTTGCCTTATTTGCTAGTCATCTATTTCTCAAATTCACCGGAAGAAACACTCCATCTGGCTACTCAATACCATGTCAAGTCTCCCAGCTACTACGTTTGGTAGGCACCTGGTCAGAGGCTCTTGAGCTCTCAGGTAGGCTAGGCTCGAGTTCGCTCGGCTTGAACATCTGTTTCGCAGGTCACAGCCGGCGGGATACTCTTCATTCCCAAGACCTAGCCCAATCGATATGTACTATGACGACACCGAAGATCGTTGCAATATTCGGGGAGCACGCGGAGACCGCAGCGCCTTGAAAGACTGTTTGAGCGACGCTGACGGACAGCGGAGTAGGTAGCGGGCCAGGACTTCCATGACTCGACTCCGTCTGACCATCACGGAGTCAAAACTAGCGTCCGTAGTTGGGTGTTTTAGCTTCACGACTTCAGATTATTGCCCACTTCCCGCTCTAAGCATACCTGTCGGTAAAAATGCGGACAGAACGAATAGTGTGCTACTCGTGCGAGGTCGGAAGCCCCCGACTGTGAATGAGAGTAGTTCTTCACTTCATCTTCAACTTGAGCATGCAGGCAAGCAAGCAAACGGATTGTATAAACAGGCCGAAACCAAGGCCCCAGCATCGCACGGTCAGGTACCATGCAGGGGACCTGGGGTTTTCTCCCTTCTTTCCCCTCCATTCGTTTCGTCGCGCTGGCCCTTGCGGCAGAACAGTCGGCCCAAAGTCTAAGTTCATCCGCCGTGCTTCATCCCCCTCCACACCATTCTGCCATGGAATAAAAGTAGGAGGAGCTATCCGTGGGGTCAGGTTCCTCGGTTCAACCCTGCCCATGTTTGGTCGCCAAAGGGGCTACACAGCTCACTTCAACTTCCTATGGAAACTTTCAAGGTCAGAAGAGATTCATGCACACGTGGTGAAGAAAGCCTTCAATTGTCGGGCGAACCCGCCCCCATGGCAGAGAAGCTGCTCGCTGGCCAAAGCTTCAGGATCGCCGACCGGCACCCTAAACTTTTTTTCTTTTTTCCCTCCTACTCTTTTCCCTCCACTGACTTTCGGCACTTAGGCTGGGTTAAGTTCGGCTTCTTTGTCTCCGTCACACCATTCAAATGGTACCCGGCGCGTTGGTTGTCGTTGTATTTGGACCATCTCATATTACCTTGCCCTAATGCCGTTTGGCAGCCAAACTTGAGCTGAACACATACGGTGGGGTCATGCGTGACCATGAATCGATACAGAGTCAACAAGTCAAGCAGGCCCCATAGCAAGGCATCACCTGGGCGACGACGATGTCTGTCGTGTCACAGGTTGCCGGCTGCGGTGAGTGGACTGAGACGTGACATGAGATACTATTTATGAAAACGTCTGTTGACGATGATCACAGTGTGATTGCCGGCAATCTTGGCATGCGAGGGAAAGGTCGCAGTCAAGTTCCGGAATCTCCTCCATGAGCGAAAGCTCACCGACCACCAATGCGACCATTGAATCAAAGATCACCACACCAGGATGTCTAAGCTCAACGCCGGGGAGTTTGGAGCCCTTGCCGGCTGACATAACAATGGCTTTCTTCGCGTTCGTGGGCGACTCACCTTCACCCATGACCGATGTCTTTTCGCTGTCATTCATGCGGACATACCTCGACACGTCAATACCAATTCGTGCCGTTGTAACAACAATTGGCAAAATATGCCTAGAGTACTCAAAGACGACCGCTTTAGAAAAGAAGCAAAAAGCTGCAGCCACTATCATGGCCCAAGACCGATATAAGTTGAAAGAATTCCTTGACGTCCTCACGTCTCCCGAAAGCAGTGACCAGCACTTGATGTTGCTGTATGGGATTCTGATGGCTTATGCCGAGGTGAGTTGGGACTTGAACACTGAGAACACGCAGCATCTTACCCTCATTTTCTATCATACTCAGAGCTGACTGTAATGGCTTTGAACAGACAATGACTGGCCAGTCATGGCTCTTCTTTCAGGCCACCATGAGAAAGTTGACGGAAAAGGTTCAACAGCAGGTCCAGGAGAGAAAAAGAGCACCTTTTTTGTACTTTGACAAAGGATTGCTGATGAACTATTCGCTCATGGCAACTTACCACTGTCTAGTATCGTTCGAGGACACCTTTCTTGTCGATGTCGAACTCTACGATCCAAAGCTCTTTGACAATATTGATGCGATTACTAGCCAAGTTCGCATTAACTCCGCCATATTACACCACTACACAAAATACGTGGCCAATTTTGCGCGACTGCACCACAAGTAAGAAAAGCCAACTCTCGGGGAAAAAGTCAGTCCAGTGTGGTACAAGTCAGCTCATGATTTATGTAGGGCAACGAAATGGGTGCGACAAGCGCGTCACGTTTTGAATGACCGCCATCTAGCTGCTGAACCACCACCTGACGAAGAGCTCAGGAAGATACTATCAGAAGCTGGGCTTTTGCAGCAGGGAATGGAGATTATCGAAAGTTCGGCAGCGGTCATTGATGTGATGGAGAACCTTCGAGGAGATAGATACGACGATGACGACGAGGCGGACAAAAGCGACTTCGGCATTCTGCGCGAGGCCTTTTACCATTTCTCGCTAATGGGAATAACGCGAACATTTTGGGATCCGGCGTGGAAGCTTATTGACGAGGACCTGCCGCACATGTCAGACATGCCGGATCTCGAAGGACATGGATTATTCGTCCTAGAGAGGCTAGAACAACGGGCTCCCGTTGTCGGGCTAGAGTCATGGAGCTATCTTGTTGTGCTCATGGGCGTTGCCTTGGAGGCTAAGAGAGATGATATCCGGCAACGAGTGGCTGTCCTGCTCAACGACATATTGGGCAAAGGCTTTGCCATCGCCGGGGCTTTATTAGCTGACGTAAAGATGATTTGGGGCATGGATTATGCATCTGGACACGAATGCATTGGACCTAGCGCGTGAGGGAGAACGAGGGAGGCGTATATAGCATACCTATGCAACTTACATCAGGTCAAGATACCTGAGAGACACTGCGAGTACCTGGATTTGCATTGCAAAGCGACTAGTATTCATGTAAATTGTACGCTCACATTTTAATGAAAGATATGAATTCTAGCCCGTCATTCGGTTCTCCGTTCAACATTCGCACTAAAATACGTGTTAATTTTTTCCTCAGTTACCGCACGAAACTGCCGTCTTTCCACGTTACTCAGGTACTTATACACCGTATGCATTGCCGAGGGGATACAATTCTGGCCGCGATGCGATGCCTTTCTTATCGTTACGGATAAATCTTTATACTGGCGAAACGAGTGGCTTCGGCTTCATATGTAATTCAATTGGTTGACATGACGTAATTTTGTTCAGAGCTTCCCCCGCACAAAAGTCCCGCAACCGGCGATCGAGAACCGAATATCGCAACGGGCAGATAATCAGACCAAGAGCCTCGATATTGATTCGTACATCTTGCTCTTATCTTTAGAAACATCAGCTACAGCACTATTTACAATGGCACCTCCTATCTGCACAAAGACGTTCAAGCTGAACAATGGTACGATACCCATCGCCAT
Source organism: Colletotrichum costaricense (assembly GCF_030867565.1). Lineage (NCBI taxonomy): Eukaryota > Fungi > Ascomycota > Sordariomycetes > Glomerellales > Glomerellaceae > Colletotrichum > Colletotrichum costaricense. Next base: position 3,247,461 of record NW_026848232.1, on the reverse strand, counting down.
GAATAATGACACGCATCTCATGAGTTCCCATGGGCTGACCGACTCTCTACAGGCCTCGAACTCCCCGCCGTGGGTCTGGGAACATGGCAAGGTAGGGAGAGCTCTCATACCGAACGCGTCCCACTGAGTCTGACAGCCTGAAGGCACTCCAGGATCAGATGACTCCAAGGCTATGGAGGATTCTGTCATACACGCCCTCAACTCCGGATACCGTCTCATCGACACCGCTCAGCTCTATGGCGTCGAAGACGTTGTGGGCAGGGCCATTCGCAGCAGCGGCGTCCCCCGTGAGGAAATCACTGTTGTGACCAAGTTCTGGGGAGAGTGGCATCACGATCCCGCGACGGCCCTGCAGATCTCACTGGACACCATGGGCCTTGACTACATCGACGTGTTCCTCATGCACTGGCCCTGGGCCACAACTCCGGCACCGGAGAAGAAGGTCTTGAAGAAGTGGGAGAGCCCAACGTTCATCGAGACCTGGAAGTTGATGGAGAAGCTGGTCGGCCCCAAGTGCAGGTCAATTGGCGTCAGCAACTTCATGCCTAAGGTCATGGATGAGCTGCTCAAGGAGGCCACTATCGTGCCTGCCGTTAACCAGGTTGAGTTGCATGCTTTCAACCCAAACCTGAACCTCGTACCTTACTGCAAGGAGAAGGGCATTGTGGTCACGAGTTGGAGGTGAGCTTTTTGATACCCCTAAGCGAGGATCGAGGACATGTTGGACAAAGGGACGGGGCGCTAATTGAGACAGCACAATGGGTGGATCGCGTCCTTCCCAGAATGAAATTCTCAACCACGAGCTCTTCACCAGCATCGCAAAGGCACATGGTATCTCGGCAGGCGTCGTGTCCCTCTCCTGGTGCGTCCAGCGCGGCATCGCCGTCATCCCAAAGAGCGCCAAGAAGGAGCGGATTGAGGAGAACATCCGCCTTGTCACCCTTACCGAGGAGGAGATGAACAAGATCAATGAGGCACATAAGACGATCAAGAAGGAGAGATTCTCCAACGGAATTGCGGTGCAGCACATGGAGATCGATGGAGTGATGACCCAACAGGGCTGGACCTACGTCGATATGGGCTACGAGGACGAGAATGGCAACTGGCTGGCTTAAGATAGCAGACCGTCAGTCGCTTTTGGTGGGTAGCATCGAGAATTCAGTATAAACCCACTTAAAGGATAATACATTGCCGCTGCTTCAACAACATTCATTATTCGTCCGTAATCATATTATCGTATCAGTACGCTTACAAATGTATGGGTCGTTTGCTCCCGTTGTACGCAGAGCCAAGCCTCTGCATTCGCCACCGAAAGCGCCTATAACTCTACATGTCAGCGGAGTTAGAGTAAAACCGGGGAGGCAGCCAACTTATAGGTGCTGGTGCACTAACGCACCTACGCAGAATGTCTAGCTCTGTCCCTACCCAATGAGACACCTTTCCGAGGATCTTTACCTTCTCTACAGATGAAAAGCCAATTATCACTCCTAACTATTACTGAACACTCGAGTAGCTAGGTTGGAATAAAGCAAACTGTTCAATGACGGGCCGACTCACTCGTAGTGCCTCGCATTCAAGATAAAAAGCAGCTGTGTGAGCTAAGCCAAGCCATGCCTGGCCATAGCACCGCCTGAATCGGGGAGTGGACCACTAGCGTCGCAGCGAAAAGCATAAAGTCAACCACAGCCTCCTCCCCATCCTTCTACGAAAAATTTCCCCTCCATATCGAGAAGATTAAACAGCCAGAAATCAGTAGAAGCCGCCATGATGGACTTGTCACCTCAGGAAGAGGAGCTATCATTGACGAGGACAGGATCTTCGTCGACGTCAGAAATCGTCCCTGTATCTTTAGGACAATTGCCAGCGCAAAGTGAAGCCCTAGAGTCGTCAGAAGATTGGACTGGCTTGACGTCAAGCAAAGAGCGGAGGAAACTTCAAAATCGACTTAACCAAAGAGCACGTCGTTAGTCCGCCCCGAATTCCCTGGCTTTCCACAAGTCATTATACGCCATCTAACTGGATGGATTGCATCTAGGTAGAAGAATGAAGCAGGAAGTCTTTCGTCAGATGAGTCAACTAGAGGGAGTGATCAACGAGACCATAGCAGAAGCAGAATCAGCTGGCCGTTTGCAAAACGGTACCACCGGAGATGAAGGCTACTCGCTTCTGCCATGCCCCAAAAGGAGGAGCGAGTTGATGATCCTCGCACAGGAGGCACGAAGAAATTATGCCCTGGGAACCCCGGCTCCTCGACAGCTAAGCGCCCTCGTCAAGCTCAACCTGCTCACTGCGCTCTGGCGGAATACGCAGATATTGGGCTTCAACGTACACTCCATCTGTGAGGATGAGTTCATTTCTCCACATAATCTCCAAGGCCCAGACATTCCCTGCTATTCTCGACAAGAGCTCTCGTGGCCTCCATATTTACGTCCAACGGAAGCGCAGAAAAAGATTACACATCACCCTTTTCTTGACGTCTTCCCGTTTCCGTCACTAAGAGAAGCCGGAATTCGGGCAGAAGAGCTCGGGTTCTTTGACGAAGATGACTTTTGCCTCGACATTTTCCATCTCGATGACAAAAAAGACGGCGTCGAGCGACCGCGTATGATAGTCTGGGGCGAGTCTTGGGATCCCCGCGGTTGGGAAGTCAACGTCGCGTTTCTGCGAAAATGGGGCTGGATGGTTCGAGGCTGCCCGGAGTTGCTAGAAGGCACGAATTACTGGCGTGAGAAAAGAGGCGAGAAGAAGTTGAACTTCAATCTCAACCCGTGATGGCGATGTGGCATCGGAGTAGGATACGTCATTTCACCAAGTGGGCTTGTTTGGGTACATGTAGAGGTAGAATACATGAAGTTGCAAGTTCAAGAGGCGCGGACAAGAAATTTGTACTGCTTCAATGATTTTTAGCAAGGTTCCCATCACGTATAATTCTCCCATAATCCAATGGCAAGTGATTGACACGCATGACTTCCAAGAAAGCTCAACAGATATGAGAATAATAAGGCGGTTGAATGACTTCCCGTGAAGGAGTCTACACTCATTGATTGGACCTCCTTGAATACCCCCTTAGAAGGGCTGGAGAGTCGCATGCCAGAAAAGTTCGCCAATAGCATATCTGTCCGTCAGAGGCTTAACCTCCTCCTTCACACACGTCTTTTCCACCGGGACTCCCTCAAATCTCGCCCCAATCCATGCAGCAATGTCAGCTCTCGCCGCCTCCAGAACCTGGCCGTGACCCATGCTCGGGTAAACTCTTGCATGAACAGGGCTCTCAGGGAATGAGGTGCAAGTCTGGTTGAAGTCATCGAGTGTAAGGTTGTTAGGCGTGATCGTGTCGGTCTCGCCCGAAATGACCAACATTGGCGCCGCGATAGAGTGCGGGCCTTGGCCGTTGTATCGAACTGCCCATTCGTCGACGATAGGAAGCGTCAACCAGCTTGTGTTCTTGTAGAGTTGCTCCGGGGTGAAATCACCGACGATAGCGAAGCCAGACGTGAAACATGACTTGTCGAGGGCACCCAGACGCTGCAGAGGAATCTCTCCAAGGTAGTCCGCAACCTTGATCTGGTCGGGGAAGAGCAGAGACAGAGACTGGAGGAAGTAAACCGAGAAGGGGTCGTGGGCAGCCTTTCCTTGAGCAAGCGCGAGAGAGGCGGGGATCAACTTCTGCGGCCGCAAAGCAGGGGCGGCAGCCACGGAGCCGATAAACTCGCCGGCCTCCAAAAGAGCTTCTTGGTCAGGCTGAGCCAGACGCTCGTTGGTTCTCCATGCCGTCATACCACCTTCGCTGTGGCCATAGACCACCCACTTCTGTCCCAAAAGGTCGCCGATTGCCTTTCTCGCGGCAACGAGAGAGTATGCGACATCAGCAACGTGGAGCCAGCCAGACTCGTACATGAAGCCCTGGGGAATGTCGGAACCCTGGCCAGCATAGTCGGGAGCGATGACAGCATAGCCAGATTCGGCGAGGATGAAAGGGGCTTTCCAGTCGTAGTACAGACCCTTGTTGTTGGTGGGGGCACACAAGCGGCTACGACCGGCAGTTCCGTGGGTCCAGACAACGGTGCGCAGCTTGTTCTCTTCGGCCGTAGCACCGGGCTTGGCGAATGGATTGGAGAAAGGCAGGAGAACCCAAGCGGATGCGGGGATCGGCTTGCGGTCAATGTCTTCGGTTACATAGAGGACCCTTGACAATGACAGACTCGCGGGGATAGTCCAGTTGGAAGAGAGCTGCGCAGCGGGCACGTTCTCCCACCGCAGGATGTCACCAGGCTTGGCACCGGTGAAGTTGGAAGGCGTAGAGTAGAACGGGTCGGACACGATGTCGCTTACCCACAGGGAAGCTTCAGCTTCGTAGGTGGTTTGGATGGCGGTTTGGCAGGCTGCGTCGCAGCCCTTCTGACATTCGGCATCGCAGATGGGGTCGAGTGCAGAGACGATGCCAACAAAGGCAGCAGCAACAGCTACGAAAGACTTCATTTTGCCGGGATGATCTTGAGTTGGAAAGAAACACAACCCTGCTGGATGAGGAACGGAAGGCAGTTATGATCGCTACCAGCACCGGGTCTTTATACAAGATCGAGGACGGAAAGGGGGTTCATCTCATTATCTGATTATCGACCATAGATATGATTACAGGAGTTGGGCTCATTGATCTTGAACCTTAATTCCACGCTTTACCTACACAATACTACGAGCCCAGGTTGTTGAGCAGTCATATTAAGCATACGTGCGAGGCAAGCTTGGTAGTCGCCCCAGTGTCGCATACAACTTCCCCTTTTGGGATGGATCACCCGCCCCCCGTTGCAGCGCATCCATCCCGAATTGTGATCGGGGTCCAGTCCAAGCCCGGAACCATGGTAATCGCCTCAGCTAAACGTTTGTCGATAAACACTCTTGAGTTGCTTTCAGCTTGAAAATCGGATTTTCCCAGTCGCATTCATTCTCGGAACGTTTCCGACCCATTCCGTCTGATCTTCTGTATGCCTCCAATCGTGAGAGGCGGACTTCGGAGACTTCTGTCAAGCTGGCATGCATTTCACCCCGCCAAGCTATGATTATATCGGCCTCCCACCGGCATCTATTCCCAGTGATGCGGTGCTACTCCACCCTCAAAGATATCAGCTTCTGATCGGCCGGCCCTGGCAAACAAGGTCATGCACATCATGTTGTATGGCATTGCATCCTTAGGTTCTTTGCGTACCTTAGAGAGAATGAACCGATGATCCTTTGGAAGTATCTCGAGCCGGAAGCATGGTATTTGCCACAACCAATGCGTCTGGTATCCTGAACTTTTATTTCCCAACTTGTGTATTCCCTCGATCTTACGATGCAGTAGGTAGCCCTGTCAATCAGAAATCGCTTTGTATGGCGTACCTCTCCTGTGTTTTCTTCGCTGGACTGCTACATCATCTTCCCGAACCTATTGGCCCTTAATGTATCAAATGGCCAGAACGGCGCCTAAGTCACGCAATGAAAGGCGCTCATCAAATCGTTTGATACAAATGAGTTAAGCAGCGGAAAAAACTCCAATTCTGTTCTTGTACGTGCCTTAATAGACATATAGGTTATGAAGGATGACTTTTGTATGTTCTCATTACCAGCGAGTCATATTTTAAGTAGGCAACCTGATAAGAATTGAGGTATTGCAGTATCAAAATTGACATCTACGGCGTTTCATAACGTACTTTGCCCAAGTCTCAACTGCTATCCACTACTTAACCCTTTCCCTGATCACAAGAAATTATACTGCACAATTCAAATATCATTCACCATTTAGGGGTTGTTGGAAATGCTTCAGCGGAGACGCCAGGCGAGCAACAGCAGCATGGGGTTTACTACGGCTGCTTTCAGTTGAATGGAGATGGCAATCTCATCGCTGTCGGAAATGCTTGCGGAGATGCAACGGTACGCGGTTCTATGATTATACGCGACTCTTCGATTGTTGTTCGAATTTCCAGGGACAATTATCTTTCTTTGGCTTGGATGTCGGGTCCAAACATTCAACTACAAGAGCGCCACGTGAACACTTACTTTGAACGATCGCTTCCGTCATCAACACGCTAGGAAGCCGTGTAGGCGTGACCGACGAGATCTAAGCGACTCCTCTTCCCCGCACCATGTGGCATTCCGGCTTCAACTACCGACAAAACTATCTTGGCTTAGCCATTTTCCCCCCAAAATACACCTGTTCACCATCAACTCCACCTCCCTATCTGCGTTCTTCAAAATGGAGAAGACAGATACAGCTGAGGTGCTGGATGTGTCGCAATGGCCGACGGCGGCGAAGTTTGTCTCTCGGTGTTGCGAGTTTTTGAATGAGGTGCAAGATTTGTAAGTTGTTTCACCTAAGACATGATTTATGTGAAATCAATCCATCCAACTCACATCGAATACACTAGAACACCCGGTAAAGACCTGGAGACGCGACTCAATCAGCAGTTCGGACCTGGCAATCAGTACTACGAAGACTTCTGTTCCCATATCAAACAGGGTCTCGAAGAAGGATGGGTAGCGCAGACCGAGATTGACGGACGCAAATACCGGCGGGGCAAGATCGCACTTCCTTCGGCGGCGACAAGATACTTCAGCATCACGACTGTATTCATGGATAGCGATACTGAGTTTAGAGGACAATATCACGCCCATCCTTACGGCGAGATAAACTGCGTCATCCAGCTGGATTCTACGGCAGAACTCAAAGGAATGCAAGGCTGGCAGGGTGCTGGCTGGACATCCCCCGGACCTGGAACACATCACTTCCCTGAGGTCCGGAAAGGAGCTTTGGTAGCACTTTTCTTTCTGCCTGCCGGTCGAATCTCTTATAATGCTGAGCCGGGCGCCCCACAGCCTCTATCGGTGTAGATATGAGTACATTAGCAGAGCATGATTAAGTCGACGGTTCAAGGCTAGAATGTGATCATGAAAGAATGACTTGAGGTTTCTACGTAATTCTAAGGAGTGGCACAGCTCTAGTCCAGTATTTGGATTGTGGAAACTTTGCGGATAACAGGATTAGAAAGAGGCATGTTAAAGAAAGTGAGCTTTGCACGGAAAAGACCACGAGAAAGCAAAAAAAGTAACACGCTAAGGAAAGTTACAAATCTCAACATAATCCATGGCACAAAGCCCAGTCGAACCACAGGATCTCTGAATCTCTCACAATTAGTCAAGAGTTTTCAATCCTCGGTATTGGCTTTTTTCAGTCTCCTCAGGCTGGGGCCGTTGATCTGCCTTTGCACAGTTCCATTCTGAACAGGACCTTGGCCCGACAGCATGTTGCAACCGGAATAGTAGGCATGCAAGACCGGAAGCCCACACAAATCGCGGTCGTAAGTGGCGTGGATATTGTTGATTTGTTCGCCAGGCCCAGACTTTGTACAATTGATGAACAGGAGTGCATTGTCGGCAGAGTTCGAGGGCTGAGTCGTGTAAGACGAAGCTGTGGGATTTGCGTTACCAAAGTGGGTGTAATTGAAGTGAGGTCCAGGTCGCTGCATAGCCATCTGGTCAAGCAGATTTGAGTCATTCTCGACGTACGCGCCGTTTATTTGGTTGACGCCTTTACCAGCCGTGCAGTTGTAGTACATGGAACGACCTCGGACTTCACTTCCGAAGGGAAATTCCTGTTGGGGCCAATCTTGAGAAGAAGGGCGGTCGCCGGTAGGAAGGGGATGGCCCTGATGTTGCTCAGAGATGTGGCTTTGTTCGGCTTCGCTGGTCATTCTTTGAGGGTGCATGTAGGTATGAAGAGCAGAGGCAGGCTTCCAGTCTTGAGGCCCATGCGAACTCTTCACAAGCGCGACTGAATCACCACTCGTTGTGGATGATGAACCACCGGCTTGTTTTTCGAATTCGGCAGCATCGTGCTTAGGACCAAGCAAAAGGCTCTCCTGCCTGTTGCGTAAGGGACGGTTTGCCATAACACGTATGTCTGACTGTATTTGGTGAAGTGTGCTGGCCTCGATGTTGTGGATAATGAGAGAAAGGTGGGACTTGCGCCTTTCAAGAATATTCAAGGTATTCTTCAGATCTCTCTCTTTGCGAAGAAATCCCAAGGATTGTAACAAACGGCTTCTGCTTAAAATTGACTCAATGTCGTATTGGTTGACAATCGCCTGTAGCGAAAGAGTCTGTGAACCAATCTCTTTGGTCTGGAGAAGGGGATTGAGAGATATAGAGGTGGAAAGATCACAGAGTTCTTGGAGATGTGTTTGATAATCTTTTAAGGCTGATGGCGCGTCTTTTATCTTTTTCATGAGCTCGAGAATCGCAAAGCAAGATACCGCAAGCTGGCTAGCAGCAGCCGCAACTCCGACGATTTCGGCCATGGTTGAGAGACCGTGGAGGTGAGTCAAGGCCTGACAACTCCAAGGCTTTGTGGTAAGGCTACTGATCACCACCAGGCGGTGAGAAGGGCAGGCCAATAGATATGTCCGCACAAGAGATTCTTGCACTTTGAATCTCAAGATAGCATAGTGGTGTGGCCGGAAGACATGCGGGCAGACATATGCGCCGAATGAAGGTTGCAATAACGTGGCAGGAGATGATCAAGTCGGTCTCTGTCTTGGGGGCCGCGTAGTGAAGAAGTCATGACATGCCTATGGGTGAACTCTGTACATGTTGAAGATGAACAGAGATACATTCCACGTTGTGATGTAGGAAGAAATAAGGCTGATATGCAAGACCGGGCAGGGTTTATCCGGAAAAGGGGGCTGAGTCCATAGAACGGCTTCGTTCGATTGGTTTTGGAAGAGCCTCACCAAGAAGATGAATTCCATGTCATTGGTTTCAAAGCAGCCTCTAGAGGCAATGTCGCCATGCTGCTGCTTTTTTGTGGTGTGGAAATTCAAATCTTTCCTCTCACCGCCATTAGAACATAGATCTTGGAGATGGAATGGGTGTACTCACTGCTTTAGCTCAGCTGTGGACTTGTACTGTCATGAATTGCGAGTACTTGAATACTAGTGGACAGTTTTTGGTCATCTGGAGACTTGAACTTTTCTATCTCGTCAGAGTCAAGATGCCACCACAGTTAACGGAGACTAACATCCATGATGTTTGACTATTCTCTTGAGACCTAAGGTAAGGTACTTGAATATGTGATGTTTTGGTACCGAAAAGCACTCGGCTTAATATAGAGATCCACTCGCGTTGCTTCCGGATAACGGGAAGTTGAGAACCTCCCCAATTTACATAGAAACTCACACTCTTCGAGGCTCCGAATGAATGTCCCTATGCAAAAATCTTGAAAGGATCGACCAAGCTTGGGTTTGGTGTGCTGTACATTGGGGGCGAGACTTGGGCTTGCTCTTATACAGAAGATGGTGGGCATGGTGCCCGATGCGTGTATGCTGGCAGCCCTGTTTGCGAGGCGCTGCGATCAAGCTGATCTCGGGCATCAGACGTGAAATCGTCTTGGGACTCATATACTCATCAATTCTTTCCATACAAGATACTTGAGAAACAACAAGCGGGTTGGAGTTCATTGTGCTAAGTACTATGTCTTGCAATGTTATTGATAACACGCTGTGAAAAGTGATACCTGCACCAACGCGAGATTATAAGTCTGTAACGATGTTTCGCGTCTCGCTTCCGCTCGATATCTTCTTACCGCGGTCAGAATGCAGGGTACCTTGTGCCCGACACAGAAGCGTTTGCTCCTCCCTCTTTCACAATGGTACCGGACGCGTCGAGATTGCTTTGCCTACCTGCTGCATGCAAGACTCTTTGTCATTGGGCAGACCCCTGGACACTCACCACTTGGCGCTTCGCACCAGACGGCCCTTGCTTCGACTTTGCCGCAGCGATGGCCACACAGGCATGGTCCCAGCCCTCCCACAACAGAAAGATTGCCTAGTCTCCCGTGAATTCTCCTAACTTGGGGTGTCTTGAGCTAGGCTAACCACACCACCTCCGAGTCATTACGACGACTGACTGGTCAAGCGAACAACTGGGTGGTTCGATTCGCCGACAATGCCACCGAAAACTACGATGGACTACGACGCTGCAGGAAGACAAACTGAGTCTACATATCCGTACACCGCATCGAACAATGTTTGCTCCGCAGCCAAGAATCAGTACAACGGGCCTGTCAAGATCAAAATAAACGAGGGAACGATCATCAACAACATCCGACCGGTGACAAACAAGACTTCGTACTACATCACAGTTGTTCCCGATGGACGATTTCCCACTGGCACATCAAGCCCTTCCGACAAGCGCGATACGGAAAATCCGGTTGAGGAGGATATTTCCCATGGTTCATCCAAGACAACACCCACTTCCGACGGTCGGCAGATCTCGCTACCCAGCAGCGTTGACCAAGCCAAACATGCACGTCTCCCGTATTGGGTTGCTTGTTCTCCTCGCATTAGCTGGTTAAGGACGATCATTCGCCATTCAAGCCTGCGGGCTTACGGCCTTATCTGCGGATTTCTGATGTGGTGAGCTGCACGACGAAACTCCAACCAAAACGCGAATTCCGCTAACACAAGTCATTCGACAGCTTGATTTCCTACTATATCGGCACTCTACGTCACTCCGAAAGCATTCGCTAAAAGTGCCTGAGCACTCCGATCCTCTAGTAAGCCTGATGCTTCGGCGCTGTTGAGCAGCATACACACCTCCTCATACAGTCTGGTCGACTGGCTGAAGGCCTATAATTACTGCAGGACTTCACCGGAACCACGGAATTTTGTATTGCGGAAAACAACACTATGTGGATAGGGCGTGATCGGCACTGGTCGAAGTCTTGAAAGCAACATTTAGAGAGCAAGTCTACACATGTTCTTGGTAATATCTTCGTCTAATACCTCAAGAATTTGTCATATCCAGAATAGAGAGCTTCTTCATCATGTACTCGTTCGGGATCTGAGTCACTCCGTCTCTAGCGGTGCTCAACGCAGCTTTCTCCCATTCGTCGCAAAGACGGAGCTGCTCTTGACATTTTTGCCTGATGACCTCAACGGAGTCAACTCCAATCGGCACCCTGATTGGGAACGCCTTGTTGGCTGCTAAGCCCTGCCCTTTGATCACATCCCAAATGACTGGCGGTAGCTTGTCCACCGATGATGGGAGGTTTGGGAAGACTTCTGTCGCGATTTTTCCCATAGCTTCACCATACAGGCCTTGGTAGTCTGCAATAGTGGGGAAACCAGGAGGAGGTCCCTCAGACTGAGGCTTGTCTTCATTCTTGTCGTTTATGGCAGTATTGACACCACCGGGCTCGAAGATAACGGCTTTGATACCGAGATGAGCAGTCTCCCTCTGGAGACTCTCCACAAACACTGCTCAATGATTAGACTCGTCGTCTTATTTCATTCGATCCCCCTCATCTGGTTTGGGCCACTTACTTGTGAGTGCACCTTTGGCCATGCCATAATGAGCCATGAATGGAAAAGATGCCCAGCCGAATCCAGCACCGATAAACCCAAAGGTACCTGATTTTCTTTCACGAAAATGCGGAAGAGCTGCCTGAACCACCTTCACTGCTCCAAAGAGGTTGGTGTCGAACATTTTCTGAACAAATTCTTCGCTACAAGCTGTTCGTTAGTAGGGCCCCTTCGTTTCCTACATGACATGAGGTTTTGGAGGTACTTACTCCGCTTCTTCGATTGAAGACAGGAGAGAGTAACCGGCATTGCTAATAACGAAGTCGATGTGCCCAAAGACCTCGACAGCTTGTTGCACCTGGGCTTTGACATCTGCAAGCGGGGAGGTTACATCGAGGTCGAAAGGTACGACGTTGTCCGACTTCTTGTCTGCGAGCCTCGCCGTCGCATTCCGACCTGTTGCAATGACCTTGTCGCCCCTTGCGGCGAACTGTTCCACGAGGGCAGCCCCTATGCCCGAGGTGGTGCCCGTGATAAGCCAAACGTTTGGTTCCTGCATTTCGTCGATTTATATGTTCCGGGTCGATTAGTTTTCAGTGTAGCTACAAGTTAGGATAAGTTATCTGTGCGAGTTTGACGGAATTGAAGAGGTATAAATGAACAACATAATGAAGCGCAGGGGACGTGGTGATAAGCATCATAAGCTTACGACAATTGCGGAGAATTCAGTCTAACGATAATCCTCAAGGAACAAAGTGCATCAGACTACGTCATTCGTCTTACCCTACGGTGTCAGCAGAAGGGGCCTTCGGACACGGGGTGAAGCCTGAAGTACCCTCGAGTCCGGCCTTAAAAGTGGGCTGCGGCCTTCGGGCTTTGGAGCCAAGACGGTCCTTTCTGAGCCGCTGAGCAGAGATGCCGGTGCTCCATCGGAGCTATCTGATTCGGCGCCGTTTCTACCAACCGTCAGCAGTAGGACAGGAGTGTGCAAGTTATGCTTACGACACAAAGGCTAGTCAGCCCAAGCTAGTGAATTTTCGGGACTCTGCTGATGATCTACCTTACCTGACGTGACTAATACCTTATCGAAGTCTACTCCACATACGAATGTCGTTGTTCATCCCCGTCCGTAGGTATCTGTTAGGATTATGGGACTTCAATATGCGGCTCCAATAAGAAAGTCATTCATTACTAGTCTCTGTCCAGTAACTTGTTGGAACTCAATCCGGCTCCTCTATTCGCGTCAAGCCCGTTATATTCAGTGTCCACTTTCTTCTTCCACTGAGCGTAGGTAAATGGAAGCGTTGGTGTTCCCCATTGCCTTTCCTTCAACGTCTTTACTATTACTCACAGAAAGCGAAGTAGCTCGTTCGAAAACCTTCCGGACTGACAACAGCAACTAACGCAGGTACGTGGACTCGGGATGGCATGGAAGCATCGCGTATCAACCCAATTTCCATTCCTTTCCAAAATCGCTTGCCCGGCACCTCATGATTGGGCGGCTTCGAACTCGGCTCGCAACTGTCCCTACCAGGGGTGTGTGGATTCCAAGCAACCAAGCAACGGTTAAACACGCTATTGGGACTGTGAGTTTGACTGGTTTCTTGGAAGTCTATTGGCGCTTAAATCAAGAATGCGCCCTTGCGCCATGTGATCATCCCAGCATTGCGGGTGCTTCCGGACACCCACGCGATGGCATCATGAACAAGGGGCAATAACAGGTTCGCGACCGACTTGTGGATTTCTCCAGATGGTTCTCCCCGCAGAGCAATGTGGCTCTCCATGGGGTATCTGACCGTATCTACCGAAAGAGGCCTGTCTTCCCCAGGCGCTAACCCCGTGAACGGACGTGATTGCACCGTCTGTGGGGTTTTGTGTCCCCGCATCGTGAGAGAGCTCGGTAAGACGCTACCCCGACTCGGAGCTAGACAACTAGCCGCGCCATAGAAGAGCAACGTCGATATGAAGCTTTGTTGTTGATTCTGAAGAACTCGTTTGCGACGGAACTCGAAAACTCGATGCCAAGGCCCTGACGCCAATTTCGATCACCTCATCGCCACTGACATGAGTATATATACGATGGCAGTTTCGGACATGCCTGTGATGCCGTGTGGAGTGAACGACGACATTGCTTCTGTGGACCCACTCAACTGAATCTGAGAATAACTTCAAGATGCGCGTCTTTTCCATTCTCGCCGCCGTCGCGTCAGCTGCTGTCGTAGCTGGCAACCCTGTAGCCCGCCAAACGTCCAATTTCGCCGGCTACCTGATCTCGACCTTCAGCGACGCCAACCCGAAAGTCCAATTTCACTTGTCGAATGGCAACAGCGCGTCTAGCTTCAAGTTCCTCAACAAGGGTCAGGCAGTCCTCATGTCGACCGTGGGTACCAAGGCTGTCCGTGATGTCTACCTGACAACAAACCCCTCGCGATCAGAATGGTACATAATTGCCACTGGTGAGTTGACTTCAACCGAGATGCTAGAGTAATTGAGCTAAGTCTTATAAGATCTTGATATCAATGCTTCTGGCTTCAACTGGGACAAAGCCACGAGAACTGGTAGCAGGGGCATCGTTGTCTGGAAGTCCGCCAACCTCGTTGACTGGTCTGCTCCCACGCTAAGAATCGTGGAAGCCGACACCGCTGGCATGGTCTGGGCCCCGTCAGCCGTTTGGGACGATGCAAAGGCTCATTGGTACGTCTTCTGGTCCGCCCGACACTACCGGTCCACCGACACGGCCCACACCGGCACGGCAACGCTCGACCGAATCCGATACACCACGACAAAGGACTTTGTCACCTTCAGCCCGGCCCGAGACTATCTTGCCTTAGCGGACACTCCCCTCATCGACCAGGAGTTCCAGTACTTGGGCACATCTGGCGCCTATGCCCGCTTCCTGAAGAACGAGACTACCAACCAAGTCTACCAAGAGGTCACTTCGAATGGCATCTTTGGCACTTGGAATCGCATTCCTGGCTACGTCAGAAATGAGAGCCCTCGCGAGGGACCTGCCTCGTATGCCGACAACACCACCCCCGGGCTGTACCACCTCCTGCTGGATGACTACACTCAATATGTGCCATTCCAGACCAGCAATATTCAGTCGCCTAATTGGCAGGCTGGTAGCACTTCTGGCTTCCCTTCTGGACTGAAGCATGGATCGGTTACGCCCCTCACTCAGACTGAGTGGAACGCGCTGAACTCGAGGTTCCCTGCTTGAAAAAGTCCATGAAATATCTATGCACAAGCATGCATCTTTTCTGTACATATTCTACATCATGAACTAAATGAAAGCGATCCTCTGATATTGAAGCCTCATATTCCTGGACCTGTGCCCTTCATTGCAACCCTGGATCATCAGTGTCCCGATAATGCCACTTCCGTACACTATCAAAGTTGGCTATCAAGGAGACAACGTTGGGGTAATTGGCTGATATGATCAGCTTATTTTCATACGCTTGGTGAGGTTCCGGAATTGGAAAAGGCCTTGCCAAAGACATCTAGCACCCGCTTGTCATTAAGTCAAGACGCGTCGGTCGATGTGGCGTCCCTTGAGCGACCGAGCTATTGTGACAGATCCTTTGAAGCTGCGGCCTCCATCGAAGTTCAGTAACATCTTCACTTGAGGCGTAGAGAAACGCCTGGCGAGACAGGTAGATCATCTTACTAGTATTGCTCCAGCTCAGTAATCTTCAATACATTCAAGCTATCACGTTCGTGTTTCGGCAAAACGGTGCCGACAAGTACATTTGCGACCTGCAGCTCTTGCTGTGACCCATCACCTGTATCAATTGCGAAACTGTGTTAAAACCAACTGTTCTAGCCCGAAAGGTTACCAGCAAAGACCACAAACATGAGAGCTCCGAATGCTTTAAGACTCATGATTCAACAGGTCTGCACGGCAACATGGAAGGTTTGGCACGGTGGAAGATTTGCACGTGAAAGAATCAATACATGTGGCTTGAAGGCTCCCCGCCTCGGGCTTTTCCAGCCTGGAGGTTGTCTTCTTGCAGCGGATAGTACCGCGAGTGCGTGCAGGACACACGGGCTGATTGGTAGTGAATCGTATCCGGTTTACCGGAAGCGCAGATCCTTCACAACACTCGACTAATGCCTGTAACACTCGCCGAAAGAGCTCGGGGAAGTGCGCCGGTGGCTTTGTGCTCCCTCGTTTCCAGCCCGAAACAATAGGCCATAGATTAGCCAAATTCTTCAATGGGAGCAAAAGTGTGGCGTTCGATGTCTATAGCCGCCCCCAATAGGTCGCCTGAAATCGCCATGTAAGCCTACGGCATCAATGGCTAACTGTTCATCCACACACATTGGCCCCGAATTGTGGTCGCAATGAGTCGGCTCTGGGCCTGTGGGTTTTAAGGATCCCAGCCGTCTGCGTTGTGGCGGCTGAAGAACATCGTGGCGTGACCGCATGCGGTGATGATACTTCAGATGTTGTTTCCTCGGTAGTTCAGGATCGCCGGACATGGCAAGCTTTCATTGTTAGTGTCTACCTTTTGGCGTTCCATGAATCTCTCTACATTCCATTGTCTTTAACGTGCGAGATCCCGGGCCATGTGTCCCGTGGCACCCTGGCATTTAGTTTCCAGTTTCCGCAACGACTTGACGAATTGATCCAGTGTTTCGTGTTCAATGTCGGCCTCGAAAGCCATCCGAGTTCAGAGTTCTGGAAAACCACGTCTATTCGAAGGCCGTCCGTTACAGAAGCTCCATCGATAGGGACGGGAGAACTGACAAGAAGTCGCCATGCACAATGAAAGCTTCACACGAGGGGATCCAACCCCGCCATACACGGACGCCACAAGAGCTCCATTGCTCATTGGCATGACTGCAGGGTTTCTCGGAATTGCATTGATTTTTGTCGCCCTACGTGTCTATGTGAGGGCCGTGGTGTTGAAGAAATGGGGTTTGGACGACACTCTCCTCGTCGTCTCATACGTAAGCACTTGCGTCCTATCAGAGCCTGAAGTCCAGAGCATTGGAAAAGCCAGACGCTAATTAAGCTGTACTAGGCTTTGACAGTACTCACTGGTCTTGTCTTTTCGATATGTGAGCTTCTTGAATCCATGGCAACACGAGGGAGAAGACTTTGACTAACGATTGGAAAGGCACCATATTTGGGCTTGGGATGCATGTCTGGACAGTTCCCATTGAAGTACAGCAGAATGGTCGCAGGGTGAATTGGTTCTTGTAGATTGTGAATATGAATTTAGGAATCTGCCATGCTAACACCTGCTACAGGCAACGATCGCTGCAACTTTATCATACCACATTACCTTCATTTTCGTGAAGATAGCTTTACTCCTTTTGTATCGACGAGTATTTGCTCATCCCACGTTTTGTCTTGTTTGCGACGCAATGCTAGGCTTTATTGCGGTGTTTGGTATTGCCGTAGTGGTGTCATCCGTCGTTATCAGCGCACCAGGTTGGAGAGGCGACACTTTCGAGTTTGAGCGTTACGACCAGGGGGCGTGGTGGATGGCAACAGCTGCAGTTCACTTGGTGACCGACATGATCATATTCTTCATGCCGATTCCGCTTTTGAGCAACTTGAATTTGAGACGAGCTCAAAAGGCTGCGCTGATTGTTACATTTGGCGTTGGATTCATGTGAGTTTGTGATTAATGTTCCGGTGAAGCATTGCTCTTACTGATTCTTTGATTTCAGCACGACAGCCATCTCTGTTGTCAGGATGTCTACTCTTACTCATGTATTCACAGCTGATGTAACGTGGGATGTGATTCCATCCCTGATCTGGTCCGAGGTTGAGCTCTGCTGCGCCGTGATTTGCGCTTGCATACCGACACTTCGGCCTCTGCTTCGGTCTCCGAGATCTACTTGCTCGCAATATTACAACCGACAACGATCTGAAGCAAGCGCTGAGGCGAAACTATCTCACAAGCGGATCAATGGGGGAACATTCGGGAGCCACAGTCAGCAAAGCATCCAAAATACAACGGCGATGGATCTTGATGTTGACATGGAGATGGGCTTTGAGGCGAACATGGAGCCGGAAATGCCACCAGAAGCGCCCTACAACCAGAAGGGGAACATTCATGGGTTGACTATTGTGACAGACATCACTCCAGCGATGCCGGCTGGAGAGTCGGATGATGGATCTGACGTGTTTGGGCCGCTAGATGAAGAGCTCGTCACACCATTGAGCCCGCCTCCGAGGTCTTATACCAGCCCTGCAAGGCTTCTTCCTCGGTCCCGGCCGTTATCAGGATCATCCAACGAGCAGTGAGGAGAGTGGCGCTAATGATGGAGAAAATAGGGGGGCCGGTTTGTTTAGCAAGGCGTTGGGGATCATTAGATCAAAGCAGTAATACCAGGGTAGCAGAACAGAGCCAGAGCAACAAGTCTTTGAAAAGTGATGCAGTAGCAACTTGTGAATAACATCAAATTGAGGGACACAGGTTACAACGGAAGAAGAAGGAATGGTGATAGGTGGCAGGCATCAGGGTTCCTTCCATAGGTATTGTTTCCAGAATGAGAAGGGCAAGTCCGAGGTGGACACGGTGGGCCAAGTGGACCCTGAAGAAAGCTACCGAGTCAGGAACATGTGGCCTCGGCGCACCTGCGTTTTTCGGGGTCTCGGTTCCGGGCGGGCCGCTAGACCTGATAAGTTGATCTGCACGTGCTGCGCTAAACCTCCGATAGAAGGCGGTGGGCAGTCCGAGGCATTGGAGGTCTTAGATAAGCCGGCAAAATGGCAAGTGTCGCCCGCCCGCACGTCCCCGCCATCGCCGTCTCCGACAGGACACCGAAGTCGATAACTTTCCGCCCTATTCCACTCCTCCCGCCCGTACGCCTGTCCCTCTGCCACATTGGCTCTTGACGACACTCTTCATCTCCCTGGTATTCCACAATCGCCGATCTAAGCAGTCTCGAAGCCATCCGCACAATGTCAAACGGGAACGGCGAGCACACTGCCGCGGCTGCCAACGGTTACCCCGCCAAACCCCACTCATCCGAGTCGTCCCCGCGGAGTTTCCAGGAAGTGTGCCAAGAGCTGAAGGATAAGGTCGACGCTTTCTTAGCGGATGACCAGAAGACGGATGTTCTGCGCAATGTTCAAAAGCAGCTGCGCGCGTCAATGGGGGTCGTTGACGAGGCGTTGGCAAGATACAGGTGCGTGATGCGTGACACGCCATGTCAGCTCTTATCTTGTGTCCGCATGGGTTGCTAATGCGCCGAGGCAGCCTGGACCAGATTTCAATCTCCTACAATGGAGGAAAAGACTGTACGTGCTCACATCTTGCATTCTCGACATGTTCCCTGCGACGTTGCGAATCGTTCGGATCGAGACATGGCACCGCATTTACTGTCGCATACCGTCATTTGTCCTAGCCTGGCGTATGATGCTGACATACCACTTTGACAGGCCTCGTACTCCTGATCATACTCCTCGCCGCCCTAGCACGTCGATACCCTTCTCTCCCGAAAGCCTCCCAAACGAACGGGTCGAACGGCACGACTTCCTTCCCTCCTGAATTTCAGGCAGTGTACATCGTATCGAAGCACCCATTCGCCGAAGTTGACGATTTTGTCGAAACCACCAGCGCCGAATACCATTTAGACGTAAAACGATATGCCATGTCAATGAAAGATGGACTCGAGGCATACCTAGCAGACAGACCAACCGTAAAAGCCATTTTCGTAGGGACGAGGAGGACAGACCCCCACGGCGAGAAGTTGACAGATTTTGACCCCACGGACTCCGGGTGGCCTGCCTTTATGCGGGTGCATCCTGTGATCGACTGGCATTATGGTTCGTAACCACCCCTGTCATGTTGTTGTGTAATTGCTTGCTGACACTTCTACGCAGCCGAAATTTGGGCAGTGAGTTGACACATTATGCCGGGCCTTTGCTACAGTGGCGTTATGGGCCTTATTTGTTACTGTTATAAGGATACTGACCGAACTCTAGTTCATCCGACATTTAGAAATACCATACTGTCCTCTATATGATCAGGTAAGATGATTGGTTCAGAGAACCCAACATTGGGTGACTGACATCTTCAAGGGCTACACGAGTTTAGGCGGAACGCAAGATACCCATCCCAACCCTCAGCTGAAGACTGAAGGACAGAACGGTGCGGGCTTCCGACCTGCGTACGAGCTTACGGAAGACGATGAAGAGAGATTAGGTCGCGATAGATGAAGGGAAACCCAACGACTTGTCGATATTGATTTACCGTATTCAAGAGAGTTGGATTGAAATCCAGAGTAGCGCATAATCATCATGGAGGAGCCTTTTGTATAGAGAGCGCATAGACTTGCCGCATCGCCACCAATCTACATTGATTCATCTTCAGCTCGCTGCGATGTTCGCACGAATCACAGCTACCTTGTGGTGTCGGTGGAGGCTAGAAGCCAAAAGCTGACGGAGACAGGTTCTGATGCATTCAGTTTTGGACCATCTACGGTCTGTCCCACGAGAGATCTTTGCGACATGAGATCTGACGAGGGAATACGAATTTGGCCCTCGAAGGCTTTCATTTCCCTCATCTTCGCTTGGTGCTATGACGACGTCGGAATCGAGGATCCGCCACAACGTTCACATCGCTGGTTGTATCCGCTCAAGAGGCAGTCGATATGTGGCTTTCTAGATCCCAGGAATTACCAATATGTTATCATCTGATTAGCTATCAACTACCATGCCCAAGAAAAGTGCCGATTTCTCCATTCCCATCCTTGATCGGCTGTCTGTCACCGGTCCCCGCAATGTCACCAAGCCCCGCGCGGCAATGTGGACCTTATCGACATATTACTGGTGCCTTATCATCGGAAGCCTGGCCCTCGTCATCAGAATATCGGGTAAATGGCTCGAGTCACATCAATACGGACGCTGTCTGCTATAAGACGTCAGTGAGCCAAGGCGAGATGCTTTTGAGAGGGTGCGGGCACTAGTGTCAACCTACAGGACTTGGAAGCACGCTTTGACTGGGCTTGCAGTGTATGCTCCGCTGTTAGTCTCATGACCGGCGCTTAGCCTTCATCATGATGCACTCTGGAGGTGGCTTTCCGGCGGCTCTGTCGATTATCCTTCTGCTCGCTCATGATGTTTCTGCAGGACCAACGGTGAATGTGTTGAACGGCTCCTATGAGGGCTTGTCTCTTCCCCGCTATCAGCAGGATGTTTTCCTTGGCGTTCCATATGCACAACCTCCTACTGGCAACCTCCGCTTCAAGGCACCTCAAAGCATCGACTCAACGTGGAATGGCACTCGCCCTGCGACAGAGTATGGAGACATTTGCATGCAATACACCGTGAGCGCAGACCTGTCTGTCAATCTCTCGGCTTGAGTCATTGGTACTAACCAAACCTCTAGGCTCCTCCTAGCCACCCAATGTCTGAAGACTGTCTGTCACTCAACGTCATCCGCCCGAGCAGCCTCGACAGTACCGGACTCCTTCCTGTCGCTGTGTGGATTCATGGGTGAGTTAAATAATATCCCACAACAATCTTGTCTGAACAATGATGAACTAATTTGCCACCGTAGCGGCGGCCTATACGCAGGTTCGTCCAGAGACAACAACCTCACAAACTTTGTGGACCAGGCCTCTGCAGCACAGAAGCCTCTCATAGCCGTTTCCATCAATTACAGACTTTCGGCGTTTGGGTTCTTCTGGGGGTCTGACGAGGTGAAAGCCAACGGCAGCGCCAACAACGGTCTGCGGGACCAGCGCCTGGCCCTCCACTGGATCCAAGAAAACATTGCCTTCTTCGGCGGCGACCCGCGCCGTGTTACAATTTTTGGTCAGAGCGCCGGAGGCTTGTCTGTCGGCAAACAACTCATTGCCTACGGAGGCAGAGATGACGGCCTGTTCCAAGGCGCGATCATGCAGAGCGGCGGCATGGCCGAGAAGTGGCCCTATAACGTGAAGGACCCAGCTGCCTACACCCGAAATCTCTACCGGAACCTGACAGAAACGACTTCTTGCTCCGAAGCAGCCAGTCCGCTCGAATGTCTTCGCAACTTGCCCGTGGGGGTCATTTCCGCCGCCCTGAACGTGAGCGCCACGCCGGTGTTCTCGGGCACAGGTCTTGGTCCTTGGCTGACTCAGGTCGATGGCGATTTCCTCCAAGACGGGCCGATTGCGTCTCTCGAAAAGGGCCATTTCGTCCATGTGCCAATCATGTACTCCACCACCACCGACGAGGCAACCGTCTTTATGTTTGGTGGAAAGTTGGACACGGATGACGACTTTAGGGCTCTGGTCGCAGCAGGGGGTCCAGATGGCTCAACTGTCTCTGCTATTGAGCGACTGTATCCTAATGCCAACGGTACCGGGCTTCCGGCCGGGTACAGTCCGACTGCTGAAGACAATCAGCTATACGGATCTCAGTGGAAACGCGGAGTCGAGTTCCATACTGATGTCGTTGAGACTACTTCCAGGCGTATGACGCTGAAGGCCTGGGCCGCTGCTGGCGCGGAAGCCTATTCAGCTCGCGTCAACCTGTTGCCTCCAAGCACCACTCCTCGCCTGGGATCTCACCATTCCATGGATATCTCTTTCATATTCGACGCTCTTGACGAAGAAACCCTTGGCGAGTTACAGTTTGCGACGGCATCAAAGCTCATGGGTAGGACATGGGCGTCTTTCGTATCGGATCTCAACCCGAATAATCATGGAGGTATACTAGGCTTCTTCCTCACTTGCAAACCCTGATCATCTGCTAACGCGATTCATTTCAGTCCCCGATACCCCTATGTGGCCGGCGTGGACTGCCGAGAAGTCGAACAAGACCGGCTTCAATTTCGTTTTCAACGCTAATAGCGATCCATGGTCTATGTCATTCATCGAAGTGGATGATTATCGTCTGCGGCAGACAACGTATTTGGCAAGTGTCATGCAGAGTCAAATGTATTACTAGAAAAGAGAGCGGTAGTGGTAATTGGCCATCATTAGCTGGAAGATCCAAAAACATGTGATTGATTTAATCACAAGGTAATGTGATAATATCTGGTTCCCGAATCATACTCTAGAAGAACCTCTGCTTCCATCTGTTCCACATCTACCACTACCTGACGCCACATGCTCAGCTCATATGATTCGGCCATGAAGCCAGGGAGGACCATTGCGCAGAGATACTTGGTTCCCCTCGTCGAAGTAAAGCCTGACCTGTTGACCAAGTCACCAGTCAGATCCCTCACAGTTGGTCCGACAGCCAATTGAGGACATAGAATGACAAGCATGTTCAGCCCAGGAAGGCCCATGGGAAACGTCGAAGGTGGACTCCAGCGCACTACCATTCCAGGTCGTATGCGCTCTTTGAAAGGGATGTCATTTGCCTTGGCATCCGGGTCTACGCTAGAGGACAGCATTTCCTGGTTTATGGCTGTCTTACGGCCCTTCCCCTTGGCAGGCTCCGCTTCGCTCTTGCTTTCCGTCTTCTTCCCGCCCGACTTTTGCGAATCGATATGCAAACGCCAAAATTTGGCGTGAAAGGCGCGAGCTTGATCTTCATCGACTCCTGGACTCTTCAAACAGCGGGCGAGGAATTCGGGCGCGGGGAGGCGGAGGAGCAGCGAACCAGTCTCGGTGGGTGCGACGAGCTCGCCAGAAATGGCAGGGTTTCCAGACTGCAACAGGTCAGCTTTTCTTAGTGGTCGGTCTCAAGAATGAACTCACGTTGGCATCGATCCAGGTCTTTAACCGTTCATTGTCCCAAGTCGCAGGCGTCTCGGGGTCATAGGACTGAGCCTTGGCCTTGGGTAGCAACACCCGCAACATCTCGGCATATTTCAAGGTGTTTTTGCCAGCGCCAGCATCTGGAAGACTGGGATTGACACAGGCAAGCACGACAGTCTTGCAGCTACGTCTCCCCACGGGATCAAAAACGTGCTTCAGAATCTTGGTGAGGGAACTCTGCCGGAATGGTATATACGTCGGGCTCTTTGTCTTGCCCGTCAGAGAAGCCACATCGACGGTTGCTCTGCCCCTGATACAGTCCTTCAGCACCGAGAGGCTGGTGTTGATCTCCCGGGCCTCTTTCATGCGGTCGGGTGTGTGGTTGGCAATGTCCCGGGCGGCTTCTGAGCCTGCCAGGTCGATGAGGTAGAGCAGTCCGTCTTCGGCTGTTGGTATGGGACTTTCGATACGGATGCGACAAATGGCGTGAGAGCGAGATGATGCGTCATTCTTGAACGTTGATGCCGTGCGGCGGAAGGTTGCTGCCTTTTCTATGAGCTCAAGCAGGGCGGCTGCTTCGGTGATTTCGTGTTCCAGGGCACCGGCAAGCTGTGTGACACCGAAAGAATCTTCCAAAACGGAGATTGGTTTCCGAGAGTTCAGGAGGTCTAGAGCATCATATTAGGCGAAATAAGTAAAGGGAGATGTAATTCGACATACCAAAAGAAGAGTTGCCAGCCAGCTCAATGATGCACGCATACACTTTCCGCTCTCCCTCCAAACCGCCGCTCATGAGAGACTTTGCGACCAGCTGCTCAATCTCGCTGACTGTGAAGGTTTTGCCAGAGCCAGTCTGGCCATAAGCGAACACGGTGCTGACGCCGCCGCTCCATGCCCAAGGAACCAAAGGCTCAACCAGATCTCGGTAAATCTGCTCAGATGTATCATATGGGCCATAGGCTTTATCAAGCTGTACTGAAGTTGTCTGTCGAAACGTGGTCAATTGAGATCACGATGTCTGAAGCTGTGGGGAGCAAGTCGTTGCTTACCGTAAGCGTGGGAGGTCCCAGGGGCTTGATGTGCTTTCGGATTTGGTGGATATCTACAGCGCCGTTGTTGTTGGGCCTCGAGAAGACGCCACGGATAAGGCCTGCGGACACTTCATCCTCCAAAATTGGCCGAAGTCGAGCTGCCACGATCATGTCCGGGTTCGAGGTGGTGTTCGGATCCTGTGCAGCGGCCAGGTCTTTCTTGGCTACTTTGGCGCTGAAGGCCTCAACGGAGGCCTGGTACCAGGACGTATGTTTGATGTGATATTCATCCATGACGATTAATGTGCAGCGTCAATCGTGTACTGTAAAATAAGAAGAATTCCCAATGGAACTCTCTGGATTCAAGAATATTTCACATTGTATTTGAGACTTTCGACTGGGACTTATATCTCGTGAAGTTCAGTCTCCTTCACTCGTCGTTAAAATGTTCGCATCTCGTCTCAGTGGGTCTTCTGTGCTGGTGTGCTGAATCCAGGAGGGAAACGAGGGGTGAGGAGCACTATGGCCTCCAAAAGTCGGTGCCTGGATTCTGTCGCCCAAGCAACCAGGCAGACGACTTGCAAATATTGCGGTGAAACAACAAAATCTTTCATCTTGGAAACTTGTACGGAAGCTTTGGGTATTGAGATAAGGTAAGGGGGGTACGGATCAGGTATGCTGCATTGATAGATGCCTAGTCAAGGCTTCCATATTCTGCACGCCATGCACCTTTACAGCAAATAGTGCCCGGTCCCTACTTCCAATACAGATGCCTAAATCAACAAACTGCCATGAACTCATACTCGGGTGATTAAAGTATAACATTTTTACATAGGGAATTAGCTACGATATCCGCTTCAACATTATCATTCCTTTGGATCGCCATCCATCATATCTGATTGCCAGGATTATTCACAGATTGTCTCTTCGGCCCTCTGGCAAAGGTGAAGGTTCTTGGCGACAGAGCCTTGATATTGCCCTCAGCGTCTTTCGCCGGCGGCATGTACTCTGTAGTGATGGCAACTTCTACATCCTTTCGGATATCAGTATTCTTCCGCCGATTGCTGTGACTTCTCCGGACGCTGTTTGATCTCGTAGTTCCGCTAGTACTATCGGCATGGGGATCACCCCAGGTCTTGACGTCCTGCATCTTGTACTCGTTCACCATGCGCTCTTCACTCTCGTTGAAGGTGATATTAGTGATTGGATATGCTGAAGGGGGTCCGCGACCTCGCCAGCTTTGGTTGCTACCGGCCCCGAAAGTGCGTATTTCTTTCGGTGTCGCATCGGTAAGTTTTTGGGATGATCGGAGAGAAGTAAGAAGAGAGCCGAAGACGGGCCCCAGCCATAACTTGATGATTGAGAACACCATAGGCAGGTTGGCGGTGATGACAGCGACGAATGTCTCACGAACAGCCCATGATCCGGCGAGCTGTGCACCGTTCTGAGGGTCCTGGGTAGGAAAAGATAAGTAAGAGTTCAGGTGGAACAGTAAACAGGGAAACTCACTGTGACAATCAAGATACAACGCAGGGTTGCGCAGACAACAACAAACAGTCCACCGCTAAAGAGAAACAGCAAACCCCATTTCTTGATAGGTTTGAGCCTTGCTTGCCACAGCATCGGCAAAGGGATAGACAAGAGGTAAAGATCCGTAGACACATTGAACGCCAAGTAAACCCAAACAACTTGGTTGGAAATGGCCGGTTGGCAAACATCTGTGATATGGTTATGTAAGTATAGGTTCCGTGCACCAAGGTGTGGCTCGAGAGAAATCTTACTCCCAGGGTCAGGATTTATCTGCCAGTTCTTGTGAAAGGGGCGACAAGCGAGGAGGAGATTCATGATGACGACGATCCAACTGATGACTAGAAACCCGAAACCAAAGTAGATGCGAAGCCGGTAGCCACGACCCAGGCCGGCCTTGAATAGTCAATACCGGCGGAGTTGAACGGATGATCCGAGTTGCACACTTACAGTCAGCCGTAAATAGAACACCAGCAGTGATGCCTTGAGCGACCACAATAAGACCGAGTAGCTTGACCATCCACATAGCTGAATAATGGAGCCGACCACCCTGGAGTAAATCTAGATAAGTAAGACGACTTATCAAGAATGCGATATTCTTACCTCAGTTGATGCTCCTCGCTGTCTGGGGATAGAGCTGCTCGTTGCTCATCCGTCATGGCATTATTCGCCATACCCTTCGCGACAGCCCCGACAGAATGCGCCAGCGCAGTCTCAATGACATAGAATATCTGTAAGCACCAAAAGATGTCAACTTTCAAGGTCCGTATGCGGGCAAAGCCTGAAGGACTGACCGCACCGATCCAAACAAGATAGTCATCCGCTTGAAGACCTTTGAAGCCTACAGACCTGACCCTAGCGTAGGTCCTTAACATGGTAAAAAGAATGCCGACTATCAAGAGGGTCCACGCCTCTATTGTGAATGATTGCATAGCTGCTTGAGCAGCAGCAGCAGCAGCCGCTTCCGCCGCGGCGGGGTCCATGGCGGCTGGTGACGACATACCGGAGTCGGGTGCTGTAAAAAGAAAAGACGCGAAAGAGATGAGATGCAAACAACAAAGTAAACGAGAGGAACCGGCCAGAAAATTCAGGAGGGGCCCGGAAAGACATGCAGGTTCCCGGGGTACCTACTTTGTATAGTCTTTCGCCAGAACCCCCATTCTGGACGGAGCCCTTAATCGATTCGATCGACACTTGCCAAGCCCGAAAGACCGGCGCCGATCCACACCCATGGTAGTGGTTGAGCTCCATCCTCGCTGATACTCTCCAGCTGTGCCACCAGGAGAATGTTTGAGGTTCCGTCAACGTTGATCACATGTGCCGGATAGGGCAGCGGATGAAATCGCGAGTCCGAAGCGTTTTCAAGGCCCACGTGCTTGGTGAGCGAGGGAAACGCGGTGGCAGGTTCTTGATTGTCCAAACGATACAAACATGAAAATGTGCCTGCAGTCAACAGATTCAATTTGACTTGGTGGGAATTGGTGCTCAGCAAACAAAACCTGATTCTCTTGATTGGCTATTGGCATGAATCCCCGGGACACCGAAAAAGAAAGAAGCAAGAACTTCGTTTGCATTCTTTCAACAATGCTCTGACTGTGCTACCCGCGGATTGGGGCACCCGAGGACGCGGTAAATGGCAAAGCATTCTTCGGCATACCAAGCTGTCTTGCTTTGTCACATCATTACGATGTTGGTTTGCCGTTACATCCATGGCGCGATCTTTGCCATTTGCAGTTGCCAACGATTGGTCGCGCATTTGAGCATCATGCCATTGAAGTTTTCAGTCAAGCTAACAAACGGTTCAGTGTAACCCTGAACATGAGAGAGTTTTGAAGTACTGATGATTATCACCCTGCCCTCCCTGCTCTCAGGGACCTAGAAGTAAGACAGGCGTCGTGTGTAGGACGAGACAAGAGACTCGTTTTATGACCGGCAACCGAAGTTCGGACTTGCTGCGGTTTAGAAGATTGCATATATGCGACATAATTCCTTGATGCTACGCCGAGTCGGCCAACTGCATGTCGATGAACAGGGGTATTCTGTCATCCGAACCCTTCGGTCAACGGATGACTCGTTCATGGCGTGTGTCTGTACAAATGGTAGCATCCAAGCATTGAATATGGCACAACTTTTGGCGCGCACGTATGTAAGCCCTTGTCCATAAGAGTTCGTCAGGACCAACGTCTGGTTGGTTCAATATTTTGACAGCTCCTGATCCATAAACCGTTGCAGGTACGAGTAGCCCCGAGCAGAACATCCAATCACTAATGCAGCCGAGGGGGACCTGGAGGAATTCCCGACTTCCCCGACTAACACCATTTGTAGTCGGCCACTGTTATACGTAATCCCGAATGCAACCCTACAGGAAATTGATAAAACCAATATGCATCGCAGTTGTCGACCGTTGGAAGTGGACCCGGGGTTGGTTCTTCAGAGTTAAATAAACACTTTTACAGCCAAGCCTGCACTCAAACACAGAGTTAGGGGCTCCTAACCCTGCCATCACTTCTCAATCTGGAAAACCCTCGCAAACTGGGTACTTCCGCACGTAGTATCACCTTCCAAACAAAGAAGATCGGCAGGACATGGGATCCCGGGGAACCATCCCGTTGTCGTCTCATTCTAATTTGGCGGCCGTTGGCGGACTACATTCCGTTAGTCGCTCCTGAGTCGTGCCTTAAGCAGAGGTTCATCAAGTTTACTTTCCCGGCGCGTCTCCGATTTTTTCGGCATTGATCAAAAAAGTCTCTCAGATGCATATACACTGCTGACGAGATGGAGAAGTTTGACTGCATTGTGGTTGGCGCAGGTAACCTATCCCAGGCCTTCGGGTTTACATGTCTCCATACAGATAATCTTCTCGTCGGGATACAATGGAGTGGCACAATTCCATAGACTAACATGGCATTGCAGGATGGTATGGCCTGGCCGCCGCAAAGCAGTATCACTGCACGCAGCCAGAGTCTTCGCTGGTTGTCTTCGACTCCCAGCCCACGCTCGGTGGCACTTGGGCAAAAGAACGCTTATACCCGGGTTTGAAAAGCAACAACATGCTGGGAACTTATGAATACCCTGACTTTCCCATGGACAGTAAGAGATTCAACATCAAGCCAGGGCAGCATATTCCAGGCGAAACTATCAGCATCTATCTCAAAGCATATGCCGACAAGTTTGGCATTACCGACAAGATCCGATCCTGCCACAAGGTCATTGTGGCAGAACATCAAGAAACCAGTGAAGGTGGCTGGTTCCTGACAGTTGCGAACTCTCAAAATGGAGAGATCCGAGTGTTTGCTCGACGTCTGATCATTGCGACTGGCTTGACGTCGGAACCATGGTTGCCCCATTTCGATGGTCAAGAGTCTTTCGGCGGTCGCATCTTTCACGGCAAGTACTTCCAGCAGAATGCGGATACTCTGGAGACGGCCAATACCGTGACAATCTTTGGTGGCACGAAGTTTGCATGGGATGCCGTTTATTCGTATGCAACTGCTGGCGTGAAGGTGAATTGGGTCATCCGCTGTAAGTCTACTTCAGGCGGAGATATAGACACCAACTCATACAATAATAGCGACGGGACATGGTCCTTGCTGGATGGCACCCCCTTATGTCACTCCACTCAACAAGTGGTTGGAAAAGCTTGCTAGTCAGTTCATCTCTGCTTCTGTCTCTCAACATGTTCTGAGCTAACGATACCTCAAACTACCCTAGACACACGAATGTTGACCTGGTTCAGCCCTTGTTTGTGGGGCGATGCTGATGGCTACATTGGGACGCGTCACTTTCTCCATGGTACTGCCATTGGGAGAACAATTGTCGATATTTTCTGGAAAGTGCTCGGAGGCGATGTGATGACGCTTAACGCATACGACTCCCATCCAGACACGGCAAAGTTGAAGCCGTGGACAGAGGCCATGTTCACAGGCACCAGCTTCAGCATTCTCAACTATGACACCAACTTCTTTGACTTGGTCAAAGAAGGCAAGGTCAAAGTCCATCTCGGAGAGATCGATCACCTCAGTTCTGGAACGGTTCATCTATCCGATGGAACCGAGTTCTCTGCCGATGTTCTGCTAGCTCACACCGGCTGGAAACACGTTCCACCGATCAAGTTCCTCCCAGAGGGTATCGAGACGGAGCTCGGTGTACCACATGCGCCTATCGACAACGCGCCTCGAGAAGATCTTGCTGGTCAGGCCGATCTTGTTGACCTAGCCGACAAGGAGATCCTGGATCGCTTTCCAAGGCTCAAGGATCAGCCGGTATGGAACAAAGACTACGTGCCCCTGACCGATCAAAAGGGCATCGACAGCGACGACGCAGTGACTCCTTACCGAACCCTTACCCCGTACATGCTTCATCACTTCATCGTCCCGCCATCAGAACGCTTCTTACGCCCACGTGACACAGCTTTCATCGGCATGGTTGGCAACTTTAGTAACGTCATCACGGCCCATGTTCAAGGCCTGTGGATCAGTGCGTACTTTTCAGGTCTTCTTGCCAGAGATCCTGCGAAGGCAGTCGGCGACGACACGGCGATGCAAAAGTTGCAATACAACACGATCTTAATGAACCGCTTCGGTAATTGGCGTTACCCTACAGATTGGGGCTCCAATAAGTGCCCGAGCTTCGTGTTTGATGCTGTGCCTTACCTAGACCTGTTGCTGAGTGACCTTGGTCTCGCCCATTACCGGAAGAGAGGATTTATGGCCGAGTGGTACTCGCCTTATGGGCCAGAAGATTACAGTGATATCAACGAGGAATGGGACGAGAAGTTCGCGAAGGGCAAGGGTATCGGTGCTACGTCGGGTCAGGATTAATCATTCATCTATGATAGTATCATACCTTTTCTCATTCAATTGTAACTATCGTTTACGATGACAGGACGATGATGTTTGTATTTTCTATCACCGAGTTTACATGGTTAACAACCCCGCTAAATCACTTTCCCAACCGTGTCTGGCCGTGGTCACTGCCCTGAGCCCATGAGCTATCACCGCCCTAGCGGGGCTTCACTTGGTGTCTTCGATGCGAAGAAGATACTTCTTAGCCGATACTTTGCCAGCTTCGAGGTCTTTAAGTGCTTTCTCCAAAGAGCCAAGGCCTTCGGGAAGAACCTCATAAGGATGGCCATTGAACCAGCCTTCCTCCAATCCCAGCCCGAAGAAGCGATAGAATATGGACCCAAACTCCTTGTCGCCCAAGGGAGAACCTAGAATTCCATTGGAGCTATGAACAGTGCCGACCATGGTGTACAAAACCTCGGCCTTGACATCGCTTGGGGAGGTCTGCAGAAAAACTGAGATCTTACCGCCAGGAGCCAGGGCCTTGGCAACGGTCCGGACTGTCCCTTCTTCGGACACTCCATCCAGAGCATTGAAGATGGGGTGCCCCCCGGCAGCCAGACGTATTTGCTCGAGAACGTGGTTTTCACCCTTGCGGTAGTCGATGACTACATCGCCTTTCTGCCTATTGACCAAGGTTTCCACGTATGGACTACCACTCCCGGCGACCGCGATAATGGGATGAATGTTGGAGAGGGCCGCGAGCTTGATGGCAAAGGCACCAACAGCTGTTGCACCGCCGTTGACCAGAAGAGGTAAACCTGTCTTGGCTGGATTCCAAGGAAGCGGCAAATCGAGCTTTTGGTACAAAGCAAGAGCAGCGGTCATGGCAGCGAGTGGAATTGTGGCCGCCTCTGAATCATGATGTGTTAGCACAAACTTAGCTTCAAGCAAGATGACGTGCGGTAACTCACCCTCGAAACTGGTCTTGTCGGGGATCAGGAAGGTCGACTGAGCCGAAGCGATGGAGTATTCAGCGTAACTTCCATGTGGGGTGTTCATTTCGTGGAAGGCCGCAACCCGGTCTCCCTCCTTGAAGCCGAGGACACCTTCACCAATGCTTTTAACAAAGCCAGCAATATCATCTCCATGGTTGAGGGGAGGTAGTTGCGGTGCCCAAATCTTGGGGACCTTCCAGTCTTTCGGATTGGTCCCAGAGATAACGTTCTTGATCAAGATCTGTCCGGGACCTGGGATTGGAATCGGAATGTCGTGGATCTCAACCTTGAGATTGCAGTCAAAGATTGCTTCTTTCATGATCAATGAATGTTTTAGTCGCGTGATAGCTGAGATAGTCGGTACGGTGATGTTCCGATGCTGCTGTAGGAATTCCTGTACTGATTCGAGGACTCTTGCCTTGCCTTATGTAGGAAATATCTCTCTCACACCTACCTTACCTTACCTAGGTGATGCTCAAGGCAGTTCCTTTCAAGGCCAATCAAGTACCTAGACTCGCGATAATATGAAAATGCCTAGAGATCCGGATGACAAATTATGTAGTGCTCGGAGAGATTCCAGCCAGCGCAAAGTCTGCCTGACTTGGAGATCCCATAAGCTTGTATTCGATCGGGGGAATCGAGAACCTGAACTTGCACATTCTACGGCTAAATTTTCAGCCTTCAATGATCGAACTCACTTCGAGTGCTCCAACTAAGACCACGTACTGTGGTACAGATGTTCTCGTCTTACTAGGAGCACAAGAGAACCGAAAAAGTAGATAGGTAACTCCAAATGCAAGTGTTGGGGTTGGACCCACTATGAAGTTGGAGACTTGGAGACATCGAGTTAAGGGCTTCCAGTCTTCCCGAAAGGCTTCTCTTCTCGAAAGGCGCCGCTGTTCAATGTTCGTTCTAGATGATTTGTTGAGGCTCACCATCTCTTTTTCATTTTGACAATCAGAACGAACCTTAATATGCCCATTGCAGGAAACGTACGTATCCACGATATCACCCCGCCTATTGATATGAGCATATCGATATTAGTACCTCTCCGCCTGCCTCCCTAGCAATTTTCGGCTGTTGGCCGTTTCGATGACACTTATCCTACTTAATATTAATGAATTTATGATCTCTCCTTTGGGCATAGTCCTACTTCCGTAAATTTAGTAGCAGCGGGGTTTCCTGCAGGTTACCGAGTCGAGTAAGGTAGACAAACCTACACCAATCCCGGATACGAGCCGACATCGAGTTTGCCTAACGGCATTGGCTGCCGCTTACCTACCGCAAACATTTCCGTTCTCGCCAGTATCAGGAGCCCATGCCGGTGAACAACTGACTGTTCTGCCAGCAAAGTCAGCTAGCAAGCCAGGACCGGGGCCGAGTCTCCGCTTACGGTCCGGACCGTCAACGTCGCTGGGGCCAACCCCGGCAAGGCCCCACCCCGATAGCCGGCCTCTTGCCCGAGTATTCCGGCATTTGGAAATTGCTGGAAAGCTCGAACTTTCTCTCCCCACCCTTCCTTAACTCTTCTCTGTTACGTCACTGACACGGCAACCTACGGTCGCGTGCACGTTGCACGGCAGGAGAACTCGCCGCAACGTCGTAACGTGGTACGATGGAAATGCGAGGACTCTCTTCGATTCTTGAACCCTTTGGAGAAGAAAAAATCCTTCACCCTATTTATTCTATAGACCATTCTCTCGGCTTCCTCCTACTCGTAAAAGTATCCATTTTCTAAGTTCTTAGACCATTCGCAATACTCTTTCGCGAAGCATCGCTACTTCAGCAATACTCGGGTAATGTCTCTCGCCCAGCACGTCACCCAGGCCGAAGGCTTTGACTACGAACGTCCCACAGAACAGATCGAATCAACTGGCAATGGCGAGGCTTTCTTCGGCACACTCAACCCATCCAACACCGAGAGTAGTAGTGATGAGCCGCAATGGAGACGACTGAGCTTTGCGCCTATTGAGACCGTACGCGCCGAGAAGCCCATTGCTGCTTACAAGGTCTCTAACACCAGACGATGGGGTAAGATCCACAGTCTAGATTCTAGAGAATCTTCCAACCTCGAAACTAACGCCTTGCAGTACAAGTAGCGACTAGCATAGTGGCATGTTGGCTAGCTGCGGGCATTGTTTTCGGATTCGCGGCCCTCAAACCTGTTCTCATCGCCGAAGGTGTCTACAGCGATCTTTGCGATGCCAACGATCCGGGCGCGGTGGATAACGGCGACTACATTCCATGCACCGAGCAAGACCTCAGGTTGAACTTGTTCTTCATCGCCGCCTCTGTTACAGCAAATGTGTCTTCGCTGTTGGCCGGCTCTGTCCTTGATCGCTATGGTAGACGAGTTTGCTGGATGGCCTCCTGCGTATGCCTCACCCTAGGATGCCTCCTCATGGCAGTCTCACGCAAATTCGCCTACTTTGACGGGTACTTCCTTGGAAACATCATGCTTGCCCTCGGTGGAACCTTTGTCTTTGTTTCCAGCTTCCAGCTCGCCAACGCATTTCCCAAGTACAGTGGACACATCATCGCACTGGTCACTGGGGCCTTTGACGCGTCGGCTGCTGTGTTCTTAATCTATCGTGCGGCATATGAAGCGACAGAAGGCAAGCTCTCACTTGAGAAGTTCTTTTGCACCTACATCGCCGTTCCATTGCTAATTCTTCTGGCCGAATTCGCATACATGCCCGTCCGGTCCTATCATTCAATTCCTCAGCTGGAACAAAAGATTGAGAAAGCTCAAGACGAGACGCACGATGTACATGAGTCCAATGATGAAATTGACGACGTAAGGCAATTGCACAAAGTACGCAGTGCCCGAACCGATCGACGGTTGTCAAAGCTTGGCCAAATTGAGGAAGTCGCTGGCGATGCTGAGCAGCGTGAAGAGCGTGTCAAGATAAACGAGGAGCGTCAGGAAGCCAGTGGAGTCTGGGGAGTTCTGCATGGTGTTCCGGCCCACCAGCAGATCCAGAGTCCATGGTTCATCCTCATCTTGCTTTTGACGATCGTTCAGATGTTGAGGATGAACTACTTCATCGCGACTGTCCATGCGCAATACCGATACATGTTGGGCTCTGAGGCCGACGCCAAAGACATCAACCGTTTCTTCGATATTGCCTTGCCTGTCGGTGGACTGCTTTCCACCCCATTCATTGGGATTCTCCTCAATAATCTCAGTGTACCGGCAACCTTTGGCGCGCTGACTACCCTGATCTTTGCCATTGGCCTCCTCAATTGCCTACCCTTCGCGTGGGCGGGCTATGCTACAGTTGTCTTATTTGTCATCTTTCGCCCCCTATACTACTCGGCCATCTCGTAAGTTTAGTCTTGCTGTCTTTTGGATCATACGTTCGTGCGCTGATCAAGTTTAAAGGGACTACGCAACAAAAGTCTTTGGTTTCGCCACTTTCGGTCGTATCTACGGTACGATTGTGTGCGTCTCAGGCCTGGTAAACTTCGCGCAATCTGGGCTGGATGCTCTTACTCACGGTCCCCTACACGGTGATCCCACGCCTGTAAACGTCACGCTTGGCGCATCAGGCACCATAATCGGGGCTCTTTTAACGGCATTCGTCGCTATCAAAGGTCGCACTTTTGTCACAGAAGAAAAGCCTGAGTTGGATGCCGTAGAAGAGAGACAGAGACTACTGTCATCGGCTGGACAGGGCTATGGCAGTCGGGAATGAGAGGACTTTTTACCAAAGGAGCAGTTTCAATCAGAGGAGTCTTAGTACCCGTCTTGTAGGTGTACTTAGAAATTATGCAATGAACTAAGTGGGTAGAAGCCGATCGTCAAGCATTGTGGCTGCTACCGGCTGCCTTTGAGGTCGGAAGCGATGCCACCGTGGGCACCAAAAGAGGCCTTTCGAAAAGTAGCCACTACCTATAAGCAATGTGAAAGCCCATAGAATGTAGAAGGATAGTACATCTGGTGAACAATTATAAATTGAAAGTTTCCCTTACGTTTGTTTAAGATCCATCTTCATTGAGAGGAAATTCTGAGCTATTGATACCCAAAATTTAAAGTCGCCTGTCACTGAACAGCTAGTGCTCTGGGCGACTTGGCAAGACCCACGTCGCAAAAAATGACGAAGTAAAAAACAAAAAAGCCACTGCTTCAAAGATGGTAAGATGTTCAGTCTGTCTGCTCGGTAAAACACTTTAGAGCAATTGCACCTGGTATTACTAAGGTAATAGCCAGCGAGATGCACCGATTCAACAGTTGGGGTACCCCAACTCAGTGGCGATGGCCCCGATTCCATTGAAGGTCGGTGGGGTTGGAGACACCACCATTTGTAAACCCGGAGACCCTTCGTGTCGAAGCCCATGAAGTCTAATCTCGTCACATCAATGTTGCACAAGATCATCATGTCATCACGGTGCCCATCAAGACATCGTTGAGTTATATTAATGTCACCTGAAATTTGATGTTTTGTTGTTGGCGGTTGCGCCCACCGAAATGAGGCAGACTTCAGAGTACAAGAGTCATCCGCTTTGGTTTTGGTACTTTGGTCGGATGGACCTGGGCTTATCTAACATTATGAGCAAGCTACACGCGCCGATGGCACATCATTGCATAGGTAATCAACGTGATTACAAATGGCCTGACAATGCATGGGCATTCCTCTTTTCTCACTGCCCAAGTCGACAGTCAAGTGGTGCTGCTTCCACTCCTCCTTTCTTCAAAGCGACATTATGTGGCTGCAAAATAGCCCTGACAGAGATCACGCCAACATGTCAAAAGCTTGCCATGTGTGTCATCGCACCTTCGCTCGAGGCGAGCATCTAAGAAGACATCTGAGAACGCGTACGTGTCGTATAGGTTGCTTTAGTATCGATGGGGCGTCTGCTAACGATGTTGATCATTCTGCTCCCCAGACACGAAAGAAAAGCCGTATGAATGCCATTGTGGACAAGCCTTTGCCAGGCGGGATCTGCTTACCCGCCACGAGCGACTCTACCACGCTACGGGGGATGCTGCTACTCCACTGGCGACGTCCAGAATGAGTGCAGGCCAGGACCAAAATTCGGCGGCACTCAACCCATGGCCAGTCTACCATGAAGTCATGCAAGCCACTAGCCAAATGACATTGAACGCTTTAGGGCACTTGGGGAACCAAGACGCAGCTCCTCAAGAGCTCATGCAACAGGTCCCTTATGGCAACAACCCTGAGTCACTAAACCTGCCCAGTAGTCCAATGGAGGCTATGCTTGACATCTCTGAGTTCTTCGACGCTGTCGGCCTAGACATCCAACACGGATTCAATCTTTTCCCGTCCACAGGATTCACCACAGGGCAATTTCAGGAATCCGAACATATCGATTCATCGGCTCCAAGCACGGGCCGGTATCAGTCAACTCCTGAAAGTCACGAACTGGCGTCGAATGGACCCCCACCGATGCGGAACATGAATCCAATCCCAGATGCTGGTACTGGTGAAGGTAGGTTGCGATTATATCCTTCATTCCCTTGATGAACCCTTCGGCATCAATGGTTTTAATGTCTCCTCGACAACTTAGATGATTTTCACGAACTGAAACCTTTGCGGCAACCCTGGAAAGTGAACGAATCTCAACGAAGTCAATTCATTCAATATCTCAACCCATACGCTGCGGCGCTAGGATCATTTAAACTTCCTTCCAGGTTATCGTTGTCAAGATACATTGCTGGGTATATTGACGGATACAATGATCACCATCCTTTCATGCATATGCCAACCTTCTGCATGAAATATTATCGAGAGTCTCCAGAGCTGGTGCTGGCACTCTTAGCCGTCGGTGCTCAACTTCGATATGAGACACGCAACGCTTCCGCATTGTACCGAGCTGGAAGGGCAATAATCTTGCATCGACTAGAATCAGGAGAGTTGGCGATCCAGCCTGGAGGATTATGTGGAATATCCAGGCCGTCTAACTCTCTTGCCTTGGCAGGAGAAGAAGCTTATATCTCTGCTGCAGCCTCACGCCTAGACACTATGAAGGCAATCTTGTTGTTGGCAACCTATTCTACCTGGCAAGAGGACTCCTGTATCGTTCGAGAATCCCTCGAGTACCCAGGCCTCCTCGCGCGGTGTTTGCGGGAGAGCGGACTTGTAAATGATGCCTCTCACACCGACGAAGACCTGGACTGGCATTCCTGGGCACGAGCTGAGTCAGATCGCAGGGCGAAGCTCGCCGCATTCTGCTTCTTGAACCTTCAAACACTGGTCTTCAACGTTCCGCCGGTCATCTTGGCGAATGAGATTGATTTGTGGCTGCCAGTAACTTGTGATGAATGGATGGCGCCTAGCGCTGCGTTGTGGCTAGAGACTCGTAGCAAGAGTCCGCCGCTCGTTCGCTTCCAAGAGGCGTTTGTCAACTTGGTCCAACCTCGCACGGAAGAATGTCCAGTTCCTTCACCCTTTGGAAACTTTGTGATGATACACGCGATCCTGCAGCGCCTCATAGTCGCAAAACAACTCTCACTGGATCCTGCATCTCCGGGGTACGCACCCGAAGAGGTTGCAAAATTCGAATCATCGCTACACCGGTGGCGTGACCAATGGTGCAAGGCTCCCGAGTCCGTTTTAGACGTTAGGCATACCAAGGGGTCTCTCTCTTGGACAGCGACGTCTCTGCTTGGATTAGCTCATGTACGCCTGCATTTTGCTTCGAGAAGACCGCAAGAGGTTTGTTCCGGAAACCCAAAGACCATTGCAGGCAATGCTTGGGATGCTCGGCCGCCAGAACGTGGGCCTCAGCTCGTCTACGCTCTTCTACATGCGGTTCACGCATTGAACATTCCTGTGCAACTCGGTATCGACTACTTGGCTAGCTGCCAGGCTTTCTTCTGGAGTCTGCAACACTGCTTCTGTTCCTTTGAGGCGGCAGTGTTTCTCAGTAAATGGCTGTATATGCTCGCAGAAACACAGGATACGGGAGAGTTGGATAGTAAGTTATATAATCCAACGAAAATGCCGATGCCAAGACTGACGCGAGACCAAGTCAATGAACGCCATATAATAAGTTGGATAGAGTGTGTTGTTAACGAGGCTTTGGCTTCGGTCGAAGCAATTGACGGATACGATCTGAGTACTCTGGAAGACAACACCTCACACTCTTTGGAGACTCTTGGTCACTTGGTGATCAAGTTATTCGCCAAGATGTTTGAAAGATGCAATAGCGCCTGGCCGATCATGAGAACGATCGGTCAAAGTCTACACGAATATGCGAGTCTTCTGGATGAATATGACAAGTCGCCAAGCCATTATAAGAAGAGAGGCATTGATGTCAGCGTGACAACACGAAGCAAATAGCACATGTCAACGAGGAGCTACTTCGAGCATTATGCTGAGGTCACAGGTGTTTTTTTCACACTCTTCACTGTAATTGAATATCTCAATTCTTAACTCAAATCGTTACCAAACGTCTCCTTATTTCAAATGGTGACCAGAAGCCGACTGAGCAGTTCATTCGATAAGCTTGGCGCGATCATGCCTTGATCCATATGGGATATTCCTGATTACAGTACTGGCGGGACTATACAAAGCGTCGAGCTCCACGGGAAGGCTCAATTTATTTCCGACCATCGGGTTCATAGGAAGTTCTGTTCTGGTCGTTGGATCCGTATTCAGCTCGGCTGGGCAAGGAAGATAATCGGCCGCCGATACGGGGAGCTCTGTTCTAGCCTTCAGTTCCACACTCGGCTCATCGTAGTAAGGATAAATATCGACCACTGGGGCCACCGAGGCCACCGGAAGCTCTGTTCTGAGCGTCGGATCCTTGCTCGGCTCGTCTTGATAAGGACTGTGATCGATCGCTGAGGCCACTGGAAGCTCTGTTACAGTCTTTGGGTCCGAGTTCGGTTGTACTAGACAAGGGGTAGGGTCCGCTTCAAGTTCCTTTGTCTGAAGTGGGACATCCATAGTGTCGTTCGTTGAGCTCGTTTTATCGACAGGCGGTGATACGAAGATTGGTCTCTCCGAACGGCCGTCAATCCACATGATTGCCAGAAATGCAAGAACAGCTAAGATAATCCCAACTATGGCGGCTCCCGCAATAGCATTACTCGAGGCTTCTGTAGCCCTCGGCATCGCTGGAGGCAAAACTGTTGGGATGGCTGTGGGGATGGCTGTGGTCTTCGCTGTTGGCACGAAGAAAGTCTTGACTTCCTCCGATGACCATGACACAGAACCGACACCCCTAAACCTATTGTTGAGCTTTTACCCTAGTTCTTCAGGACTGTAGACTTACTTTTCACGATACCAACGTTGAATTTCTTCATGGCTGCGATAAGCACCAGCGCTAGCATTGTAATTGTCCTTCCAAGTCCACTCCGCCAAGTCGAACAAACCAAGCCCTTGCGGCCACGGATCTCGGAGCGCCCATCCTTCCAAATTACCCACACTCTTGCTTGTGGTTCTTCCACCAACAACAATCATCTGTCGATTTCCTACTACTGCGCAGTGATGATCCGTTCGTGGAGATACGTCGTCGAATTGCACCTGTCTCCAAACAAACCCTGGTAGACTTAATACAAAGACATCGCTGTATGCTCTGTTAGAGAACCCAGCTGTTCCGCCGAACAAGAATCTGTCTTTGTTAACACTTTGACTGGCTCGATACACTGTTCCATTATACTGACATCTCATATGTAGTTTTGCTCCTGAGTCCTACCAGGCAGAACCACTGTCGTCTAGTCGGAGCAGATCCTGTAGTCATTTGGCTATACCATTTCTTGGAGACCGGATCCATGAACGTAACGTTGGATATGTCCATCCATTGATGGAGGCTATCGCTTCCGCTTACTATTGGCTCCAAGGTCGCCATGAAGCCACCGAGGAGCACAATTATGCCATTTGGTCCAAAGTCGGGGACATATAGTGCTCTTGCACCTCTCACTGTCCCGTAGGGAGGAAACGCAGCCTTGAAAGCGGTCGTCTCATTCGACCACAGCTTGGTATTCCAATCGTAAACAATCATACCTGGAGTAGCTCCAGCTGGAGCTAAGTCCGCTTCGCCGTTAGTCATGTATACCTTCGTTCGAGTTCCCGCCCAGCCCCCGAACCAAAAGCCACCGTGAGGAGTACTGGCAAATGCTCCGTCCTCACTTCTCACTAGCTCTGTGAATTCTGTGGGGTTGTCGGGGGTCTCTTTCAACCACTGGCCACCACCAGTGCCATCGGCTTGGAACTTCCACGACCCAGTAGACAGCGATTCGTCCTTCAAGTAGAGGGTGTTGGCGGTGTGTCCTCCCCATATATAGAATGAGTCGTTATCTGCCCTTTCCCACAATGCTTGCCTATCCATACCGTATGGTTCTTTCGGTATCGATCTGATTGAAACGTTGGCGGGGGACCAAGATTCCGACAAGTCGATTGAGAGGGTAGAATTGACTACGTTATCCGTCTGTCAGAGAAGCGTTGAGACCCGCGAAGATACCTTCGCTAAAGTACTGACCTGGGTGAGAGCCATAGGTTTGGTTGACTCCGTAATCAAAGGAAGTATATGGTTTTCCTTCGGCATCGAGCTGAGAGACCTCTCCGCCATCGATGTAGAGAAAGTTACCGATAACAACAACTGAAGCCACATCACATATTAGCCGATCGTTCTTCTTAGACGTTTTACTTAGCCAGATATTCTTTGATACCATTAGATAGGCCTCTTCGAAGGAACAGGTCCGGGTCCGGCACATCAGATATTTCCCATGTGTGAACTTCGAGGAAGGATCGAACCCCCAAAAGCAGACAGGCACTTCTCATGGAGTCCCGAAACAACATATCGACTCTATTTTGGGTTAATACAAAGCTGGTGACGCCAATGAAATGCTATCCGTATCCGTATGAATGGCTCGGAGTTCAAACAGAGAAGTTCAAAAGGTCTTTGTCAACATGGCCACAGGTCGCGGCAAAAGGAGAATAGGAGACGACTCTCATTTATCAGGGTGTGCGACACAATTGAACTCGCCTGTTTTCAAGTTCTCTCGCCACGTGAATTTGGTGAAGTAGTACAGCAATGCCTAGCGCGACGCGGTGAAGACTGAGACTTCCTTCTTCTCTGCGAAGAGCCTCTGGCGAGCTTGAGATACATTCAGTGTAACCAATCCATCTTCTTTATCCAATGAAGTAAAGGTCCCCAAATACATCCAAATTGCCGTTACGCTTTGTACGACTCAAGCATATGACCAGTTTCGGTCCGTTCAAGGGTTATTGACGCAGTCTTCCGCTCGCATCCCAACATAGGCAGCGGTTATGCAGCCAAGACGGCATTGCTATTTCGAGTTGAGGCTCGTACATGAGCATTTTAAACACACCATGATGCTGGCAATCTTGCTTTGGACCCGGTTTTGTGTAAAGAGCAAGAGCTTTACCTATCCGCTAACGGCTTATTACATGTTCATCCTAGAAAACAATTAGCCCATCCTCTACACATATGAGGATGGAAGAAGATCCATGGTATTTGCCTTCAGGTGACGTTGACAGGACTATCTCAATAAGTACATAGTCACCGCGATGATTCGGGCCAGACAGTCCAATTGTGGCCTTCTACCTACTACAAAGCAGGAGGATGTTAAGAAAACAATATAAAGTAAAAGCAGTCACAGACACACGTCCACCAATGACTCGGCTGGGAATCGAGACCTAGCGACGACAAGTTCGAAGGCAGCTTTTTGGTAGTACAGAGGAATGATTCCAGAAGATTGAAGGGAAAAAATGGCCTTGGACACCTGCCCTCTACTTAAGATTTTACTTTCATGCCTTGAAACCACCTGAAATTCACAGACTTTGACGCCTGCAACTTCAATATGCACGAAGCTAACTACTAAACTGTCGTGATGACAAGATGATCAAAATCACTGAGAAACTATTTTCTGCGGATGCGTCATCGCATGATCAAGGAACAGCGAATGGACATGAGCAACACTGGTCGATTGATACTCGCTTGTGTGGTGAGATGAACGAGTGAAGATCGTCAGTTGACCATCGCAAGTTGGCCCCTAGTGGTCCTGTGCGCATTAATAGCAGACGTTGCGCAAAACATGGTTCAGACGACGATCAAACCGCAACTGACCGATCTATCCGTTCGGATGACACATGTCATGATCCGAACCCGATGGAGTTTGGGGAGAGTTCAGCCGCAAAACGAGTAGCGATTCGGTGACGGCCGTGCTATTTCCATTGCCAAGTTTCAGGCACCTAGGGAATCACTTCAGAATTGATGGTACTCGTCTCACGGGAAAGTGTCACGATGCCAGGGCCGGCGGGATGCTCGATTGACAGGGGACCAATGTCCACAGCTTCGAAACTCTGTCAGTCGAGACATTCAGCGAGACTGAGTATTTAAAGACTCGTTGCCTCTAGGCTAGAGGGTCTTGATTCTTCATCAATCCTTCTCTTATCAATCTACAGTGCATGCACATTCGCTTCAACGACCTGGAGTCGCATTTATCTTAAAATCTTT
This sequence comes from Colletotrichum costaricense, assembly GCF_030867565.1. Classification (NCBI taxonomy): domain Eukaryota; kingdom Fungi; phylum Ascomycota; class Sordariomycetes; order Glomerellales; family Glomerellaceae; genus Colletotrichum; species Colletotrichum costaricense. Next base: position 3,204,679 of record NW_026848232.1, on the reverse strand, counting down.
CTTTAATCACCAACCAAGCCAACACTCGTAAAAAATGGTCCGCATCACTCTCTTCGCCACTCTCGCTTGTGAGTATCCAGCCTAGCGGACCCTCCGATCAGAGTATTGCTGCTAACTTAGTCGCGACTCAGTTGCGATGACCGCACTCGCAATCACCCCCAACAACGCCGGTGCCAAGAACGTCGGCCAGGGCAACGGAGCTCAGTTCATCACCGGAGGCTGTGTCGATAACGCTGACTGCTCTTCCGCATGCTGCGCGGATGCCAGCGGCGTCGGCGTCTGCTCGGCCGAGGCCGCGCAGTTCCAGAATGGCAAGAACGGCTGCAACTTTGTCGACCCCAATAAGGCGGCAACCATTGCTGCTGCCAAGGCTCAGGTTGCAAAGCAGGGCTTCTAAGCTGGAACGCAGGGGCCCTAGCAGCCATGATGAAGGATGCCATCGGAGGAACGCTTGGCCATACCTTGGTCCATGAATAGTGAATTGGACTATAGCGTGAGCCAGAGAATGCACGAGTATTGTACTTGATGGGTTGTAGCACTGCCAACCCTGCTCAGAAGCTGTAAAATCGACTGAACCGTTCAGTAAAGTCTCAAAATTCTGTGCCGCTATGAGCTCATCTGCTCTCTTATCAACTTCAATCACAAGTTCGCTCCAAGGTCGTCACCATTCTTCCAGTTCTCTGGATATCGTGTGATTGTGTTGACGATAAACGTATCTTCCTCCGAGCACTATGCTTCGCGATATACTCTATGTGCTGATGCAATTCCTGCGATTGGAGGTATACGTCAGGGTAAGCATGGGAAGCAACTCACTCTCCGTCCAATTGTATGAATCTCCAATTGAGCCATTTAGGAAGCTGTGAGGTTTAAAATCGTTAAGCGAAGGTTCGTGCCAAGATGGTGTTATGGCTCTTAGGTAGTTGGGCACCTTGCCAAGCACTAGAGCATCGCCCAGACCTGCGTGGATGTGGAACTTCCTAAACTGCGATGGACCTTCTTTGGAACGACAGACTGTGCTTACTTATATGTCAATGGCGTGACTAGGATATTTCATGGCGAGCATGAAAGAATGAAGCCATGTCTGTTGTGACCCCTCATACTGTCGCGCGAAGGTTGAACGCTCAACAGCCGAGTCTAAACTGGAAGCGGCAGCTCCGATGAGCTTAATGCCTTGGCGACCCAGATAAGCTTAAACGTAATGGTCCTCCTGCCCCATGCTTCTCTTCGCTCCGACGTAATGTCACCATGCACATAAATCACCATATAATTGTGTTTTGGCCCGCTGATCACTGCAACCCGGGGGGGCCGGGGGCCGATGCAGATGCCTTTTCCGGTAATTCGCAGACCGGAGGCTTCTGCGGCCCATCCCGGAAGCGCTGGTGATCCCCCGCAACTATAGGGCAACACCTGTTGAGTTGGTTATTCCTGCCTTTCGTCTGATATTATGGTCCAGGGCACTGGGGCGTAGAGTACCCAGTCATGTGCATGAGGCCTTCGCCAATTTCTTTATACGAATCTTGGAAAGAGCGGGACAGAAACTTCCTGGAAGGCGCGACTGGTTCTCCTTCCGAAAAGGCACCTACCTACCTTACCGTATAAATATTGCTCCTCCGCTCCACCTCGTCTACAACTTCCTTTCTTCTCCTCTTCACCCACGAGCTTTTCTCTCAAGCCGTCCGTCAACTTTACTTTCTTACTCATCCATCTTCAAGTTCGTTACCTTCCGTCATCGACAGCTTCAAGATAAACAAGAACCATCATGCGCTTCAGCACCACTCTCGCCGTCGTCGCGGCTTCCTGCGGCCTCGCCGCTGCGGCCCCCGCGACTGGCGATGTTCAGGTCAACCCCGGTCTGCGCCTCGTCAAGACGTATGAGGAGGATCCCGGCACCTGGGTCACTGAGGATGAGAAGTACGAGAAGTACACCTCCAAGGGCATTGGCTTCATCGATATCACCGATGTCTCCGTAAGTCATACTCCAGAAATATTTTCACGGCTTTCATTAAGCAAGAGCTAATCAAAGATTCAGGATGAGGAGGTCTTGAACGCCCTCTCTACCGGTGGCAACCACCTGGCTTCCCGTCAGACCGTCGTCTACCCGACCACTCTTAGCCACGTCACCGAGGCCAACTCTCTCATCACCCGAGTCAGCAACACCAACCCTCAGACTTGGCTCCGCACCTTGACCAAGTAAGCCTTCGAGCCTGTTCCTTTCATACCTACTCTGAGATGCTAACCGATTTTCTCAGCTTCCAAAACCGTCACTACCGTTCTACTTACGGTACTGAGGCTTCCACCTGGCTCTACAACCAGGCGGTCAGCATCGCCTCCGGCTACTCTGCCATCACCGTCTCTCGCTTCACCCACTCTTTCAACCAGCCTTCCATCATCGTCAAGTACCCCGGTACTAGCTCCAACCTGAGTAAGTCAACGACTGAGCATAAATCATTGCTCAAGAAGGCCTCCCTCCTTCTAGCAAATCTCAACTAACAACTTATTGCCAGTCATCGTTGGTGCTCACTACGATTCTACTGCTGGCTCCACCACTGCCCGCGCTCCTGGTGCCGATGACAATGGTACCGGCACTGTCAACCTGCTTGAGGCCCTCCGCGTTCTAGTCGATGCTGGGTTCCGCCCCCAGAACACCATCGAATTCCACTTCTATGCTGGCGAGGAAGGTGGTCTCCTTGGCTCCCAGGCTGTCTTTGCCAACTACAAATCTGCGGGCAAGCGTGTCCTCGGTATGCTGAACCAGGACATGACTGGCTACTCCCCTGGTGGCAAGGCCACCGTGTACACCGACTACGTCGACACGGCCTTCACTGCCTACGTCCGCCTCGTCACCACCCAGTACACCGGCGCTGCTCCCTCCAGCTCTTCCTGCGGCTATGGCTGCTCTGACCATGCCAGCGCCCGATCCAACGGTTTCCGTAAGTTGCTTGTGCTTCCGCTTTTCTATAGTGGCTGTGTACTGATGTCCAATCACCAGCTGCTGCCTTTGTCAACGAGGAGCCCTTCAGCACCTCCAACCCCAAGATCCACACCTCCAGCGACGTAAGTCAGACCATTGCCCCTCCAAGACACAATTGACTAACAAATGTACAGACCTACGAGAGCGTTCAGTGGAACGCCATTCTCCGCCACTCGAAGCTCACGGTGGGCTTCCTCGTCGAGGCGTCTTATCTGGCTTAGGATGTCAGAGCCATCTTGTGCATCACGCCCGACCGTCGTCGCCCTTGCCCCAGGGAATTGAGCCCGGGTGAGCATCTTTGAAAGAAGGCTTGGCTCTCCTCCCAACTCCTTCAGTGTACATATTCGATCAGTGAACATTCAGCGCTGAACAGGGCGTTGCTACGCTCATAATAGCAGAAGCAATTCATCACATAGGCTGAAAGCCTTTGAAAGCATCAAGTTCCAGTGTCTACCAAAGTTCCCTTGCTGCAGTCGTGAGCCCAGTGACTCGCATCCACTGAGGAACCCCTTGCAGTCCCCATTCCTTTAGCCCAAACAAGCAGGTCATTGGAAAAAACCCCTAGATGTCAGATTCGGGGTAGCTTGAGGCCGTGCCGCATGCTGACATATCATGCTCTCTCTCCTTCAAAGATCTGATGCTAGCTCCCTCCTCTCAACCTCCGAAATTTGCATCAGAACAAAGACGACATCATGCGAATTCTCTGGCATTTCAGTCTTCTTTCCATTGGTGGACTGGTCGTCAGCCAAAGGGTCGATCTCAGTAATTGCCCTTTGCTGGGACCAGCCTACCCTCTTCCAGACCTCCATAAGTCACAGGTGATCAAAGATACCAAGGAGTCATTCGCCAAACTCATCAAGGATGTGATCTCAACTGGCGAAACCGAATTTGGCAAGATAAACACCGCCACTGCGTCGTTTTCAATTGGTGTATTCTCTGCAAATTCGGACGAGTTCCTTTACGAGTATCATCATCAGGGAACCGAGCTCAACGGGACGATAACTGGGGGCTCATTGGACTCGGACACGCTGTATCGCATCGGAAGCGTCACCAAACTATTGACTGTGTACACTATTCTCGTCAAGCTGGGCCCCAAGTACTGGAACGAGCCGATCACCAACTTCATCCCGGAGCTTGCTGACGCACCGGTAGGGCACCGGGCGCATCGGACACAATGGTCTGAGGTGACTTTGGGAGGTTTGGCCAGCCATATGAGTGGTATCGCACGCAATAGTAAGACTACCGTCTACCTCTGTGACCATCGATAGCTCACATTTATCAGATCACTTCGTCGACCTATCTGGTATGCCTGGTATCGAGGAAATGGGACTCCCTTACCTGAACGAGTCCGACATCATCAAGTGCGGTCTGCCGGAGATGCGACCTTGTACCAGAGAAGGTGAGCCATTCTCACGTTTCTCTTTGGGATGATATTTGCTGAACCCGTCATATATAGAAGTCCTCAATTCCTTGCTGGAGCAGTATCCCGCTACGGCAACCTGGCACACCCCAGTGTACAGTAATGAGGCCTTTCAGCTCATCGGGTGGGTGTTTGAGAACATCACAGGTGGCTCCGTAGGAGATGCCTTCAAGACCAGTGTTGCAGAGCCTCTGGGTTTGTCTCGAACATTTTGGGATCCGCCCAAAGACGACCCCAACGCCAACGTTGTTGAACTCGCCCCGTCGGCGATCAAGTCGTTGATAGGCTACCCTTTTCAGGAGGGAATAGCCTCATATACCCCGTGAGACCGATTGCCAGCAGTCAACAGCTTACACTGTTTACTTCTTTTTAAAGCTGACCAGCTCCTGCAGGACCGGCGGCGTATATTCTTCCTTGGGCGACCTTTCTGCCATCAGCCGCTCCATTCTCGCATCGTCCATCCTACCCCGAGCAGCAACCCGCGAATGGCTTCGGCCGGTAACGCATACCCAGCACACCCACAGTGCCGTCGGAAGACCATGGGAAATCACTCGGATGGACGTCGCCGCAGCTCCCGGCTCAAAGCACACTCGGCTCGTGGATCTGTACACCAAGAACGGCGGCATCGGGGCCTACTTGACCTACCTCATCCTCTCGCCCGACCACAACATCGGCTTCACGCTCTTGGTGGCTTCCAAAACGGCCTACGGCGATGGCGTACCCGATTCTACGTTCGACGTCCTCAGCGAGTTGCTCTTGGAGCAATGGATCCCCGCCGCCGAGGCCGCGGGCCGGGAGGCGGCGGGTGAGGACCTTGCTGGCACTTATGTGGCCGACGACGGATCGGACTCCCGGGCCGAGTTGTCGCTCGTCCCCGGCAGATTTGGCCTCACACTCCAGAAGCTAGTGCTCAATGGCACGGACTTCTTCTCAGAGGTGGGCAGGAAACTTGGGTTTCAGGGTGCCGATCTACAGTTCATAGGACTTCAAGATCAGGGCGAAGTCGCGTTCCGAGCCGTGTTCTCGAATCCTGATGATGCGGCACCGTCACGTCGGGAGCCCATACTGGGAAAGAAGTGCGGATCGACATGGGGAGGTGCTGGGTCGCTTACATACGGCAACATTGCCATAGATGAGGTTGTTTTCACTGTCGATGATGACGGAAAGGCAACCAGTGTAAGCTTCCCGGCGCTGCGCGTGAAGTTTACCAAGGAATCGAGCAAGACATCTGTCAGAGTGGAAGAGAATATTGTCTTTGAAGAATTATGATTCAGTCAATATTCTTAGGGTATTATACTAAAGTCAAGACACCTGATGGTTCTATTTACATGGAGCTCATATTCCAGAGCCCTCAGCCACCCCTATTCATAGATCTCATCAAATCTCATCAGCCTCTATTCAAGCTCCGCTACTCCACGCTTCTGATGTAACATCATGCTAAATGATAGAACAGTCCCCAAGCAAACAACCACTCTATGCGCGGTACTGGTTCCAGAAGCTGTACATGCGAGTCTGCTGGTTAGGAGTGAACTCCTCGTAGCACGAGTCGTAAGAGTAGTCCATGTAGTTGTGGATGGGGTCAAGGCCAGCCTGGCTAGGGCAGGAGTCACGGCCGGTAGGGCATCCGGTGGAGAAGCTGGCCTGGGCGGGAGTGTCGGCGATGGAGTCACCTTCGCCGGTGCAGCCGCCCTGGAAGGTGTGGTAGAGACCGAACCAGTGGCCGACCTCGTGGGTGACGGTCTTGCCGAGGTTGTAGTTGGTCTCGCTGCCGCCGGGCACGGTGGAGGAGAGAATGGTGCAGCCGTCGCGGATGTAGGCAGTGGAGCCGGCGGCGGCGGTGGTGGGGAAGTAGCAGTACCCAAAGTCGCCGCCGAGGGTGCGGACGAAGTAGAGGTTGAGGTCCTTGTAGGTACCCTTGCGGAGGGCGCGCTTCATGGCCATCTCGTCACCATCCTGGGCCCAGTTGGCGTTGATGGTGCGGGTGGTCTCGACCAGGGTGTAGCTGATGCCGTTGGGGGCAAAGTCACTGTTCATGACGGCCAGCTGGTCAGCCAGCATCTTGTCCTGTTGAAACTGTTAGATAATGACATTCCAAGTGTAAGGTACCATGTCGATACTCACGGTGATGTAGCCGTTTGCCACAGTCTGGGAAGAAGCAACAACGTGGAAGTAGACGTTGACGTTGATGGTAGCCGCCGCCATCAGGCTCACGGTGCCATTGTTGGCAGCCTCCTCCTCGGCAAGCTTCTTGGAGATCTCAATGTGCTCAGGGGTAGGATCATGAGTACCGCAGCCGAGACGGGCGGGGGTAACGGCGGCGGAGGCGGCGGCGGCAAGGGCCGCAACGACAGAAAGCTTGAACTGCATGATGAAGAGCTAGACCGATTGGATCGAGGCTTGGACAAGGGGACCGGGACTTGATAGAGCTGAGAGGGATGGGGAGCAAGAGAGAAGAAGGACCTTGATGGTGGGGGATTGACAACACATATATACTTGTGGGCATTCTCTCGAGCGTGTCTCGATATTCCTCGTTCGAATGATACATGGTAATGGGTTCGGGAGTCAGTCGGGAACTAAGATGTTTGCGACCTTCCGGATCAGTTCAAGGCAATCTTTGGCTCTGTCAGTTAAAGCAGGCTTGGAAGAGGACAAGTTCTGAGATCAAGAAAAACTGGATGCGCGGGAATGAAGGCCATGGGGTAAGCTAGAATGCCTTCCTCATCGAGGTTGAACTGAGAATTTCAATATGAGCGACGGGCCACTCAACGGGGCCGGGCACGGCGTGAACAGCGGGATTGAACCACCTGGGGAAAGACTTTTGGTTCTGATTCGTGGACTCTGAAATACGACGATCTTGGCATGCCAAAGGCCATATGGAGCTGAGCTGAGGATTTGAGGCGATGCTTGATGCCTCCTCGCGTCCTGGTTGGGTAGCGTTGGATGCACGAGTTGCATGAGTCGAAAGAGACCGAGAAGCGCTGGAACACGAAAGAGCACCCGCACAAGTTCCCATCATTCCCAGGGCCGATAAGAGATCCGATGATCTCGGTGCATCGATGTGCCACCGTCCAGCGAGACCGGACGGTCCTTGACTCCCTTCGGAGATGAAGTTGGGAGGGCGAGTAAGCTTTGAAAGCCGGCGCTAGCGGGGTGCGGTGGTATCGCGACATTAAACGCTCCGTTTAACGTGCATGCCAAGCTCTCGCCAAGGCGGCCAACTATCCAGCCAGGGCAGCGCCGTTCAACCTCCCTATTTAGGCTTAATCAAGTATCTGCTCGCTTCTACTGTGTAGGAGTTGACTCAGTTGAGACACTCTTGCCCAACAAACTTCTCTTAGTGTTTGTCGTGGCGGACTACCTACTATGGAAGATGAGAAGTTGTCTTGGCCCTTGGGTCGCCTTGGGCAAATGGGGTTCTTGAGCAGCATCCACCACGACGATCTGCCTCGCAGACAGCAAAGCCAAAGAGATATGTGATGTCAGAACAACCTTCTGTTTTCGTCGAGGGACTTTTGAGAAGAAACGGGGCATCTATGTACGGAGTAGGGTTGCACAGACAAGCCAGAGTCTTGGCTTTACCAAGTCAATGCACTATTGGCAAGCATGGCCAGGACGGGCAACTGAAATAGTCGAGAATTGATTGATCGGCAGAACTTCGCCCACCACCTCCTTGCCGATGGCCCAGCACCATGGCCTCACCGTCCCCAAGCTTTTGAATGGTGATGACGGAGGGGTCTGCCGCAAATGGCATCCCAGAGCTTCGAGCTTTCGATACGAGAGAGCGATCACACGAGGGATGCCTATCTTGACTCGCTGAATACTGGCTGGCTGCCGACCAGGTCGTGTTTCGACGATTCGGTATTCTTGACTCCCTCAAGAAACTAAGCTACGGCACAAAGTCCAGTTGGATTACAAGCAAGCATTTCAGGCTTTGCACGTACTCAAAGAGAGGTCGAGAGGCCGCCTCAGGCGCTTTGCCCTTGAGCCTGTCCAATTTTGGCTGTTCCTCTGCCACTAAGGAGCCCAGGTAGAGCCAGAGCACTTCCCCAGCAATAGTAGGCCTAGTAGCAGGAGTAAAGATGCTCATTCCATGAATGTCAGTCATCGAGAGTCTTTTCAGACTAATGTGAACGACGGTTAAAGTTGGCCTCACGGGATTATCCGTGGTCGTGAGAAGGAAAAATTGGATGAAGAGCAGGAACGGGCCAGGGGCAGAAAACCCTCGGAGTAAGCTTAATTCTCGGCCCGGTTCATCTCACCACCTCACCGTCGCCGGCCAAGGTGTACGGAGAAGGTACGGATATCGAGGTGAGGACTCGGCAGACAAGGTGTGTCCCGGTGGTAATTGTAGCCACAGAAGCACGGGCCAGCCGGGAGGACCCCTCCACCACGTGAGTGCGCAGCTGTGGCGCAAGGGATTTCGCGTCGCTGCCTGTTGGAGAGGCGCGCCGCGCGACGGCCACTTAAACCCCAACGCCAACGGCGGGCACCCACCACTGAACTCCTCTCTCCAATTCAAGCAGCTACCTGAGTACCTTGCTCGATACTACAGTAGACTCTCGGTCGATAGACCAGTCTCACCACTACTTAGAGTCGGCCTGGGACTGACCCATTAGTCCGCTCGACATCATGCCCGACTTTACAGGTAATCTTTCCTTCTCCCCCCTCCCCCCCTCCCCCCGGCTACATACCGCCAAACAGCTCTGACACACGTGTAGAAGCGGACACTATCCGCATTTTGGTTGCGACAGACAACCATGTCGGCTACGAGGAGCGAGACCCGATTCGCAAGGACGATAGCTGGAAAACGTTCGACGAGATTCTGAACCTCGCCAAGAGCCAAGATGTACGCAGATACCTCGTCCCGAAGTGGTGCTTCGCCGGCTGACAAGGAGCACAGGTCGACATGGTGTTATTAGGCGGCGACCTCTTTCACGATAATAAGCCCTCCCGAAAGTCCATGTATCAGGTCATGCGCAGTCTTCGCAAGAACTGCTTAGGCATGAAGCCCTGCGAGCTCGAGTTCCTAAGCGATGCAAACGAAGTCTTTGAGGGTGCCTTCCCTCACGTCAACTACGAAGACCCCGACATCAACATCTCCATACCCGTCTTTTCGATCCACGGCAACCACGATGATCCCAGCGGCGAGGGCCACTTCTGTTCCCTGGACCTGCTCCAGGTTGCTGGGCTGGTCAACTACTTTGGTCGCATTGCCGAGGCCGACAACATTGAAGCCAAGCCGGTATTACTACAAAAGGGCCAGACCAAGCTTGCGCTATTCGGCCTGAGCAATGTTCGTGATGAGCGCATGTTCCGAACATTCAGGGACCACAAGGTCAAGTGGTTCCGCCCAGGTGTCCAGCAGTCAGACTGGTTCAACCTGCTCACTGTACATCAGAACCACCACGCACATACTGCAACATCCTATCTTCCCGAAAATGTGCTACCCGACTGGATGGATCTTGTAGTCTGGGGCCATGAGCACGAGTGCTTGATTGACCCTCAGCAGAACCCGGAGACCGGCTTCCACGTCTTGCAACCCGGCTCCTCGGTAGCGACATCTCTGGTCCCTGGTGAGGCGGTGCCAAAGCACGTGGCGATTTTGAACGTCACAGGCAGAGAGTTCAAGGTTGAGAAATTACCATTGAAGACCGTACGCCCATTCATTACGAAAGAGATCCAATTATCGACCGATGCGCGGTTTAAGGGGCTGCACACGAAGAAGGAAAACAGGCAGGAGTTAACCAAGAGACTGATGGTAGTTGTAGACGAGATGATTCAAGAGGCGACTGAGGAGTGGTTCGCTGTCCAGGAGAACGACGACGAGGAACCTCCACTGCCCTTGATTCGCCTCAAAGTGGAGTATACAGCTCCGGAGGGTGGTCAGTACGACTGCGAGAATCCCCAGCGATTTTCAAATAGGTTCATCGGCAAGGTGGCAAACACCAATGATGTCGTGTACTTCCACCGCAAGAAGGCTGGTGCCACAAGTAAGCTATTCTGTTACCCGCAATGTGGTTCACTGAGGCTAATGCAACTCAGGACGAACTAATGACACGGACATTCCCGAGGCTCTCGAAGAAACACTAGGTCTAGACACTATCAAAGTGGAGGCCCTCGTACAGGAGTTCCTCGCAGCCCAGTCTCTGAAGATCCTGCCAACGGCACCCTTCGGCGATGCCGTCAACCAGTTCGTCAACAAGGACGACAAGCACGCGATGGAGGAGTTCGTTAGCGAATCTTTGGCCGGCCAGGTGAAGCAAATGCTTAACCTTGACTCCGATGAGGATGACTTGGATATTGCAATGGAGGCGTATCGGGCGAAGCTCGAAGAGGCTTTCTCCAAGGGAGCCCTGAAGAAGACTTCCAGGCGTACTGTCAAACCGAAGCCAGACGAGTGGGACTCCGACCTTGATGGGCACTGGGAGGATCAGCCTGGAGTGGTTGAGACCGAGGCTGTCGCTCAGCCTACAGCCAAGTCACGAAGGACTGCTACCCAGGATGATGAGGATGACCTGATGGACGAGGACGAACCCCCCGCCCGTCAAGCACCTGCAAAGAAAGCAACAGCCACTCGAGCTACGAAAGCTGCCCCAGCGAAGAAAGCCCCAGCCAAGAAAGCTCCAGCCAAGAAGCCGCCCGCGCGAGGTCGCAAGAAGCCCGTCTTTGAGGAAGAATCCGAGGAAGAGGACGTGGTGATGGACGACGACTTTGAAGAGCCGCCACCGCCGCCACCGACTACTCGGGGCAAGCGATCTCAGCCTGCACGTGCGGCTCCGAAGACTACCCGGCAGACTAAGCTCAACTTCTCGCAGGCTACCGCCTCTCAAGCCGCTGTCGAGATCAGCGATGATGAGATTTCGGACGAGGATGCGTTCGAGCCGGCGCCGGCCACCACGCGTAGCAGACGGAGATAGTCTCTGAGATTATGAAAGGGTTCGGTGTGATGTAATGGAAAAGTTGCCGAGACTGTTTGATGGTCTCTCTTGCATGGTCAGCCACTTGGAGTCAGGGAGCGGGATTTAGCTTTGACTTAGATCGATGAACCAAGATACCCCTCGCCAATGAGAAAGGTTTAACATCCAACTACACGTTCCCCGTTGAAGTTGTCTATCGTTTGCCTCTTGCCTTGCTATATCTGTCTTTTTCGTATGACCCTTATCTTTAAAACGATGTAGCTTCGGTTTGCGCGAAGACCTAGTATTCTCAAGTACGTGGACATGAGTACCATCCGGCCAAGGATTGAGCTTGACTTGCCCTGAAGCTGTCGTAGCAGCCGCCCTTCATTCCGCAGACTGATTCTTGGCTATTGCTTCTCAGCCCGAGGTTTTATAAATTCCGGCATTGTCTAGATCGTCACGTTAGCCAAATCCAAATTCAAATGCTACTGCCATGACGAGGCCATACAGGACCTCCGTTTCTGAATGTATCTGACTGGTATACGTTCAAAAATAGCATCATGAATACATCCTCGGTCTTCACTCATAGATCATCGAATTGGTAGTAGAATAACGCCTTCCGCCTAGCCCCAGAATGACTGGTCCCCTTCTACTGCCGTAGCCCAGCCGACTTACGGACGCACGGCAATGGAGAAGATTGTCCATCGCCAATAGAGTCATTCAACGAGGAGGAACTCAATTATTCAGATATTTGTCTTCTGGCTCTTCAAAACCAAGTGTGACTCCATCGAGTGTAGTTGGATTCAATGGCACACGTGAACGCCCTCACAAGATGGATATCCTCATGTATCTCTGGCGATTATCTGTTGATGAGCCGAGTGCATGGCTTCTATCGTTCGGCTACTACACGCTACTGCTTTTAGTCTGCCTCGAACCCTTCATTCTCTTTCTGCGGTGTATCACAGGCGAATACCCGCCCAGAGACGTTGCGAGAAGCCTATTCCTCGATAATGGCCTTGATAGTGGCAATACTACCATGGAGCCTAACCAGGCACATAGACGTTCCGACGGGCCAACTCCACCGTGCACGCTACATATGATGGACGTCTTCCACCCAAGTGTCTCTTAATCTGATGGAGCAAGGAACCAACGCACGACGAGGTCCTTCCTTAGATAAGACCCCAGAGGCAAGCCTGCCTGCTTGTATATTATACTCAGGACCATATGTGACTGAGGGGGGCACCAAGCTGTCTGTCAAGAACATTGATCATCGCATGAAGTCGATCCATGTATGGCCTAGAAGACTGGAAAGGAGACAAGTGATGCGGTCTTAGCTGCTCTATCTGTCCGAGCCCTTGGAAGCCGAAACTAAATTGAGAGGATCTTAAAGCTGTTCGAAACACCCAACGAGGCTGGCTAATATGTTGAGTTCGGTTGAAGCCAGAGGGGAAGGATAACATCCAACAAAAATTAGATTTGAGCAGTGGTGGCGACCAGTTCCACTACAGGGTGACGACTCGGTATTCGCAAATCATATCATGGAGGTCGGAGACAGCTTACTGCAAGGAACCCGCGAGATGGAGCTGTGTAGTCGATGTTACAGCCATGTACACCAGGCCAAAGAAATTGAGAAGTCAGCGAAGATGATCAAACTCATACCTTCGGTCTAACGGAGAGTTGCCCTCAAGACCATCCATGAAACCGTGGCCGCAATCCAAGAATCAAGAGGCACGACGCAAGGCAAGTTGTTTTGTGGTGACGTCTCTACACGACATCAACAGTACTTCTCATCCTCACCTCGCAAGGCTTTCGTCTGCAATAGTGTCTCTCATCCCTAGAAGAGCGAGGCAGCTTTCTACTCATGATTCCGAGCCCACGAAACACACAAGTGCCAACGTCTTGGCAGCTGCCCCACGACTATATCCCAGCAGTACCAGTTTCCAGACATCTTCCTCATCATTGTGAAGTCCACCGCGTGTCCATCTCCGACTATCATCAAGCGGACAGAAAAATTGTCTCACCTAAAGCCATACTTTGCGTACCAGATCTACCAACAAGCCTAGAGAGGCCGCGGATATCTTCACATACATTCAATTCTTACAGTTTCCTATTCCTTAAACGGCAAGATGTGCACCATTCTTCTTCCATTTTTGCCCCTGAGACATTAGAAAAGGGGGTTCAACTAAGGTGCTGACGAAGCCAACACCCAGGACGGAGATTGTGACGTCCGGAATATCCGGAACCAAGCTGTAGGAAATCATGCTGAGCTCCCTTTCAGTCTCAAGAGGCGCCGGTTACCGTCCAATACAAACATATACCCGTTTCTGCACTTCGAAAAGTCGAGCTGGTTCTGGGTAAGCTCGTCTGACCGAGGGCTCGATAGCTACGGATCACGCTATCATGCACAAGATAACTTCAACAGACTGGCCGGTGGTGACTGTGCGTAAAGAAGCCCCTATTCGGCGCTCAGTGACCTATTGTCAGTGGTCGAGAATATGCCGCGTAGAATATATCAAGAAACACAAAGTTCGCAGATCCAACATCGAGCGCTGAAATCTCCAAACAGAACCTATTGATCCGGTAGACGCAGCGCGGTCTCCGCAGCAGTCAAGGTTTCGAGGCTGCAGGAAGCCTCATTTAGCATGACTCAATGGCATACTCGCTCATCTAAGAAACTACCAAATATCATCTCAGATCTAATTCCTCCGGAGTGATGTGATGATTTAATGTTGTTTCCGCTTGTGGACCACGGCACCATCAGACTTCACGTACCGCGTGTAGCAGAGCGTACGAGGCATGAAGCTGCGGCTGGCGCTTCAGAGGGCCCTCGTAAGACTTTCCAGCATGCAAGAGACCGGCCAAAAGATGGAGCTTCTTCACAAAGACAAATGACGCCTGCTTGATAGCTGGAGGCCGAGGAACTCTCATCACAGGTCTCGCGTCATCCACTGCACCCTTTCCTCACCCCCTGTCCTCCTCATTCAACTCGCAGACCTCGCGGTTCCAACTGCATCAGCAACGATCTCATTTCGCGGGAGCGAGCCGGGCTTCTCGAAGCGCTCATGCGTGCAAGTGGGGTCGGATGAAGGAGTAAAGATTTTTTTTGAGATGAATCCACTTGAAGCCTAAAGCCGTTGGATCCCATCAGGGGTGCTTGTCTTTCGCCTCTCGGCTGGGCAAGAGGACTTTCTGTTGGTCTCGGTAGAATTTCTCGAAGGTCCCGACGATGCCTTTGATGGAGCTGGATCCCTGGTCGTATCCAAGGGTGGATACGTCCAACGGTCCAGGTCCTCAAGTTCTATTTGTGAACAGGTATCACCAAACATGGTGGCGGCAGACGGACGTGGCTTATAGCACCTTATAGCATCAGGGCTTAGTGTCTTACAAGACGTGAGAACGCATTCTAGTATCGAGACTGTCCGTGATGTGGTCGATTGAGTCGCCTTGTCCGGAAGCGTAGGAACGGTACAAAATAGAATTATGCTCGCTGACGGTTGGGCAGGCGTGAGCGTATCCGTACAGGTGAAGTCACAGACGTGAGTCCCGCAAGGGGTACAAGGTGTTCCATCTCCCCGGCTTTGGGTGGCCACTGGACTTCGGAAGCAGTTGTCCATTACGGGAGTCGCCGTCGTTTACCGTCAGGTTCGCAAGAAAGATGGATCATCTAGGGATTGACCAAAGGGTTCCAAGTGAACGATCGACCTTTCGAGGAAATAGGGGACCCTCTTCATGGAGTTGGGATCATCTTGCTGAACAGTAGGGAAATGATTGGTTTCACGTCGCTTGCAAGCGAAGTACTTCGTATGACTTCGCCGTGAAGAATCCGGCCGACACACGATCGTGGAAGTCGAGTGCTGCGTATGCCGGCGACTGTACCACGCATGGTGCAGAGTACATCGAAGGTGATACCTGGTTAACCACAGCCCCTCGAGTGAACCATGGTCGTGGGCCCCGGCTTGGCCCCATTTGTGTGATGTTTGCTTCCCGCCTTGCATAAGCGGAATATGTAGCCTTCTTCCGCGTGTCACGTTGATCACGTGGTATGAGAATGGCTATCGCGAGAAGATCCACGGTCAACGTAGCTGGGATTGTCATCTCTTTCCATGTCTGGACGAGAACCCAAGGGGTTTTCTGCAACTAACATTAAGAGATTTCCAGGCTCGCGACATCAAGAACAGACATTGATGGGAGGCTGCTCCGTCTGGTGGCTCAACTGAAGCATAATCGTTGGTGCACGTTATGCTGTAGACAATATTACTTGTAGTGTCGCCTTCAGTCTTGATTTCGGGGCGATATTTCCAATATCTTCCACATGCGCAGAGACTGCAGCACACGGTCTAGGCCGCATCTGGTGTGACTTGTGGTACAGTGACGGTTGACTGTGTTTGGTTAAATGAGAGATGGCACTGCCACCTTATTATTAGGAACCCTGTTCGGAGAGATGATAGCAGAGAGCTGGGGAACCTCGTAGATGGGGGACACCACTGAATGGTAAATTATCATCTGATTCAAAGACCAGATGCGCTGGGCCGCTGGCGGCAATGGCTGGGCTTGAACGACAATTGTGAACCTTGACCGAGACATTGAACAGGCACTTGCCCGAGAGCCTACAACGATGAGACGCCTTCTCCGGTGAGCTGCGCAATGTAACTTCGATATGCCGGAGCAGCCAAGCTTGTTATTGGTGTTTAGGAACCAGGCGCCCCTTGTGGAATGTCCTACAAGCCGGGCTTTTCACGTACTGGTTGACGGATATTGACTGACCGGTAGGAAGGCTTTTGCTTCGACAAGAAAATTGGGAGGGATGTCAGCGCCCATGCAACGCGCCCTGCATGCCTTAGCCGAATGAAGTCGTGATGCATGCCTCGAAACGCGACGCAGCCTCGGTCTCTAGCCATCCTAGAAGCTGGTTGGCACAAGGCGAATGCCATCCATGGGATATTTACTAATGTCGTGAGTTGGCTCATGGCTGTAACGGCGCAAACGGAGTGATTCTGAGATCATCGCGTTGAGCGTCGAGCGTGACAATGTGACCACTCTACTACAAGCTGGTAGTCTCGCAGTTCTTCATCCATCATACATTGTATCCGTACAGGGCTTGGTTAGTTTGCGCAGCCTTCGGGGAGCGACTTCGAAGAATCCGGTCTTGTGCAAGCCACCATCGCCTTGCTCGTACCCACCATTGGACAGGCTCAAGGGAGCTATTGTGGTAGGATCGTGTTCCGGATCGGCCAATCGATAGCGCTGACTGGGCATGATTGACGCATTTGGACGAACTGGTGACCTGCAATATTCTTGGGTTGTTGACTTGATGCAACGTCTTTAAAAGCCAATGTTGTATCTCCGTATTCCCGGAGAAAGCTCTCGGCAAGGTCGGAATGACCTAATTGGTATTTGTACCGCCATCAGGAGTATGACATCTGGCCTCGACCGTTTACTATGTGCGCATGTGGTTGTTTCCGAGAGTAGAAGCAAGGCAGACTGAGCCCATCATCATCATTCATGTATCCGACCCGTAGGATCTTGTAAGGCCAACTGGCGAGTCGGGGCCGCTCCGGGGACATTCGCTGTGGCGGCGCAGCGCACCGGTCGGTGGGTAAGATTAAGCTCCATCCCCCATCTCGCATCTCGTGAACGGCAGGGATGTTGAACGGGGATGCGGAGCGTGGAACGCCAGGGTCCGGCACATTTTATGCAAGGCGAGTGCCGTGTGACAGCGCGTGAGAGCGCGTGGGCGATTTTGTGCGGCGATGCATCCTAGTGTCTAATGCTACCATCTCCTTCATAGTCCGAAGCTCAGGCCCGACTTAATCGTGAGATCGTGATTCTCCCCAGGATGAATATCTTGCAACCTCTAGTCGTTGTATAAATGCTTGCTATCATAGGAACTGCTGCCGACCCTAAGAAGGTTGCAGAGAATCCGGAGCTATTGGATTCAAGCGGGGAGATGGAAATTAGGCCGCTAGACTTTGCCCGCCCCATTTGCCAATTCGAAATAGGGGATAGAGTATCCGCCTCCCGCGTGTGGCTACAAGTGGCCGATGTTGACCGGTTTGTGTGTTGCAAGCATCGTGACGACAGCCAGGGGCTGAAATAGGGGTTCACGAACCCTAGGTTATTACCAAGGAATTGGCGGCCGTCATCCTTGGTACGGAACTTTGGAAGCAGTGGAGCAGAAGAAGCGTCTTCCGGGCCTGAGTCCTTTTGTCGATCTCGCTCCGTCTCGAATTGATCCTCACCGATTTGCAGAGGTGCGACGTTAGGCGGCTCTCTGTGCCTTGGAGTCGACCATCACTAGGGGCATCTTGAAGAAGGGTGCGAGGACTAGGCGTGTAGATCTGGGCCCAGCGTGACGGCCCGAAGACGTCAGGGCAGTTGAGCCAGGTTCGCGTGCGAGGAGAGCCGAGGCGTGTTGGGCTAAGGTATTGTCGATGAGGATTCGAGTGGCACGGGCAGGAGCGCGGACGAACAATTCGTATCGTCGTTTCCTTTACCTGTTCAGCTTTGCTTTTCGAGGTGGCATTGCAGCAGCCAGCCTCTCAGCGCATTGAAAGCCAAAGTGATGGATTCGTCCTAGGTAGCTGGCGAGGCAACTGCATGTACCTAACGTATAACGCATGTCCTGGTGTCGCAAAACGCTCCCGGATCTTGCGTTACCTTGGATTCTTTTTGAGAATCTTGGGTGTCGGGATATGCAATGATACACGTAGAAACCAAATGGGGAGAGACATGGTCTGCGGGGGACGTTTTAGGGACCACTCGGCCTCGTCCGCTGCAAATTGCCAAGGTAGCGTTCCTGTATTCGTTCTCCGTACTCCGTAGTCTGTACAAACGGATACCTCTTTGGTGAACGGGAAATCATGGGAGAGAGGCGGCCGTGGATGGCGATGGAGGACAAAGACCCTGGACAATGTGCCACGCGAATTGGGTCCCACGTCCGAGGTGCTGGATCGTCAATGGATGGATGCGACAGGCACAGAATCGACCCGTCATGGCGGGTGTGCCGAAGGGCCTTTACTTTTGGTGAAACGGAACGGCGCGAGAGATGCGGAGTCTTTGTGCTGTCGGTGTCCTTGTATTTGGGAAGTCTTTATAATAACTTCATCAGGAATGCGAGACGATGCAAGATTCCTTCACAAGGGGCGACAAAGGAGGAGGGTCGAGGTCGACAATTGGAGCTTCTGAGACAGGGGTACCAATACCTTTGAGGAAAGACGTCGCGCGGTGTCTGACGCTGCAGACGCTGTGTCGTAGAGCTGAAGGAAACGGAGGAGACTCGAGGAGAAGGTGTTGATTGAGTGAGAGTGAGTGCGACTGCCCCAGGTTTGCGAGGATTGAAATGCTTCCCGGGGAGGCCTGGGGCTGCGAATTGCCCATGTCGGTGCTGTCTCAGCGGTAGGTTCCTATGCTTGTATTCCTTGTCGCGCTTGTTGTGCAGTGATTTCGTATCTCGATATGATGCGGAGGAATGGGGGCGGCACGCATGTTGTGCTGCAAGTGCCTTGTCCACGACTCAGGAGGCACTCTCTCATAGGTTGATGCTATTGCGAATACACACCGTGGCTGGCTGGAAGTCTCGGGAGGTCGATAGAGCCCAAGTCGTTGTACACTGCCAACGTAGGCAGATAGGCAAGAAAGTGGCGGTCTAAGGTATTGGGTCGGGTCGTAGTTGGTTGATTTCGCAGGGACGCGTGCCCAAAGTTTGGGTACTGGAAGAGATATCTCGACGTTGGTCTTGGAACTCGAAACTTACCTTGGTACGGACACCTTAGGTAGGCACTGTGGTATGGTATGCATTCCTTTGAGGTTCTCAAGTCTTGCCAAGGTAGGTGCTTCTTAGTCCTTCCGCAGCAAGTGCGTGCCAGGGAAGGTGAGGTGGGAAGGTCCAAGTGCACAGTCTCCCTGGAGTACGTGCACAGTACTTTGTACTCTGTATGGATCTGCATGTCTCGTTCGCTGCTGGTGGAAATGGATTGGAATACTTTGATGAAAGATGCGGGCGTGGACTCGAGGACTGTGGAGACACGGGACTGAGTGCCATCGGCATTTCCTCGGTTGTCATTGGCTGCCATTGGCTACAATTGCTGTGTATGGCAAGTGTCGTGCGGCGTGCGGCGTGCGGCGTGTCTCCTCCATTCCTGCACAACACAACTCTGGTGCTGCAGGCACAGACAATCATGACTTTCCACTCTGGCAGATGAGAATCTTGTGATTGGTTAGCTGTACAGTGCGGGTAAGCCGAAGACAAGGCATCTATCCGCACGGCGTTCGATATTCACTGAGGTGGTGTATCAGTCAAGGTCCAAAACCTCCCTCCAGTCGAAACCCACCTCAGTGCCGACACTCGCCACAGTTTATCGCATCTTCCTGACCCTGCTAGGTGGTGGCAACAGGAAACTCTGTCTACATCCGGGATGCACCAGAGTCGGGCACTTAAAGCCCGTCGGGAACAAGATAACAAAAGCTTTCAAGTTGATACGGTACCTTATGTTCGAGGCAAAAGCAGATCAACCTTTGTGTTGAAACCTACTCGATGACACGTCAAGGGAATACCCTAAGGTAGGTAAGGTAGGTACTCCGTACCTTGGACGCGAACTACGCCGCTGTGGGTTCGTCTGATGCTCACAATGACACGACAGCATCGCGTTCTGGAAGAGAAACCATCGTTTTGTGTTTGAATGTGTGGTCAACGGCGTTCCTTGGAGAACCCTTCCCGCCCGTTCTACATACCGTTGGAGATGATTACGCAGAAACACCCTACTTGAGTGTGCACTGCACCTTAGTATTTGACACTTTCGGTTTGTAGTATCGCACTGTGTACTTGTCATGGATGCACAACGTGGATGCAGATGTCGAGGGATAATTTGTGGATTTTGTGCGTGTTTCCCAGCAACGCACGGGACGGTGACGGAAAGACCACTCAATATATATTGGACCGGTGTGAGGCAACGGCAGGTCAGGAACGACGGGGCGGGCTTCCTTCCTTTTGGCATCGCAGCCAGTGATAGACGCCGCCATTACAGCTGACACTGTGCTAGCGCCTTCCTACACAACCTAAGGTAAGCGTGACAAGTTCCTGCCCATCTGGCTTATCCCACAGGCTGGGCCCCTTCCTTCCCTCCACCGCTCTGGCAGTAGCCGTAGTCCCCGTGCCACCTTCCCGCCCCTCCCTCCCAAACGCGTCCGACCACAGACCACGGACCACGGGCAGGCCGCAGCCCTCACCTCACTCACCACAGACCGCAAACCGTCTGTGGCCCAACAGCGCGACGAGATGCAACGTGCAACGTGCCTGCGAGTCAAAAGGCAAGTGCTCCTCAAGTGCAAACCTCCCAGTTGCTCCCTGCACCGTCTCCGAAAAGGGAACATACCTTGAACCAGACGCAATAAGGCATCTTGGGCATTTGGGTGTACCTTCCAGGTTGAGGCATAGACACTGAAAGCAGGGGAAAGCATACAAGGCATCGTCCATTTCTCTCCTGCCGTAGGTAAGGTACCTTACGGAGTACTCTCTACTACGTACCTATGCCATGGCGCAATCGTGACTTCCCATTCTCGAGTTCATGATACTAAGGTAATAGGGAAGTTATGCGGCAGGCAATGCCAAACTTGACACTACCTTCCCTTTTTCTGGTATTCTTTCCCAGGCAGAACACACCTTAGCAAGGCATTCGGCCTTCAACCTTCTGACACCATTTCCCTTACCTTTCACATTTCTGCAGAGGAAACGTCGCTTCATAGACTATTCAATTCATTATCCACCACCACCGCGCAATACGCACAAAGCATAAAAACCACGGGCCATGGGCCACTCACCGCAGGCTGATTGCATTTTCTGAAGCGACACCGGCGACAACGGCGGTCGCGCCGCTTTTCTCCCTCTTGCCCCTTTTCTCATCCATATCTTACATCGAGGCCCAGTTCATCGCTATTCGGTATCTACTATACGTACGTAGTAGTAAGGTATCTGTACGAATAGCAAATAGTCTACAAAGACACCGCCCCTGCGAAACGTGAAGCTTCAATGTCCGTCGAGGATCCTCGGTCCCGCTGTGGACTTGTCCAGCTGCCACAATCCATCGCGGCAGACACTGTCGGCGCCGACTGCTTTCCAGAGATGACGACCTGTCCGTCCAGCTCGTGATCGCGAGGACGACGGAAGAAAAAGGAAGGAGGAAAGTCTGGAGAGCTGAACCCAGCCTTTGTCGAATACGGATAATTGGCTGTACATCTATCGAGGTGAGGTGCCTGGATCCTTGGCCTAGGTATTCGTACAGTTACGGTTCCCTGCCTCATCGATCAGGGTACTTTTACCCCTACCGAGCCTGGAGTCATACCTTGCCTTACCTGTACAGTTCTGACTGTTCTGGAGACAGGTCCTTGCTCATTGGCAACCCAGGACCCAGGGTTATGGGCACGAGTACTCCGTACAAGCATGGGTCTGACATGGCACTTTAGCGTACAGGTACTGCGTGTACCTTTTGCTCCAATTGACGACTTCCTTTTAGCAGAGAGTACGCAGGCTCGGCCATGCCATATGAAGACATATTTCCATGTACTGCGTTTTGCGGCCATCTGAGAAGCACTCCTCTGGTCAACGTACGCGAGAAGTCGGATACTCGGAGCAAGACGAGACGAGCCGTCCTTTCTCCCCTCTCCCCATGGCACGCCGCATACTACGTATGCCCACCACAACAATTACCATGAAATACCCACCTCACCACGCACACCACACCGCATCGCGCCGCGCTCAGTTTGTCAGGGGTACCTGGCTCCGCGGTAATGCCTGGGCCCTCCGTCTCCTTCCCGTCTGCCGCCTGCGCCTGTGACTTGCACAGGGCAACAACGGGTAGTTACAACGGCACAAGCCATGTGCGCATCGGGCCCTGAGGCTGGGGGTCAAAGGGTCAGACATTGTCATAGCCGTGGGTACCAGAGTCAGTGCCAGTGTCAACACGCAGCTCCTTCTCGCATCAACGACACTCTCTCGACACAAGGCCGAGAGGTACATCAGCAGAATCAAAGGGAAGAAAGGCTCTTGAGCCTCGGACGTTGCGAGATGACCAAACCTTGCCGAGTTTGGGACCAATTTTCAACGTACTCTGGACTACTGTGTATCCGTATGCCCCGTCAACAAGAAGCAAATGATGGGTCGGTCAACGGTCTCCCCGCCAGACACGATGGACAGGATAGATTGAGACGGAACACCGCCAACACCATTGCACCAAAGCTAACCAAGCCTACAGTGTGAGCCGGCCATGAAAACAACAACAGACCCTGACCAGCGGGACACTAGTATTTTCCTACATGAGTAGTACGGACAGTAAGTCAGTTGGTGAGTTACGGAGACTTCTGGCTGATTGATTGACTAGTTAGAAGGGCGATAGCGGGTTTGTTCCCGCACGTTGCTCTGAGCGAGCCGACTGGACCCCAGAGGTCATGGACCCCCAATTCCTCATACAGCGGGCCCAGGTGAGGGCGAAGAGGTTTGGAGGTTCCGAGATTCGCCATATCGTACAGCGTACGGATACAGAGAAAAACCTTGGGCACAGGAACCTTGCCGAACCAAAGGGGGACCGGGGCATCCAGTCCAGCGAAACGGTGAAGGCTTTCGTCCGCCCTCTCTCTCTCTCTCTCTCTCTCTCAGTCTGTCTATCTATCCGTAGGTACCTTGTTCACGTACCACGTGATACCTTACAGCGACAGGTTCTAGTGGCTGGCACTAAGGCGAAGAAGAAAAGACACACTGACCTCGGGAATGTCAGTCCCTGCTGCCAGATGGACGGGCTTTTAGCGGCGCTGTCAGTGTCAGATCTGAGGTCTGTTCATGTTCAGCAACGTCAGGTACCTCGAGCAAACTTGCCTGTACTAGAGAGAAGTTATGTTGCCCTGAAGTTATTGATGCAGCTTCGCAACGAGTGCATTTTCTTTGTTGACATGGCTTTCTCTACCTTGGAGAGAGGAAGGCTTAAGGCTCAAGCACAAACACAATCACAAACACAAGCAATACTTGTAGAATAGACACGACTCTCCTCATCATCGTCGGTCGCCCTGGGTCGTCGCCCCGATCCTTGTCTTGAGCCTACTGTGTACTGCGTAGGCCTGCCCTGTCGGTCTTGGGTACTGGGTCCCTGACTCCTGGTTCTGGAAACCTAGACTCTTCCACTGGTAAAGAAAGGTATCCGTAAAGTACGGGATAGTGTGGTACAGACCGCAGAATGGGTTCCTCTTATTTTCCAATTGTTCCCTCCACCGTCTCTTTCTGCCCTGTCAGTCATTCTCCTTGCCGTTGTGGTCCACTGGTCCCTCCCCGACCCCTTGTCAAGGGCTGAAGCCTGTCTTCCTTTTGCCTTCTGCCGTTCGGGTCGTTGCCACACCCCTTCTTCTTTTCCCACAACCCTGGGGTCTGAGTCCTGAGCTCAACTTTCATCAAGTCTTCTCTGGATCCCCGCTGGCTAGTCCCCGTCCGTTCGGTGGGGGCCCATTTCATCAGCTGCGGTCACTGGGGGCCCATCGTCGACAATAACGGGGGTTGAAAGTGAACTGTGACGGGAGAGAGAGAGAAACTGCAAATCCAATGGAAGGGGAGAGGGGACCAGAAAAAAAAAGAGAGAGAGAAGCTCCCCTTTTTAGCCTCCTCACTTCAGCTTCTTCTTCTTTTTTTTCCTTTCATGCTGCAGCAGCATCAAATTTTCCCTCGTCGCTCGAATCTCCTCGCAACCTCTTAACCTCCCCTTCACCCCCTCCCTCACAGTTCATCATCGTCCTCCTCTTTCGACCTTTGACCTTATTTTGAGCCTCAACACCAGGCGAAAAAAGTAGTACCTAGCGTCGGTCACCTCGCCATCCGCTATCCCTCCTCTTTATCTTATCCTCTCCTATCCGTCCCTAACTTATTACTTGGGCTTGTTTACCTCCCTTCTCCCGCATACCTTAGCACTTAATCGAGGTACGCGCACCATCAAGCAAGGAATACAAACACACCCACCACCCCCTTTGCGCCTTGCCCTACCTTGGGCAAAAGTACTTCACCTTGAATCAAGGCGCAACACACACACACACACATACACCAATCCCCAAGCGATCGCGTGTCAAGCGTCTGCAACCCGCGTCTGCGTCTGGGACTGCGACTGCAACTGGAACTGTGTGTGTATCCGGTACCTAACTGGGTGACCTTGGTGTCTTCGGCGGAGAAACGAGCGAACGAGCCCCAAGGGCCAAGCCAAGCAAAACAATAGAGAAGTTGAGAGGCAGAAGACGAAGACGAAGAAGAAGAAGATCCCGGCCAAAGAAAAGCCAAAAAAGCAAAAGCATCAGCCCGCTTGCGCCCATCCCGCAAGGAGCCCGCCACATACCTTTGCCATACCTTCCATTAGGTACTTCGAACGGAGAGAGGTACTTTACCAAGTTACCATTGACTGGGACCACTCGCCCTCCTCCCCCACGCCCACGCCCCTACATAACATCCGCCACGGCATTTTTTCTGTACTGGTCACAGCGTGCGACTTTTTTTTTTTCTTCCTCTTCTCTCTCTCTCTCGGCTGCTCGCATTTCCCTCCTCCCAACCTGTTTTTTTCAAAGACCCATTTTCGGAGGGGGTCTCTGCACGACTATTAACGACGACCGATCCGAACGAGCGAACGGCCGTCACATCCACACACGAGAGAAATTCCTTGCGACTTTTCTGTTGCATGCTGCGTGTTTGGTGAACTGCAACCTTGCACACACACACACTGACTGCATCGCTTCGTACGCTACATCGCAATCAAGGTTGCTGCCGTCGCCTCCGTCCCCGACGCCGCTTTTGCGTCTTAGGTTGCTGTCACTTTGGCTTTGGCGAAAGGCACACTGACTGTTTGCTTGCTCCGCATCGCCCGCCATTTCCTGAGGTCGCCAGGTCCCTGTCCTCGCTCGCGTTGTCCACACACGTCAGTCGGTCGGTTTTGTCGAGGGCTTTTTTTTTGCTGCATCTACCAACTGCCCCCCTTGCCAACCCAACCTGCATCTCCCTCACACATCCGCATTACCGCCTCCCGCCTTTTCCTCCTCCTCTTCCTCCCTCCCGCTCCCCGTCGGCACATCACACGGGTTACTGGTCATCAAATCCAGTACCTGCCGTCAACGGGTCTACACCTCGAAAAAGATATCACGAAAAAAAGACAATGAGCCAGCAACAACACGACATGTATCTCGACTACTCAGCCCCCCCGAATCGCTCCCCGAGCTCCTCGAGGCAGTATGCGGGCGGCTTCCAATCTGGTCTGTCCCTCCCTCGTCAGGCCCAGCGACCTTTCGATAACGGCTTGGGCTCCTCTGCCCTATTTCCTTCCGACCGCCTTGGCTACAATCCTAGAGCCATGGATCAAATGTCTGCGAATGGTATGCCCGGGGGATATATGCTGGACAACAGCCAGGCCTGGAACTACAATGCTGGTGGTGTCGCGACCGTCAACGGTGCCATGAACGGCGCCAATAGACAGAGGAGCGTCAATCGCCGAGCCGCTCTCCCCACTGTGAGTTTCCCCCCCCCCCCCTTTCCCTCATCCTTTCGCTCTCTATAACGTAGTCGTGATCTGACCGCCCCTTAGAACTGGACCGATCAAGGACTCGGCATGCACGGCTCATATGGCTCCGGCCTCAACGGTGGAATGTCCAACGGCCTCCGCTATGACGGACAGGGTGATATGCGTCCCAGCTCGCAGACGGAAGAGCAGCTAATCCCTACCGCCATTGTCATCAAGAACATTCCCTTTGCCGTGCGAAAGGAGACGCTTGCCGCCGTCATGTTGGAAATGCACCTCCCCCAGCCATACGCCTTCAACTACCACTTCGACAATGGCGTTTTCCGTGGCTTGGCTTTTGCCAACTTCCAGTCCCCCGAAGACACCAAGATTGTCATTGATGCCATGAACGGAATGGAGGTCCACGGCCGAAAGTTGAGGGTCGAGTACAAGAAGATGCTGCCAGAGGCCGAGAGAGAGCGTATCGAGCGCGAGAAGAGGGAACGACGTGGTCAACTCGAAGAACAGCACCGCGCCCCGATGCTACACCAACAGCCATCCCTCCAGACCCTGAACAGCGTCTCCAGCAACCCTCCCCGCGCTCCCCTCGGTACGTTGCGACGAAGCCACGAGATGGACTTGAACACCTGCTGACTGACCGTGCGTAGATGGAGATATTGATCTCAACGATCCCGAGACTCTGGAGTTCTACACCGAGCTTACTCTTTTCAAGCGTGATACCAACCGTGAAATCCTCATCTTCCCCAACTCCGTCGCCCCCGAGCAGCGCCGTCGCATCCACATCCTCGCCCATCACATGGGCCTCGAGCATAACTCTGTGGGAGAGGCCGAGTCGCGCCAGATTCACGTTGTCAAGCGCCAGCTTCCTTCACCCACGGCCCAGATCCACTCTCCCGCTGTCGGCTTGGACTACCACAAGAAGGGCCTCAGCAGGGCAGCCACCTTCGACTTCGCCGCTGATAGAGAGGCCCGGAGCGCTAGCACCAACTACTCCCATGCCATGGGCCGCCAAGGTCCGACCCTTGAGCTTCCTGGAAGCCCTGATGGAAATGGCCTTGCCAACCTCCGCGCCGCCAAGAGCTTCGCCGATCTGCGATCCTTCAGCCCTAGCCCGTCTGCGTCCTCTTCGAGCTACTTGACGGCCATGAACGGCATCGGGAACATTCCCCAGTCTGGCAACTCGGGGGCCCGCTTCGGCGATTACAATGGAGGTGTCAACCAGTCCGCCGCGCTTGCCACTCCCAACCTGACACCTACTTCCGGGACGGTCGGCACTCCTGGTACCGACAGCAGCCTTCTCAGCTCGCTTGGTGGACTTAACCTTGGCTCCTACGAGTCAGCCGCCCATTCTCAGGCCCGAAGCACCCCTGGTGCCATTGGAAGCCAGCGCCCTGGTGCCAACAGCGGCAACCGCAATGCACCCGAGAGGCAGCCCAGAGGCCCCGAGTGGGAGACTTCTGCCGGCTTCAGCGGTCGCAACCGCTCCAACGGCCACATGCAACGTGGAAGCGGTAAGTTTTCTCATTCGTTTGCTCAGACTGGAATAGTGAGTCCAATAAACTAACCCCGTGGCAGACTCTTCCGACAACGCACCCCGTGCTGGAAGCGCCGGCGCATCTCGATTCCACTAGACAAGAACCATAATTTACCTCGCCGAGACTGCCACGACAACCATTACAATGAGGAAACGATTCATGACTCGCGACGCATAGAGACTACAAACGACATTCGACGAGTTCACCGCAGCTCACCGCAGCTCGGTAATCGACAAACCCCCCTGTGTTATACCTACCATTGCTTTTCATGATGGACACTCTCCCCCACAACCACACCCATATTGCTTATAATGATGATTTGTTGGACACGAGCCTTTGGCAGCGTCATGATCTTTCGCTCGGCCGTCTCGGAATTGGTGGATAGAAGATTTCCCAGCGTCGCGGCGGCATCCCATTTTGGATTCACGGCACCCGCCCGGCAAGGAAACCTTGGCTCATGGCTGTTTCAACGACCAGAGAAGGATGAACGGAAAAGAAACTTGGATACAAGAAAATACCTGATATGGGCAACCATTTCGACATGGCAAAAAAAGGCCCATGGGCGGTCCCCTATACCCTCCTGTTTCCCCGCCATACCTCCTTTCATGGCGCGCGGGAGCATATGAACCACCCTTGACGATGAATACGCTGTTACGACCTTTTTATGTCTAGATAGCTGTACCAGCATGCTCGACAAAAGCCGCTTCTTTTTGGATGACGAGACCATGCCCTTCGGCGACCATGACTATACCCACCTAATTACCACGGTTCGGCAAGTTTTGATCAAGACACGACCCAAGACTGATGTTGCCCTCGGACTCTCTTTTGACGGCCAAGATTGGTAGTTTGTCGGCTTCAGAAAACAATGCCAGCTCTTTATTGGGCTCACCGACGAAAAAAAAAAAAGTTTGATTTGATTCTGGGCGTATTTATGCGCCTGCATTTCCTGATGGTTTTTTTTTTTTTTCGTGTTGTTTAGTATTCATGTCCCCCGGCCCTCAATCCTGCAAAGTGCTCTCTGTGTCAACTTGCAGAGAGTCGCCCACAGAATGAACACTCCTGTTCCATCATGGGTGATCTTTCGGGACGACTTTGACGGGGACATTGGCGTTGAGGCTGCATTGGGGGCCAATTGGTCGTATTTCGTGGTCTTGGACCTGCTAGAGTTTTCCGTGTTTTTTTATTCGTCTTATTTTTGTTGGATTTACATGCATTTGCGAGCATCTGAGGCAGGATGACAGGACGAGAGATCAGTGAACGATCTAATGTCGATATTTTTTTCCAGCAGAGAACAACACACGAGAGAGAGATGAGATGGCAGATGCAAGGACTGGCCAAACTATTTGCGTGTAATGTGTCATGGGGCACAAAGATAATTTCGATGAAGAGAGGATGATGATGTACCGAGAGAGAGCCGCACACACTAGGCAGCTATGCTATTTTGCGCCTTGTCAAATATACTGCGTTTGATTCGATACCGAGTCTCATGTCATGGCGCTTACTGTGAGGACGACACAAGACGCGCCGCTACCTGACTGCTGACGTCCAACGTTACGAACAGGACTCGAACGCCTTCTTTTGTGGTCTGGTTGTTCAGTTCTACCGCTCGTTCCTGAGGGAAGGTAGAATTCGTTACAAACCGTATGAGTTGGGGGGTTCTAGACCAAAGTCATCTTCTTACAAAGCAAGCTACAGTTCATGTTCTGTTTCACGACATCTCATGACACCTCGGGAGGTGGGTGAGCGGGCGGTAAACATAATTCTTTGTCTTGTGAAACGGGGGTTATGATGTGCCTGACCAAATGGTGGGTAAATGATACGGGCAGGAAGGACCAGCCGGATTCTGAAGACTCGTTCTTAAAAAGGGTCAAAATGATTATGAAAACGGGGGACGGTTAGCTGTTTAGATCCGTTGTGTTCCTACCATACCAACGAGATATCGTTCACGATGTGGCTCATTCTCCCGCTCGTACTCGTAAGAGCCCCAGATACCACCTACCAAGCTACACATACACTCACTCACATTCTACCAAATCTAGATCAATTTTGCTATATGGTTTGCACATAGCCGAATCTGGACAAGCAACGAGGTCGAACCATCGCCAGACGTTCCCGAGGAGGTGAAGGGGTAAAGGGGCGTAGAATGGCCGACCATCTCCAAGTGAACGAATCCAGCCATCGTGGACCATCATTGATAACTCCCCCGGATTCGCCACTACCACCACCGCCAGCCGAGCCAGACGAGATCGCTGTGCAAATCGCCACAACGTCTCCATCTCCATCATCGTCATCCACATTGTCCGAGCCCTCGTCAACCTCGTCACCCTCATCACCCTCGTCCCCAACGGAACCATCAACGCCAACAGCAACAACATCAACACCACCGGTCCCCTTCCGCCTCAACCCCCTCCCAAGATGGCGCTGGCGCACCCACTGCGGCCTAAGATACCTCATCTCCTGCACAAACCGCTGCATCCACTGCGGCCGCTTCTTCTCCAACAAACCCGCCCCCAAAACCGGCCCGCTCTTCATCTCGCGCCTATACATGAGAGGTAAAGCCTTACTCAGCCTGCGTCCCGAAGACGCGGAGTATGGGTACCTCGTGGCGCAGCAACTGAAGCGGAGGAATCGCGGTGAGCCCAGGGCGGCGAGGGCGGTAACCAGGGCGAGGGCGGAGCGTTCGGCGATGATGATGGCGAGGGCCGTGTTGGGGGATTCGGTGATGGCTTCGCCGCCTTGGCTCATGCTGTGGCCTTCTAAGTGGGAGTACGTCGAGCAGTGGCAGGTGGGAACGTGCCCAGCACGAGGGACACGAATCAAGCCGGCATCTGCACGACGCGTTCGCTTCAGCATCCCATTAACTAAGTAATCAGGCCGCACCATAGATGCCCCGATTCATGAACACCATAGAGATAGATTTCCTGCATTAATCTGTGATCACTTAGGACAAAGGCACGGCATCAGTATACAGAAATCAAATGTGTACCCCCATTACAGTTTTATTCATCTACCTAAGCCCATCAGCTAGTGCCTTATCCGCGCGTGCCTTCTTGGGAACCGAAACAGGAACCTCGAAATGTTGTACATTGTGAGTGAGTGCCAGACTCGAGGCGAATCTGCGTGGGTTTCTGAGAGTGCAGGCACCCAGAGTGAGTACCCTGCAATCATGAAGATCAAGGCGCTTATGGCTCATGCGCCATATTTTTTTCAGCACCGTACCCGTGAACGTCGAGGACAGAATCGCGTGCAACTCTGAACCGTTGCATGCCTCTTCCTTTCTTTGTTTCCAGATATTGTGAAAAGATTATTCAACCTCTGGCACACCTGCATCATCGTCGTTTCTGACCAATGTTGTAAGGAAAGCAGAAAAAAGCATCCCTTGAGACCGAACCACTCCCAAATAACCGTCCTGAGAAAAAAGCCAACCGAGAATATCAACGTTATTATCGTTGTTGTGCAAGACGCGGGATTTATGCCTCGAGCGCCTTGGCCTTCTTCTTCTGCTCAACCTTGAGGAGGAGCGCGCGGTTGATGTGTGGCAGAACACCACCAAAGGCGATGGTGGCACGAATCAGGGTGTCAAGTTCCTCGTCACCACGAATGGCAAGCTGGAGATGGCGGGGAGTGATACGCTTGACCTTGAGGTCCTTGGCAGCGTTCTACGAGGCGCGCGTCAGTAAATGATTTAGGCAGAGACCCCGATGAGTCAACGGAGTGCGCCGGGAGGGATGGGAACTTACGCCTGCAAGCTCGAGTACTTCAGCAGTAAGGTACTCGAGAACGGCGGTGACATAGACGGCAGCCTTGGCACCGACGCGCATCTTGTTCTGGGTGTTGGCCTTGAGGAAACGCTTGACACGACCGCAGGGAAACTGGAAAGTCCGTGTTAGCAAGCTGCTACCGCTAGCTTGAGAAATTTTCATTGCTGCGAGCGTTCCGGGAGTTGCGCCATCGTTTTCAAGCCCAACGAGATCGTGCACGCGACCGCATTCCGTCCATCATCCAGTGCAGCTTCAACGGCGGAAAAGTGATCGCGCAGATTCACGTTGCAGGTGGAAGATGCTGCGCGACACGAGATGATGGTTGGAGGGCGGTTCTGACTTGTGTTGCGGTCGAACGCGTCGGAATCGGGTGGTCGTCGGTCGATGCTCGATATCGGGGCCCAAAAATCGACGTGCAAAACCGGCGCATCATCAGGATAGCGCAACTTACCTGGAGACCAGCGCGAGCGGAGTGGCTCTGCTGCTTCTTGGGGACTTCGGCCGTAGCCTTGCCTCCGGACGTCTTTCCGCCAGACTTTCCCTTGCCGCCGGCCATTGTTGATGTTGATGCGAGGGCGCGAAAAAAAGGTTTGATAAATTCGAAAGTCGAGTTTGGGATCCGATGATTCGATCAAAGTGGGGATGCGCGTGTCGAGTACAAGGTTTGGAAAAAAGGACTGTTATCGAACAAGACTGTTTCGGTGTTGGGTTGTAGTTGGAGGGGTTGTCGAGGGAAGCTTTGGTGGAGGTGGATGGAGATGGCAGAAATTTAGTTCGAAGGCTGACAGTGATTGTTGTTGTTCGTCGGTGACGGCAGGAGAAGAGGACAGGGGGGCGAATGGGAGCGAGGGAGCTTCGGTGCGAGCAAGAAAATCGCGGTCGGTGTGGTGTGGGAGGTGCGAGGAGGGGGGGGGGGACCGTCGATGGGTGTGCCGGGTGCTGCTGCGTGCTGGTGCTGCTTGTCTTTGCGGTGCTTTTCGTTTCTGAGCAAGTCCATGGCGCGGCCTGTGTCTGCGTGTCTGCTTCTGCTGCTTCCAAGGGAAAGGTATGACCACCTGCGCACCTCTGCTGCTCTGCTCTGCTCTGCTCTGCGCTGCACCTCTGTGCTGCCACGGCCCACGCTGCCTCCTTGCTCAGAGTTTTGCTGGTGAGCTATGGTCCGTTCCTATTCGTCGGTTGGAGCTCTGTTGTGGATGGCTGTGTTATGGCGCTAGCGTCGAGTGCCCAGAAATTGTTGACAAAATGTTATTGCCGGAATGTTGCGCGACTGGAGAGCTTGCATACGGCTGCCGAAGATTACCCGAGCCGCATCGAAGGAGCCGGGAACCTTGAGGTGCTTGCTTGGCCCGGGCGGGCTGTGAGTCTGGTGAGCGAGGCAAGAGAGCCTGCCGCCCAAGACGTAAGTACATGGCACTCGCCATGGTAGAACCGTCAGAAAGCCAGAAATGAGACAAGAGTAAGGAGAAGGACCTGCTCAGCTCGAGCAAATCACCTGGGATCCAGGACACGCCGTGGCGGCAAAGAAGCACATACCTTGAGCTTACCTCCAAGTGAGGCTCTGCGACGGATGCCAGCAGCAGGCTTTGGCCAAGCTCGCTGCACTACAGCGGGATGGTCAAGCAAAGCTCAGAGAAGAATGAGGAGTGGCCTTCAGATCAGCCTGAGCCCAAATGCAGCCTGTCTCGAGCCGTGGAGGTGAGTGTTGTCATCTTGATATGATCGTTGCCGATGTTGGCCTTTGATGTCGACGCAAAACGCAGACCGAGAAAGCGTCCCGCACGAGGCTAGTGACAGCCTGTGGCGCTTCTACCCACGTGATGTGGCTGGTGCTTCATCCGGCCTGGAGTCTCACGTGCAACGTTTGACCTCATGAGCTCAGTGCTCCCTTCAAGGCTCAAGCTCAGGCCCCGCCTGGACTCGATCGGATGACCGGCCCCATAAAACACCGGGAAGATCTGACACTGGAGCTCGGCTCTCATCCGGTATCCACACCACCATGTTCTCGTCTCTCGACTCTGGAGGAGTGAGTCCTCATCCTGCAGCCGGTACCAGCTGTTAATGTAAGTCTACAATAAGGCACTGTCGAAAGAGAGTATAACTTCTTTCATCTTATCATACTTTCTAATCAAATCGTCAATACATCCATAATAGAGAGCGTGGTCCTACTCACTGACCACCGCACTATCAAAGAAACTTCTTGTTTGCTATCTCGGGCCCTACCTCTTCGTACTCGGCCCTCATAACACACATCCTTTCAAACGTCGAAAGTTCGCTCATGATGGATCCCCCAACCCAAGCGGAATACGCCCTATTCCGAGGAGAGATGACATTGATAGTAGTACCCTCTGCGAATAAACGCTCCAGTTCGCACTTCAACCTGGCGCCGAACCCAGGAAACATGGTGTTTCCTCCAGCCTATACCGTCGTCAGCAACACGGCGACTCAGCGAAAGCAAAACAAAGACAAGTACTCACAAGCAGGATATTTTGACAGAGACTTTCACGAAGACTCTGTGCACACTTCATAATAACATTAAAGGCATCATGCTGCAGCCCACCAACATCAAGCCCCAACATGGAAGGGTTGAACGACACCTCGCCCGCACGCAAACCCAGCGGGGTGTCAAGCTTGACTTTCATCCCGTCAGGCAGATCCCAGATCTCTTCCCCCCCTCTGTCATCCACCATATTCTTCCACCGCATGACACCCTCCTCAAAGTCCTTTGCGACGCGGCACCGTTCAGTCTTGGCCAACCACAGAACGTCATCCCAAGCCCCGTTTGACGGAAGCTCTAGACCGACTTCATTCGTGAGAGCTTGCTGCAACCAGTCGTCTATCGCTTGTCCTGCAACATCGTGCCTACGGGCGTGGTTCCGGATAGGCGCGTGGTCGTATACTGGTAGAGTAGAAGTCCCCGCGTAGCCCGAGTCGATGACGAGAGCGATGGGTAGGTTGGCCGCGTAAGTTGACAGCAGAGCCGGCGAGGCCGTGTAGTACGCCGGCGCGGAGAAATATTCGAAGACGTGGGATACCATGGTCATCCTAGTTTGTGCACAATTAGGCTCTTTGCAGTCTCGAAAAAACGTCTGGGACTTACCGCTGGCTTGGAGAGAGATGGAGTGGTTCTGTCATGATGATTGGATGATGGGAAAGCGGTATGGAGGCTCCCAACTCTGCTAAAGCATAGTTCCATATCCTATCTGCGTCTTGCCAGTTCGTGATCACGCCACCTGCTCTGATCGGGTATAGAGGTTGGTTGAGGCCTTCATAATTCGGGTCAACGGCATGGCCGACGTTGTAAGTGGTCTGTGATATGGTCAATAAGTCTTGCGCCTCGAGGAACCTGCACAGGTTGCGGAGATATCATGCCGACTAACCATCCAGACATCAGTGTTCCTGTTCTCTTTCGTCCTAGTAGGATATTGGATTGCAGTTGCTAGGTTGTAGTCAGACGGCTGAGAACAGTTACAGTTGGGGACTTTGTCTTTAGTCACGGAATACTCTGAGAGGCTGCCGGTCGCCGCCGAACCCAGCCTTGGTGAACCCGGACCTGGTAAACGATCAGAGCCTCAATCACTCATCCAGAACCACGCCTTCATTGACCAGGCAGCACTTACCCGCTATCAATGACAACGGCTCGTGGTGACATCTTTGCACTGGGCAACATGATAGATCGAACGCCAGGTATCTCACATCAGGAGATGTTTAGGGCAAGCTTACGAAAGAGCTCAGCTGTGAGAATTTGACGCTCAGGCATCTGCAGATTGGGCTTTACACAATTGCTTTCTTTTCGAGGCTGAGGTGAGCCGGTACCGGTCTGCATATGCAGGCGGCACTCATTCAGGTAAGGTAAGCATGCAGGCACGTTTGGGAACGCCGCTTATTGTTCATTTTCATTCAGGTTTAATGATTGAAACCTGATGGCCCACATCACGGAAGGTTATTTGCGATGAATTGGCAAGAATATCGTAGAGATGGGTTCTTCCATTTTACTACTACTCAAGTCTCTAATCAGCCCTCTTCTCTTTTCTTCATGAACCCTTCAAACATCTTCCAGGTTCAACTTGGTAAGCATCAAAACTTCATCAAAACTGATTGCCATGGTCATTACCAGCGCCATGTCGTACTGTGAGACCCAACAGGCTTTTGGGCAGGTATCGCCTGCAATCATACACTCTGCACGCCAAGGTATTCGCCGTGGTAAATCTGCCCAAAATAAAAGACCATGTGATCCCAATTTCACGCCAGTCGCATCCATTACGCTTGCAATCAATAAAACAGTCATCGCTCTGACGGATCCTCTTTCATTACCAAACTCCGGATTTGCGGGTCGTTGCTTGACGTCTTTGCGCCATATGTGTTGTGTCGTTCTTAATAGCGTTTAATACATCATCGTCATAATTTGCTGCTGCTGTTGTCGCTGCCGCTGTGCGTTTCTCTCAGCGAGAATCCTCTTGACTCGTCGTCGACCGGTGTTGATGAAGTGATATTGCGGCGGGTACTCCTGTTCCACGGCTTGAGGGTATGTCCAGTATACGAGCCCGGCGAGAATCATGTTGAAGAATCGGGCTGCGGGCGTGAGTCGGGGCTTCTTGCGCGCAAAGTGTCGCCATTCGAGTGTGAGAACGATGTTGCCCAAAACATTAAGGAGGCGGAAGAACCTTTTTACCTGTTAGCTCCTTATAAAATAGTGAAATAATAACCGAACTTACATGTTCAACACGATAAAAACCAGGGTCACTGTAACCCGTCTGTCAAATAATCCAGCTATGCCGTCTTCCACATCTTTGACGAGGACGTAGATTGGCAAACACCAAAGACCGAGTATCGCTGTCTCAAGGATCAACGAAAAGTGGTACGTGCGCTTGTGTTCGCCTCTGACCACGAGGAGAGCCAGACACCACCACAGCAAGACGAACGCGACCTGTCGAGGTTAGACAACTATTTTCGAGACTTACGAGAGCGATTTTCATGAACTTACAATAGACGGCACCAAGACGAGGATCTCGTCTCTAAAGTACCTCCAGCAAAGCGCACCGGCGACGATACCGAGACTCAGCTGAATCCAGCCCAAGACGAAATACACCAGCAGGACGTTGTTGTAATGATTATAGCAGCCCTTGTGGAACTCGGGCTGGTTGGGCGCCGAAGCAGTGGCGACGGGATACCCGCACCATCGACAGATCCATACACTCGCGTAATTGCCTAGTGCCACCTTCTTGCCTACCGCCAGCTCATTCTTCTGATACGCGCAGTCGACACATTTACTAGCAAGAGGATACCGCGGATGGTTATAGTCTGCCCAGAGCAAGCTGCCGCGTGTGGGATCGTACTTTAGGCAGATGTAGCAATGTGCCAGTAGAGCGAGGCGGAACTGCTCGCCAAAAAGGTCGCGAATGGTCTCCTTTGTGAGAAAGTTACGGTAGAAGCGGCACGTGCGGCGCAGATTCTCGAGCTCGCCGAACTCGAGGTAGTCGATGATCATAAGATGCAGCTCAGGCGGGAGATCCATAAGACTGTTACCTGTCTTGGGGCCTAGAATACGAGAGCGTCGTCGTGGATCGAGCGAGGCGACCTTTTCAATGACTGAGTCTCGGCGTGAGCGGGATGTGCGAGGCCGGGCGCTTCGGGCGCTGGTAGGTCGTATTGAGCCGCCATCTTTACAGGACAGTTGTTGCTCGAGTTCGAGGGGTAGAGGTGACTCGAGGGGTGAGGGCAGGTACTGAGCTGGTGAGGCTGCGGCTGAGAGGTTGAGAGGTTGGGGCGCTGGTGAGTTGGGGTGGACCTGAGGCGCGAAGGATATAGCTGAGGGAGTAAATATGGGAGAAGACAAAGGTGCGCTGGGTGAGTGGACTATGGTGGGCGGAGGTGACAGTGGCGATACGGGTTGAGACTGCGGCCCCGGGACGGTGAGTGTTTGAGTTGTGATGTTGTTCGTCAAGGTCTGGGCATTCGAGGACTCGGCGGGGTGAGCGCCGGTAAGAGCCTGGAGGGTTGCGTCATCTTGAGTGGGGGGTTGGGCTGATGGGCCCAGTGCCAGGGTTGGAAGCGTATGAGCGTGATGCTCATGAGCGGAGTGAGGGGGCGACGGTGAGGCCGGCTCCGGTGAGTTAATAGTCGGTGTGAAAGGTGGCAGTGGTGATGTGAGCGGCAGAGCCGTGTAGTGAGATTGAGAGGCCGTGTGAGCCGGAAGTTGAGCTTCAAGATCGGGTTCAGTGGTCGGTGCGGGAGCGTGAGCGGGTACGGGAGTGTCCTCGGCGGTGGTGGACGAAGCGGTTAAGGATGGGGCCGATGAAGCCGCGGATGACTGAGATGGTTGCTGATCATCTTGGGAACCCTGAACCTTTTTGCGGACGCCGCGGGCAGCGCGGGAGATGCCCCTCCCGAATGAGCTGACAACATTATCCATAGTGAGCCCAGGGCGGGAGATGGTCGAACGGTGTTGTCGGTGGTCTTTTGGTGCACCGTCGACGGGATATGTGCCCGCCGTACAGCAGTGAGGAGAGTGAGAAAGAGATCTGGCGGCGGGTCGGCTGGGCGACCGGGGATCCCCTCGTCACGGAGGGTTGAAACTGCTTGGAACCCGGGGTGCTACAGAGAGGCCGATGTGAAACGGGTCTGGAAGCCGCGCCGGGAATCCTGGGCGAATGTTGGGGGCGAGGGACTGGGCGACCTGAGTTGACAAGAGTGTAAAGTGAGTGTGAGCGTCAGCGGGCGGTGTGTTCGAACGAATGAGAGCGGGGGCGTAAGTGAGCGAGTTGAGATTGTTCGAGTGAGATGTTGTTTTAGGCAAGTCTTAGCCAACGTCTGCGATAGTAGCCTCAGTGGCCGTGAAGCGGTAGGACATTGTTTTGATTCGGGGTATGAGGGAGGGGGGAAAATTGGTAAAATAAGAGAAGGAAGAGAGGGAGGAAGAGACGGGTGCGAGTGGAGGAGGTCGAGGTGGTGATGAGTGATTGATGATCGATCTGTGATGTGGTAGTCTGCCCGCTCGTGGGTTCGTTTCTTTTCTTCTTCGTTTGTTGTGTCCCTCCTCGTGACCCTTGTGACCAACGGACCTGATTCGATCTGGTCTGATGCAGGGTTACTTTCTAGACTCCTGGAATCCTTGAATCTGGGGTTCCGTTCGAGTTGGGATGCAGCAGGCCAGGCGCAAAGTTTACCAAGGCGTGCCAGGCAGAGAAAGGCAGAGAGTGGACGACAGGAGTCAGAGTCAGTCGGTCTCTACGCGCAAGACTGCAACTCTCAGTCTCACCTTTTTAGAGCGAGCTGCAACGAACGGGCTGGAATGGGCGACCGCCACGCGGCGATCGCAAGGGGGAGGGGGGGCGGTGGTTGGGTTGTCCGGTGCTTGTGCTTGTGCCTTTGCAGACTGCCCACAGGCGGGTGCGCCAAACCGGCGTGGACGCGGTGGGAATAGTGCGCTCTGGGACCAAAGAGAGGGGAAAAGAGAAGACGCCGGCCCCTCGACTTTCGACTTGATGGGTACACAAAGGTGGTGCTGTGGTCCGGTGACCAACAAAGTACCTCGGTTGTCGAGTGTCCCCCAGGAGTTGGCGGTGGGGTTCCGGTCTGTGAGCACCCGTCGAATGTGTTCAGGCGTCAATAATCAGCTGTGTTAAGGGCGTTTGCTGGCCAAGCCAAGGGATATATCGTATAGTTCGTGTGTCTCTGGTGGGAATAGTAACAAGTTCGAACAGTAAGGTGAACAGAGTAGGTTGGCCAAGAGAGAATAGGCAAGTAGGAAGTAGGCGACCGAAAAAGCTTGGAACCAAGGGAACCAGCCAAGTGAAGAAAAGATAAATCCCGAGACCTTGTCTTGATGGCGCTGTTCATCCGCAAGCCATGGAGGACTCTCCTTGTATTAAACCCGTCCGTGTTGCCTACGACGGAGTAACATAGATGATGGTTGACTTGTCCACGTACGAAGACAATAAGGAGGCAACGCCAAGCCAGGAGGCCTGCCTGCCCGGCACACCACTCTCGGCCGCTCAGATCAGCCTCAAGCTTCGTCAAAACGTGGCCAAGAAGTCCCCATATCCATCTTTAGCAACGCTCCGGACTTGATGGTGTGTTGGGCTTTGGGTGTGTCGCATGTTTCGAATCCTAGGGGTTTCCGCGCCGCCCTAGCCTCCTAGCATACAGTAGCTCTTAGCAGGGCACGCATGCTTACTTACCAGCATGGTTTCTAGCATACCGTAGCACGCATAGGTTTGCTTCCAGGATGTCTCTTCCTAGCTCCCGGTGCAACTTTGAGAGTGCTGGAACGGCAGCTGGGTCGGGCACGACTAGCGAATTCCCTTAGTCTAAGATAGTTTCATTCTCGTCATTTTAGATTCTGTCAAGCATATCGCTACTTTATTTTGTGACGAGGGTGGTGACGGTGTTGGGGCCAAGAATGCTGGTTGACGAGGAAGAAAAGCCTCAGAGCATGGATGCACTCTACCAGTCCCCTCATCAAGACATCAACTGACAACAGCACGGCTTCACACCCATGTGATTATCAGGGAAGCTCCCAGTCCATTTGATTCATATTCTCTATGCTTGACCAGCCGGTCTGAAGCGACAGGCGACACGGCATGCCTCCGCTGTTCAGTGTTCAACCGACAACCCATATTCGTCTCTGGAATCGATCCGTACAGTCGCTTCAACCCTGCAAAGCCTACAGCATCGTCGCTGACTTGTTCCTTATGTGGACAACGCCTAGACCTTTTCCGCAGCCTTACGGACCTCCACTTGCTCAAACGTAGCATCGCCGTCCATTCCCGCCTCCTTGGAAACTTTAGCATCTTTGCCGTCGAACAGGACGGCAATTTCCTCAAGAGTAGGTCCCTTAGTCTCCACGAAAAGGAACCAGATGCAAACCACCTCAATGACCAAGATGACGATGTAGACAAAATAGAACTTCCAAGCCAGCGACGAAAGTCCGATGGGGTTGACGTATTGGTTCAAAACACCAGAGAGCGCTGTTACTCCCAGGCAGATTGCCAGTCCCTTGGCTCGTATGCTGAAGGGGAGAATCTCGGAGCAGTAAGCAACCGTCAAGCCAGGCCAAGCGAAACCAGCAACTCCATAGAAGAGGAAGATCATTGCCAGAACCGCGGACCCGGCGTCTTTGTTTCCTGTTTGGGCATACACTGCAGAGCATCTGAGAAGGTCAGCATAGGTTAAGTAAATGCCGGGATATTGCGGGGCCCATACCCAGTCCAGACACTGAAAACAACGAGCATCCCGACGGCCGCGATAAGGAAGAGAATCCTTCGGCCGAGTTTTTCAATGAAATAGACCGAAAAACAGATTGCAACAAGGAACGACCAGATTTGGAGACCGCCATTAAACAGAGATTGAGAGTTGGGCTCGTCGATGCCAACGGAACTCAGAATGTCATGAAGATAGTACGAGACCAGGCCGTTTCCTATCATAGTCTTGTGTCAGCCAAGTCCAGGTTCTCCAAGGAGTGTGCTCATACCTGAACATTGAGAGAAGAACGATGTAAGCACAATGAGCAACAACCTCTTGCGGTTTCCCGGTGTCTGGAAAAACACCATCCAACCCGTCTCCGCCGCCAGCCTCTCAAGCTTGATGGTCTCTTGGATCTCGGCGAACTCGGCCCGGACGAAGGGGTCATCGCGGTTTCCACTGGCGTGATACTGCGACATTAAGCGTCAGTCTCCAGCATGCACTAATTGTAGTGAATCTGCGCTCTTCTTACCTTGACTAAGATCTCAAAGGCCTCATTAGATCGGTCCTTTGAGCATAGCCAACGCGGACTCTCAGGCAACGTGAATATGCCTATCAGTTGGAGCACCGGCATAAGGCATTGCAAAGCGACAGGAACCCGCCACGAGACTTGACCCGTGTACTTGATCGTTCCGTAGACGGTCCAGGCGGCGACGATACTTCCGACATACCAGAGGCTGTTGTACATCACAGTGAGCCTACCTCGATGCTGAGGATAAGCCAGTTCCATGATCAGCAGCGGACCGGCTCCGATGGAGATGTTGGATCTAACACGTCCAGTGATCAGTGATCAAATCAGCAATTATGGGCATGAATGCCTGCTTACCCGAACCCTACGAGGAAACGACCACCGATAAACATGCCCTCGTTGACGCTTGGAACGGCTGAGCGACATTAGATTCCGTCCTATTCATGCAGAAGTAATAGGGGCCTGAGTGCCTACATTGGATGATGACGCCGACGACCAGGATGATGATGCCGATAGCAGTCGCGATACGACGGCCATAGAAGTCCGCAATGTAAGGGGCTGTCGCCAGTGGATACGTTAGCATGTGAGAAGATCTCACTGAACTTGTATTCCCAACTGACAGAAGAACAGTGCACTGAAGCCACCGATGTTGACAATAGCAGTGAACAGGCCAAGAGTAGAGCCGGAAGGATGGTTGAAGTCTGGAAATTCAAGAGTCAGTAAACTTCTCAACGAAGCAGTGACGGATATGGTAGGACGTACAAGCCCGCCAGTTCTCAATTGTCTGAAGGCCATTAAGGAGACTCCCATCATATCCGTTGATGGTAGCACAAAGCATCAAGATTGGCATTCTGATGTAAAGGCTCCGTAACCCAGCGTGCTTATACCATGTTACCCGTGGGACTTCGAGGTGTGGCGGCTCCTCAACATAATCCGGATGTTCCTTGGTTGAAGTCATCGTGTTCTTGGAGGTACGGCAATAGAAAATTGAAGACAGATTTCTCGAGTTCTTGGCGTCGGATCACTGTGGTCCTGGGTCGCTATGTTAAACGATGATGGGATTCGGGGAACTGGAAACTCATAAGTTCTACCCATGCCTTTTAAATAAAGGCGAGGCAACATGAGAAAGATATTGACAACAAAAAGAGCCTGCGACTACATACTGACATGCCCAAAAGGAGTTAGATATGATCACCATCTACCGTATTCCTGGGAGGAGACCCCAGGTTCGTGGGGTGATTCGGGAACAAGAGACTGGGGTAAACCAACCAGGCACGTCTGTCTGTCACTTGTTGCGACCAAACATGCGGCCTTTGAACCAATCATTCGGCCGTTTTCCCGACGTCCAGGAGAATGGGACTCTCACCCTTCTGGGGATGCGGGATGAGTGCGCGTGTGAGCTTGGCGCCAACTTCTGTGATGAGGGTAACTGCATCCGGGCTAATCAGGGACTAGGTCCGGTACGATATTAGCGCTTCTTTCGAGAGAAGCCGGCACTGAAGTCGATAGACCCGATCGATCGGAGAATGAGAAGAATGATTGGCTTTTGCCCCGAGACTTGTGAAATTCTATCCGCTACATACAGAGAGGCCTTACCAAACCGTACAGAGCATAATGTGGCTTCCTGCGTGACCCCCGAAGGCGCCACTAGATCAGAATATCATCCATATTTTTCACACTGTGAGCCAAGTACGTACGAGACTCATTCAACGTAGCTTTGTTTCGGCGTAGAATGTTTCTCTTTCCTGCTATCTTGTATCCTCTAGACTCTCTTTCCCATTCGTGCATACGGATTTCCCTGAGGACGGGGAACGTCTCATTATCAAGACTACAAAGCTACTAATGTTAACTAAATCAGGTAGTCGAACTCATGAAGTTGTAAGCTATAGGCATCAGAGGTATCAGTCTGAAATGAAGTATACCTCCCTTGTTGTGTAAGTACTTGAGTTCGAGCCGAAAAGCTGTCAATATCGTAGTCCATGCCTGATCTCACATGTTGGATGTCCTTTTCCTCCAGAGGCAGTGAGTATTCTGTCAGAAAGCGCACCATCCAGTCATCAAAATCATGCGTTCTGGAGTCACCAGACAGCAGGCAGAAGTTTTGAAAAGTAGCAAGGCGTTCGATCTGTCGTTAAATCAGCCTTCTTGCCCACAGCGGTCAGCTACGTGGACGGAAACAAACCATTGGCGCCGTGTTTGGCCAGTACTGTCGCAATTCGACAATGGCTGCAAAGTTCGCATTCAAGGCATCTCGCGCGCTCTTTAGATCTGCTTCCTCGCCGAACAAGAGCGTATGGAGGAGCACCGATGACGATACTACCGCCATGTGCCCGACAGTAGGATAGACGACTTCACATCCCTGCTTACCACGGGCGAGCTTGACAAGATTGCTGTAAGCCGAGGCGTGGGACTTGCATCTACTATGATACATGCTAGCCGCGGAGGATCTTGGCTCTTGAGAGCTGAGGAACCTGAAGTAGAGCAGGACGGAATAGTGATGATACCCAAGATGAAGGGCGACATATGGCCCTCCAGTTCCTCTGTTGATATGCCAGTCTAGCATTTCCTCTTTCCATTTGATGTTGTTGGGCAGGGACTTTTCCCAAGTTTCTAGCTGCTGAGACAAAGAGTGAATGCTGCTCTCGATATCCTCTGCAGTCATGCTTCTGTTGACACTATGACGATTGAGTTGCTGTATTGGGCCAAATAGCTGTACCAGAGAGATCTTGAAAGCCCATATTCCTGGCTGCCATGGCTTCTCTAGTTGTGTTGATGTAGGGTCTAGAGACTGAAATATGGCTTCATCCATGGGTAGATCAACGGCGAGCTCTGTATCTCGAATCTGTGGCAACAAGCGGAGGCTTGAAGACGACCATCGATCTGCCATGAAGAGTGACCACCATATTCTCCTGTGAATCTCGAGATCAACCAGCCGTGTCCCTACAGTCGAGGTGCCAAGCTGCATGATGTGAGAGAGACTGATACCGGTCCCTGTCCATGGTGAGCAAATAGACCCAGAAGAAAACGAGATGCTTCCAATCCATTCGTACAATTCCAATAACGATCACTTACGGAAGAACAAAGCTTCTGAAGAAGGGTTCAGGTGAGCTGCGCACAGATTCGCGATGAGGATACACGCCTGAATGTTTTCGACGCAGACGTTTTCCAAATTGGCCAGCAACATCCGCTTGGATTCCTCCATCAATCCGGCCTCCAGGGCCCGTGTCTCCTCGTCGAGAGCGAACCTCGAACCCATGCTGCAAATGGCCAACAGGAGGATCCTGCTAATAGACCCATCTTGAACCTCCTGCCGAAGTTTTGCGGGGTGGAACAAACTGTGCGGCCGATTGTGTAGCTTGTCTAGATAATAGTCGACGAGAAGTACAGCCGTGTGAAGCGGCAAGCTTGTGCCTTCGGTCTTTGTCGAAGTAGGCGTGGAGGTATTTGACAACGAAGGTGCCGGTTCAGGCCTTGGAAGTAACGGCAGCGGCGATGGAGGAACGCGTGAGAGAGAGCTTGCACACGGTAAACTTCTAGCTCGACAAGTATCGCATGGCTCACCTACCGCGAGACTACGGCGGAGGCATTTTCGTTTGCTCTCTCGACACTGTCGACATGCTTTGGGGGGCTTCATCCGATTGTGGATTCAGATGAACGTACGAGCGTATGAATCCCATTCACACTCTCCATAGTCAAAGTCATTGATGGAAACAGGAACACGCCCTCTATTTAGTTTCTCGGGAATGAACAGCTTTCACTGGGTGTTGACCCGAAAACCCCACAAACCAACATGTGGAGGACGCTGCTGTGCATGAGTCGACGCCACTGAGGGGAAGCAAGACAGGCATGCTGGCGGGACTCTTTACTCGTCAATCGACGCTTCGCTGTCCGGTGTGCCGGCGTTACCCCCTCATTCTTCGCGTGTTTCGCAGATCCTTGGGAGCTAAGAACGAATGATCGGGATATAAGCCAATCATCTTTCACAGATTCCGAAGTGTGTTGAACACCGCAGATCCATCCTTCTTCTCTTGAGTTGCTCTGCTAGCACTCTTGATCCTGAAATAACAACCAGTAACACTTTTGTTCTTT
The DNA here is from genome assembly GCF_030867565.1 of Colletotrichum costaricense. NCBI lineage: Eukaryota > Fungi > Ascomycota > Sordariomycetes > Glomerellales > Glomerellaceae > Colletotrichum > Colletotrichum costaricense. The sequence goes on along the minus strand of NW_026848232.1, from coordinate 3,159,773 downwards.
TCACTATATTTTCTCTTTTCTCGTCTGATTTCTCTTCTACATTTCTTGTCTCTAAACACAGTCGAAGTACTCATCGAAGAAGACCGAACCGAGACCCCGATACGATGACGTTTCTCGATGCAACTCCCCAAGCCGCCACGAAGATGGCTGACGTTAGTGTGAATATTCCACATCTCGTCCAAACAGATGGATCGAAACAACTTGTGGTGAAGGGCAAGCCTTTTCTCATGAGAGCTGGGGAACTTCAGAATTCTTCACTATCGTCCCCCGAATACATGGAAACTGTATGGGAGAAAATGGCCAATACCAACATCAACACCTTACTCGGCAGTGTGTCCTGGGAGATGATTGAGCCTGAAGAAGACAAATTCGACTTTTCGGTGCTCGACGAAATCATTAGCGACGCACGGAAACATTCCATGCACCTGGTTTTGCTATGGTTTGGGTCATTCAAGAATGGTATGCAGTCCTGTTTCTCGCCTGCCCTCGGGTGACAGATGGGAAAGATAACTAAGACTCAGAGATACAGGACTGTCTTCCTATACACCGGCTTGGGTGAAAACAGATGACAAGAGGTTTCCGCGCGTCGAGCTTCGCAAGGCCGGAGGCCGTCTCGAGACCGGCGACGTTCTGTCAATCTTCAGCGCCGAGAGCCGCAAGGCAGATGCCAAGGCCTTTGGCCGACTAATGGAGCACTTGAGACAGGTGGACGAGTCACACTCTACTGTTCTGATGGTACAAGTCGAGAACGAGTGCGGTGTTTTAGGAGATTCTCGGGACGGTTCAGAGCTCGCAAATGAAGCCTTCCGTGAACCAGTCCCAAAGGACCTTGTCCACTTCCTATCTGCAGAGTGGGATCAGCTACACCAAGATTTGCGAGAACAGAACCTCACGCAGTTTGATCGTCAGACTTCACACCTTGACGGAAGCGGAGATTGGGAATCTGTGTTTGGAAGCAGTCCCCGGACCGATGAGTTATTCATGGCATACAACTACGCTCTCTATCTGAATCAAGTTGCCGCGGCCGGAAAAGCGGCGTATCCTATCCCTCTCTATACCAACGTATGGATGAACTACGTCGGCGAAGACTCTGACAACGAATTTCCCGTGGTGGTAGGCGGCGGCGGCATGCCGGGAGACTATCCCTCTGGAGGACCCGTGAGCAACGTCTTGGACGTATGGATGCGCTTCGCGCCGAAGCTGGACTTTGTCGGGCCCGATGTCTATCTCAACGACTACGCCAGCTCTTGCGCCAAGTACAGGCACCGTAATCAACCTCTCTTCATCCCGGAGCAACGACGAGACGACTACGGAGCACGCCGCATCTGGATTGCGTACGGAACCTACGGTGCTATGGGGGTTGCCCCCTTTGGTGTGGATACTATCGAGCCAGAGGACAGTCCCTTCACCAAGCACTATGGTCTGCTGAAGTCTGTTTCGTCCATCGTCCTTGAAGCACAACGACACCCGAACACGTCAGTGGGCTTCTGCTTCGACGAATTGCCGGCGGATGGCACCGGGAAGGACCCAAGCCCTGTCATCCGTCGTACCTGGGGAGAGTTTGAGATCACCATAGAACGGTGCTTTGTGTTCGGCAAGTCCGGAACAGGGGCTGGAATGGTGATACATCGAGGTGGAGGCAAATTCTTGCTCATCGGCTGGGGTTTCCAGGTCAAGGCAAAGGCATTGGGCCAGGACCGGAGCTTCACCGGCATACTCAAGTTTGAGGAGAAGATTGTAGAGGACGAAGGGGCCGGCCGCTTGAAAACCAGCAGAGTTTTGAACGGAGATGAAACGAGGAGCGGCAAGTTCGCGATGATGCCTAACGAGGACCCAGATTACGGCGGCTTTCCGATCTCCGTTACGATCCCAGCCAGGACGATGATTGCAGAGGTTACGTTCTACTCTTTGTCTTAACTAGATTGGGATGATCCTATGGTACTGGGCCAAAGCCTACAGAGAGGAGACCACAGCAAAATTCTGAAGGCTAGCATTTACCGCGCAAGACCGATCCAACTCTGACGTACTTTGATATCACCATCGAACTGAAAGCTGCGAGCATGAACCCCCCCGCAAAAATCCAAGTACCCTGAAACTCCCTCTGCACATCTGTCGCTGTGTTCCCTTGCGGACGCTGCGCGGCACCTCCAATAGGGTTCCCGATCAACGCGCCAAAGCTGGCGATGGTGTATCCCATGCCCATTCTCGTCCCATACTCTGACAAATCATCCGTCAAATTTGCAATAGTAGCCGGAGGTAAAGATACCATGCCGCCCGAGACGAAGCCGTACACGATTGATATTACGACCAAACCCGGCAGGTCGGTCGCAAAGCGGAAGAGAAAGAGAACGGTGGCCGAGCAAAGACAGCAAGGGAGCATAACGGTCATACCGCCGTACTTGTCAGCAAGCCAGTTGGGGGCTAGACGACCGAGGAGACTTGCAGCGTTCATGGCGCTGAGGATGTAAAAGGAAGTGTCTTGATCGACGCCCTGACGAATGGCATAGGCATCTACGTAGAAGAAGGGGATGTAAACCGAGCCAATCATCAGGGCGAAGGCTGATTGTGTGTTAATTACCGTAGTGAGTCGAAGACCTTTTGGAAACGAGACTGACCGATGCAAAATGAGACATAGGGAACATCGCGAAAGTGCTTCAGGCGAAAGAGAGCACCACGCCGCTTGAGATTGGGCCGAAGACGCATGATTGCAATGCAAACCAGGAGGCTTCCGGTAACGATGAATGCGAACACCCGAACAGCCCAAGGAAAGCCAATGGATGCAATCAGGCGTCTCTCCATGATGGGATACACAATTCCCGCTTGACAATACATTAGTACCCGTGCTTGCGTACATCGTCATCTCGGCGTCTTTTCGGAGCTCACCTAGACTGCTTCCCGTAGCAGCAATGCCAGTCGCTATCATCCTCCTCTTGCGGAAGTAGAGAGGAATCACGGCCACACAAGTCAACCCCAGCAACCCACTGCCCATTCCGACACAGAGCGCCTGCGCGAGGAGAATCTGCCAATACTTCGTGCACAAGCTCAGCATAAATAGCCCGAGAGACGTCATGGTAGTGCCGCAAATGAGGATGAAGCGAAGATACCCCGCGTCGAGAAGCCAACCCGCGCAGACACCGATGAGCATCATAAGAAAGATCTGGATGGAGCCGATCCAAGAAATAGCCGAAGGGTTGACGTCTGGTAAGAGGACGTTGGAATAGTAGGCTTGGAAGACTCCGAATGAATTTGTCAAACCCCTTGAATAACGTCAACTTGAGTACTGCGGTTTTTGTCTGGACCGGCATCAGCTGCTACGGGGTCATCGTACCAGGTATTGGCAAACAAAATCCAGCTTCCAAGAACTTGAAGCCATGCGACAAGTCCTTGGTCCATGACTAGCTCTTCCTCGTCGACTCGTGCTGTCTCGTCGTCGCTTGTCGGCAACGACGGAAGTTGACTTTTCTCTTCATCATACGCCATCACGATCTGTGAGACTTTTTCGGAAGGAGTACTTTGAGTTGCAGTCCTCAACATCTCGGATCGCCAGAGGGAATGGTAAAATTGGCATGGGCAGATTGTTCCATAAGACCTGCCAAGGATCGAATTCGAGAGAGCGCTGGGCCGCTCTTAAAGCTAATTAAGCAATCCCAGCCGTCCAGGTTGGCATTCTCAAGCCGAACATCTTTGTCGCATCCCGTCAGACAAGCGTCGGCTTGCGAAGTCGCTAAACGAGAGTACCACATGGTGGGTCAAGCGGGAAACGGTCAAAAGTAGGTAGTTGTCCATGTTGCGTGAGCTTCTCTGTGACCTTGAGCATCAGGCCAATCAACAACGCCGGGATCTCGAATTCAGTTGGAGGACACTCAAGGCCCCCCTCGAAGCGACCATGCCTGCCTGGATGGTTTGTGGGTTGAGCCGAAGACGACGGAAACAGGGTATGAGATTCCTTGACTCCAACGGCTTCTCACCACGGGGCGAGACATCCTAGTCACTGGAAGCGAGTACACCATATGCTTGTTCTTCCAGATCGAGTAATACAAGATCGTTTGGGGGGGGCTTGGGCACTCGCATGTTTTATGCTTGTTCAGGGGCCTTCGGCTTGACTTGACCTACATCGGCTTCGGCTTCGGCTTCACTGCAGCTTAGAGAAGAAAAGCGAATGATGGTGGCGGTATGACAGTGCACTCTAAATTGCATCCAAGGAAGCACCTCAGACCCCTAGTGGTGGGTGTGAAGATAAGGTTGTGGCTTGCTACTTGATTTCAAGCATCATCGTTAATGGGATGGTTCAGAACTTCAGCGGTGCAAAAAGCAAAAGATAAAGAACCCGAAGAATGGCTTAGCCAATCGCGGTGAGGATTTGAGCCTCACGCGGGGGTCGAACCCGCAACCTTGAGATTAAGAGTCTCACGCTCTACCGATTGAGCTAGCAAGGCGGGTCTTGTTTGATGACCACTTCGGCCGGTTTGGACCTCTAGTCCTCTTGAGCGCGGTCAGTACCGTTCTTTTTCCTCTCTTCTCTTGCGCAGCTGATCTTCATCCTTCTCTTTCTTTTCTTGTCCTTTCCTCTCCTCCTGCTGGCGGCGAAACTTCATCACTTGGGTATTTGAGTCGCCAGTGTCCTGCGCTTCTTATTCCTTGAGGATGTCTTCAATCACCTCGCGTAGGGTCTCGCTCCCCCTCTGAAGCAAATGTCCCTCCCGCATATTCCCGGCTACAATCCCTCCGGGCAAGAGACTCCTTGTCATCTCTACGAAGAGTTCAGCCGTCGGTGGCCGATATGATTGAGCAAAAAAGTCCTCCAGCTGCTCATCTTCCACTAGAGTGACCTTGACCTTGTTGTACTTGAATGTTAGATCTTCAACCGCTCTATGCACGTCCTTTGTTGAATATGATTCTGGCCCGTATAAGTTGAAGATATAGGGATTATGTCGCATCGGCGAGCTTATTGCGAGAGATTCCCTGGCGCATGTCCGACCAACGTCTTTCACCGAGACCTTGGTTGTAAATCTTAGGAAAGTGTCTTTCTCATTTAGGGCGAACTGCCTGGTAAAACTCACCATGGGTATTGCGTAGTCTATAGGACACAGCACAGAAGAAAAATGCGGTGTATCATCACTTGCTGTCTTAAGTACTGACGCCCAATTTTCCATGAAGTAGGCGCATCGAACAAAGACCACCTCGGGTGCGGCACCGATGAGTGCTTGCTCTGCCTCGTAGTTCGTTCTTATCTCGCCCTACGACATCTACTTCAGCCATCTGCCTTCTGCGAATATCCTCTCTTTCGACTTACCGTCCCATGCTCCAAATGAGCCCCTATCCTAGACACATATACCAGACGCTTTACCGAACACCCGACCCTACTGATAGCAAACTTGACATTTGCTGCCATCTCCCGTGCTCTAGTTATCGGCTTGGACTCGGAGTACTGCGGAGGCGTGATGGATACGATGGCGTCAGCCCCGGCGAATCTGAGACTCGAAACATCTGCAACGTCGCCCTTGATAGCCTTAAATCGAGGATGGTCCTTAAATTTAGCCGGTACCCTTCCCAGGTCTCGATATACACCCGTTACGTGTGGCTGCGAAGGGTGGTCAAGGAGAGACCGAATGGTCGCCTGCCCAGTCTTGGGAGATGCCGGAACGATAAAGACGTTCATGATTGCTGTTGATGGGGAGAGAGAGAGTTGTAGCACACCAAGAACGAGTTTACATCGGCCAAAACTGACTATCTCCGGACTTATAGCTCCGGGGAGTCCGGGGGAGCTCCTAATTCCTATTTAAAGGCTCGCTGATGTGTGACATCACACCACAACGGTCTAGACTCGGGTCCATCGGTTGCCTGCATCTCCTGCATCTCCTACATCCCGCCATCACGGTCCTCCCGATGCGTCAGTGGCTGCAATGTTTCACGGCCGAAAGCTTCCAGAGAACCCCCCATACGTTTGTCATGTCAGCTGGGCCTAGAACATGGAGTTTTCGGCCCTTCCAGACCACCCCGCCCTCGCAGAATGTCCCGACGCTTGAGCTAGGCGATGTCAGGTTGGATGGTTGGTTATCTGCCTTCAGCCATGCCAAAAGGTCATCCCAACTTGTTGACCTATCACCTCAGAAACCTTAACGGCAACGGTCCAAGCTCCGATCTTGGCTACCCCTCGAGCTAGTGAGGACCATCCTCGGCCCTTCCCGGAGCGAGCTTCAGCGAGCTTAATCGTATCAGCCAAACTATCCCGTAATTGGAGTCTGAGGGGAATGTAGACGGCTCTCGGCCTGACTTACCGCATCGCAACATCCTTGCGGTAGAACATGCCCTCAAAATGAACACTTTCAACCCCCTTGTAAGCAGCCGATACTGCTTCCTCGAGGGTTTCACCCGTCGCGGCAACGGACAGGACACGACCGCCTGCCGTGAATAATTCATCGTCGACCTGATCAGTTCCGGCGTGGAAGACATGTACACCTAAGTATGGATGTGGTCAGCGATAGACCATGGCACAATCCTACTAGTGCAGACTCACCTTCAGAGGTAGGTTCTATTCGGATAAGATCCCCTTTCCTGTATGATTCTGGATAGCCCTTAGCCGCAACAGTAATATTGCAGGCAAAACCTGCAAGTGTTTTCAGCTCGATGTCACCCAGCCTGTCCTCTACACAAGCGAGAATGATTTCTGGCAAAGCCTCGTCTGGCAGGAGAAGCACCATGCTCTGCGTCTCTGGGTCGCCGAAACGCGCGTTGTACTCAAGCACTTTGGGGCCTGTGGACGTCATCATTACCCCCGTGAAGAGCATGCCGTTGAAAGGTCTTCCTATGTCTCTAGGTTAGCCTCATGTGTGTTATCACTACTTTGTTCCCGACTTACTTTCTAACTTAAGGCCAACAATAGTCGGCAAGATGATCTTTTCTTCAATGTCGGCCATCTGCTCCTCAGTCACGGAAGGAACAGGCGCATACACGCCCATGCCGCCAGTATTCAGTCCCTTATCGCCGTCAAGAGCGCGCTTGTGGTCTTGGCTCGGCGGCAGAGAGAGAATCGATGTTCCATCAGTGAAGGTGAGGACGCTAATTTCATAACCCTCGAGGTACTCCTCAATAATCACCATCTCGCCAGCATCACCGAACTTGCCCTTGAGCATGATGTCCTCGAGGGCTTGCTCCGCCTCTACGGTCGTCTCGGGAAGGATGACACCCTTTCCTGCTGCAAGGCCGTCCACCTTGATGACCACTCTACGGCCCAACCTTCGTACATACGCCTTGGCCTTGTCGCAGTCAGCCCTGTCAAAGGTTTCGTAGCACGCGGTCGGAATTTTGCGTCTGCACATGAAGTCCTTTGCAAAGTCCTTGGAGCCTTCGATGATGGCCGCCCTCTTACTTGGGGCAAAGCAACGGATTCCATCTATATTGTGTTAGAAAATACTTCCTTATATGATCCAAATGGCTTACTGCTCCGAAAGTGATCTCCCATGCCTCCAACAACAGCGTCGTCTGGGCCGATGATGACAAGGTCGATTTCAAGCCTCTTTGACAGCTCCACGAGGCCACCATAGTCGTCAACGGCTATTCCGCGGCAATTCGAGACTTTCGTCAAGGTTCCGGTGCCAGCATTGCCTGGCAAAACGTAGACATGCCCTACTGATTGCGATCGAGTGAGTTTCCATGCAAGGGCATGTTCGCGACCGCCTTTTCCGATCAGGAGAATCTTCATTTTCGAGTGCTTCGTAACTGTTATGCTGACCTCGAGCTTTTGGTGACAATCTTTGCTATCAGATGATGTGGAGGCTTGCATTCGGAAAGTCATCCGACAGCAAATTTCGCAGTGTGCAGGAAAGAAATGTTGCTTGATTGGTTAAGTCGGGGGCAGCAATGCGCAGGCTGAAATAAGTGGCCGTTGAGGTGGGATTTCATGAAGAGTCTTAAATTCTCGCGACCGCGACTTAATGGAACTCAAATGTCACCCGCGGAGGACCGCCACGATTAAATCTCACTTTCTCGGTCACCTTCCCCCACATCAGCTCTTCGTCAACCAAGTAGCAGCTCCCAACCAGCAGTCGGTGGTCACCCCTCTGTCGTGCAATGAAGGGCATCCGGCCCCCGAAAAGAACGACGACCTCGTCCCCAGGCTGCATCATCTTGGGCCCGATGCCCACACGGCCATCACGGGTCGCAAATACCTTTCGGTTATTCGAGTAGGTACGCGCCCCTGCTCCAAAGACCTGCAGCTTGTCCTCTCGATCCGGGTTCCCGAATTCCGTCGCCGTTGGCGGGAGACCGAACTCAGCCATCTGGGTAAGGAATGTCTCCGCCAAGTCTTGAGCCTCTCGGTCGAGCTCAGCGTGAGGTTTATGGGTACGATCGTCGAAGAGCGGGTTCAATCCTCCCTGATTCCTAGTAAGGAGGTGACTATAGCCAATAATGGAACCCAGAGCACCAGCCAAGATGGCTTTACAGAATACCACATCCAGTAGAATGTTATCGCGATACTTTCTTCCGCATCTGGGGGCGATCGGTATGTCGAAAAGCTGCTCCCAAGCTCTCACAATAGCTTCCGCAGTAGCACGAGCCCCAAATCCAAACGCAAGTGTTTCGGTCGTTTTCGATACCACATCAACATGATACCCATCTATAGACAGAACCTTTGGCCGCACGGGATCGTTGCGGACCGGAATATCGTGAAGCTCGGCAAAATAACGGAAATGCCCATCGCAAAAGCCAGCGAGATAGGCTCCCTTGAAGACGGAGCATGTCCTTGGGTCAAACCACTTTGGAACCCAGGACGGATAGTCACCGATGCCTGGGTCCTCGTTATGTTGTACGTGGTCAAGGACGTCGAGAATCCGAGGCTGTTTGCGCAAGAGGAACCTCGTAAGATCGCAGTACACCAGCACGGTCTCCCTTTTGTAATCTGGACGCAAAGCTCTCGGCCGACCAAAGTTGAGATCCGGAGCAAGACCATTGACGAAATTATTGACCCGTGTCAAGCCTCGACGAATTAACCGAATGCGCCAACTGTCATTGTTGTCAAAGACCTGCGTCAACGCCAGCACAGGGTTCAGCCCCTCGTCGCAGATACCGAGGAGGGAAAACACCTTGTCTCGGTCATCCGTCGCTTGCAATGTTCGCGTCAGCTCCAGAAGTGCGAGAAACGAGCCAATCGAGCCCTCGACCTCGGGCTGGCCGAGGAAACTGTTGGGTTGCCGTCGCATGAGGATCAAATTCCATAATTGGTAGGGTCGGTCGATGAGGATCTCGCTTTTCCAACCCGCGAGCACAATCAATGAGGCGATCAAGTCGAAAAACGACATTTCCAGGTCCTCAATCTTGGCAATCGCCCTTGAAGATGCCACCACCTCCTGCACACACCAGCAACGGCTGAAGTACTGGCGTTCAAAGACTTCGTCCAGGTGGATGATGCATGTCTCCGGTAGGTCTTCGAGCATGCTGCTCATCAGGCCCTGGACTGTGCCGGGGTCGATTTGCCCACCTTTAGGTCCAGTAGCCGCTGGATGAGTAAGTTCTCTGATTCTTGCGAGCCGTTCCGCGGCCTGGAACGCTTCATGTGTCCCGGAAGTCTTGAGACCGAGCCATACGATAACGCGGGCAGCGTGTTTGTAGACCAGCCTCATGTACTGGACCTGCCGAGCACGCTCGTCCAGGTCAGACTGATCGATGCAGAGCGCATCGACCCACAGCCTTCGCACCTGGTTCGGCAAGCGTAGAGAGCGCAGAGCATCTTCTAGATTTGGCCTGATAGGCATAGGGCAGCCTTGCATCCAGATGTAGTCTCTCGGCTGTTCCGTCGGTTTCCCCCACGTGTAAGACAAAGCCTCGTAGGGAGGCGCATGCTCGATGTCGACAATTTCTAGATGCGCTTCAAAGGGGTCCTCTCCCGAGCCTGGGTACAGGAAGAGGAGTCGGGTGAAGGACGGTGTGCGACCCTCTTCCGCAATCGGTGGCAGAGATTGATATCGATACGTGCTGTTCCGTTCCATTGTGCTCTTCTCTTTAGGAACGGATGATGCCTCTGGCTCTCGGATTTGAGCATCAGCTCGCAATATCCTGCCACATTGTTAGCCAAGTTGTAGATATCTTTCGAACCATGTCAAGTGTCATCACGTGCGGATTTTCGTTTCGAAAGCCTTATTACCAGAGTCGGATACAATTCGTCCGGTCCAGCAGGGGTCACGATGGAAGTTACCAATCAACTGAGGGCCAGACCTCAGCCGCTCGCGCTAGCTAGACGCATGACAGGCAGCCGTGGCTGCCAAGAAGACACGGGATGGTGTGAAGCTGTTGCTAAATATGCGGTGGCACCTCAGTAGTGTTGTCAATACAGTATGCCGTCCTTTCATGGCCGCGTGAATGCTGGGAAGTCTACCAGAACGGCCCTTTTGTTGGGCGTAACGTGCCACCAAACTCCTAGCTCTGTGAGAGCCTTCTCCGCATCCGACTTTTGGGTATCATTACAGCAAAAAAATAGTTGCAGTGTCATATGCAGTCCATAACACGCGAACGCCCTCGCCCTTTGAGTGGCATGTCCAGCTAAAGTGACCGAGGCTGTGGCTCACTCGAGTGTCGAAGTCGTGGTTTAAGAAGCCAGTTCCACTGGCTCATCGAATCTCTGGTTCCTTCATGAAATCCGGAACAGATAGGCCAGCTTCGAGAACGGAGAGATCCCAGGGGTCTGCAGGTTCCTCGTCTGGTTCCTCACTCACAGCTCGCTTTAGATGTTGTCAGTCACATACTTGTCGCATGTTCAAGGAGATCAACTTACGCGGTTTGATATGTCCGCGTCGATGCTGGGGGTGTCCGTATCCGCAGCGTAGATCTTGATAGAACGAAGGTGCGTATCCTTGCCGTTCTGATGATTCTCAAGTATCTGCATTTGGAACACGTAGGAAACCAGCGTGTTACCGTCGGGGCCGCCGCCAGCGCCGTCGACTGGAACAATCTGCCAGCCAGAGGGTGTCGAGAGCTCCATTGTGGCAAATTGAATGAGATTGTTCTCGCTGGTACCGGACTTGAAGATGATCTTGGTTGGTGTGTAGGATTCATCTTCATTGTAGTCTACGTAGAAGCGAATGTCCCTGATGCCGACTCGCTTGATGAAGTAGACTGTAAGCTTGTGCGGCTGAGGACCATCGGATCTGTCTTATCGTCAGCAAAGGTGTGCATTTATTCTCGGAATGGGTCGTCGGATAAACGCACTGCCAATAGGTTTTCAAGCTGTCGTCACGAAGCTGGTCGACGCCGTTCCCCTGCTTGTGGCTGCTGACGGTGAATTTCCCCAGATTTGAAATCTCCTTCAGACCGACAGCGAGGGGGTCGAACTCGGGCTCATCTTGTTGGTCCCCGACTTGGTCGCCGTTTTCTCCATCTTCAACACTAGTGTCGGTGCCAGAGATCTCGCCAAGGTCATCGAGTGGCATGCTGATGCCCTCCTCGTCAGAATACTCCGGGATGGGCTGGCTTCGTAGATACTCCTCCATGTTGGCGCCAGCTCTCATGGCCTCCCAGTCGACGCGTTGCGGTGGGAATGCCTCGCCGTCATCAGAGTCGTCTTCGTCTCGACGTGAGCCGCCTAAGGGGCGCATGAGTCAGCAGTGTTGTGATGTCAAGCTAGAAGTGAAACGGTCGAGGTCTATGGCTGGTTTGCTACTTGTCAACCGTCCGATGTTGATGGCCGGGGCCAGAACATGGACCAGGCGGGTGTCATGCGACCCCCTGGTCCAATCTCGCGCACTGGGCGTCTAATCGACTTCGAAAGACATAGGAGACTAATTTTTCCCGTATTTCATCAATGTCTTTGTGCAAGAAGTGCAAATCAAGGAGAAAACTGAAAGCTAGACAAGGTTTGTGCAAAAAGCTGCAATGAAGAGCTATGGATTCTCATCGAACAGTAGTCGAAATGATGCCCCTCCACGTAGAGACCGACCCCCCTGTCGGACGCATGCAACTCGAGGCGACATCAAACAAATGACCATCACCTCTTAACTTGCAGGGCTGAGTGGTCAAATATTACAAGAGCGATGCCCCTCGCTTCGGCTTTGAGTGCATTGACGCGCTGGTGGTATTGTACGATGGACAGCAGCCAGAAGGGCGAAAAGCAGCGGGCGATGTTCAGGGAGATGACCACCTGAAATTGGGAGTCGGGCATCTATGAGAGAATGAAAAGAGCGACCTACCATTGGGACCAAGAGCTCGTGTCGCTCGGCGGTCGTAATAATCGCCCGACCACTGGCTTCCATGTTCAGCATCGAGGTCGAACCCGTTCTGGGTGAGCTGCTCGGGGCTTCGCAGGTCAGGCCGTGGACGGTCGCCATGGATGTTGCCCCGCTGTCGATCGTCCATTTCCATTCACCAGCTCAGGAGCAACATTGATGTATGAGATTGGCGGCCACAGCGCTTTCGTGAGTGAGCATGCGTGGTGATGATGCTGCTGCTGCGTTCACGGTCGAGAATCACGTGGATCCACCGAGATCTGTCACGTGTTCGCTTGTCGGTGTAACTTCCCTCACCGGCTCACCGGCTCACCATCTTCACAAACGGTTGATTGGCGATTGGCTCGACAGAAATAGTATACATGGACATGGAAAATGATCCGTGATTTCTCTGAGAGTACTTGTTTCTCTCAAGGTTCCATTGTGGCTTGAAACACATGCAGAATATGTTTGTTGGTGGTCAGAAACCTAGAGCTATCTGGCGACTCTATCCCTGATTACAACATACTTGCCAAAGACAACTGTCTAAGTAGTTTCGTGAGGGGTTTCCAAGTCAGAAATGTAGTTCTTTTATGGAAAAGTCCCAAGCGATTGGTTGTGGTTGTCTCGGTCCTGGATCTTGCATTTCAGCTGAACACCTCGTTTGCTTTTTGCATGGCCTAGACTCAACGTTACCCCGACTCCGTGTAAGCAATCTACTTAACAACCTCCTCGAGCAGTAAACCCTCCTTCCACATTGGAACTAAAGTATTGAAGAGACTAATGCATCGAAAAGCCTCAGTGTGTCTTCATCATGTTGTCCTATGTAAGCGCCCGTCGAACGACCTAGTCAGCTATTCTCGTCCCTCTCGGATTTGTCGCCCAATTGACTAGCTACGGACTACACCAACCAATGGTGAGGTTGTCGTCTCACTTGAGAAACATAGATGGAAGTCTGCACTGGCCCAGACTTCTGCGATGTAGCCATATGGTCATGAATGCTGCAGTGGCAAGGCGCATGTTCCAAAAGATGACCGGTGAGGAGGGGATCGTCTAACGCGGTGTTCCTAGTAAGCTAAGGGAACTTTCACGTCCGAGGCTTGCGTTCAAGACCCCGATCAGTCCTCGCAGACAAGAAGTTCAGATATTGCAGTGGCTAATTATAATATCTCACATCGAGTTGCCAGTCTTGACTCTGGGGTATAAAAGGCCAGAAGCATCCTGTCAGGAGGTATATGTAGAATCCGAAGCAAGCAGCACAAGTTCAATCTCATCTTCTCATCGTTTTTACATCCCGAGCCTTGAATAACAGCAAATATGAAGACTTCGGCCCTCATCTCAGCTTTGTTCGCTTCCAGTGCTCTGGCAGCCATCGGAAGCTACTGTCATGACAGCAAGGTCTATTTCATCCTCAAGAACACGTCGACGGCATCCACTAACGCCTATTCTGTATGTACAGGGAAACTACGGAACCTGCCAGAAGACATCCAAGTGCAGCTCTCTCAATGGCTACACCAAGACCAACCTCTGCCCCAATGACCCGGCCGATGTGAAGTGTTGCTTCTACCCGGACTGCAACAGCAATGGATACTGCCAGAAGGATACTCTTTCCTGCAGCGGCACATACTCTACGTAAGATTCATAATCTTACTCTTCATCTAACCAATATCAAAATGTATAGCTAATTTTTCACAATGCAGTGGCGACTGCCCTGGTCCCTCTGGCTACCGTGTAAGTATGCATCTTCCTATCGCTCGAATTGATGCTGAGTTTAAACAGTGCTGCAACGTCAGAAAGCCACCCATCTGCAGCAGAGGCGACAGGACCAAGCGCTGCATTCCCCTTTGAGTGTGAGTTGGATTGGACGGGACCGCGTATGTACTTTAGTTGAATTGAATCGCATACGTGCTTTGCCGTGGAAGGTGACCTGCTTGACCACGAGTGATTTGTGCTTGCCACCTACGCTAGATTTCTTCATCGTCACTTATCATTCCAGAAATATCGCCACGTAGAAAGCAAAGTATAGGTAGTTGAAGCATTGGATGGATGGCAGATCACATTCGACAGCGAGGGAGCAGTAGTCAAACTCAACAAGCAATTACATTGCACTTTTCCTGCCAGTAGTAAAAGAGAAACTATGCCCATCCAATGATCAGACCATGAAAACCCCCCAGGTCCATCCCAAAACGCCGGCCAGAGAGATCGAGGTATCATACAGCGCATTGAACACAATATGTTTATGCACATGAGGCCCAAGTGCCGTCTATGAATAAGAAATGCGACGCCGCTTAGCTTCCTAAGCAAGGGAGCTGCGCTTCTTCTTCAACTTCTTCTCCTTCTTGGGCGTCTCATCATCTTCGTGCTTGCGCTTCTTCTTGGTGCTGTCGGTAGCCTTGACGGGCGTCTCTTCGGCCTCGTCCTCGGCCTTCTTGAGCTTCTTCAACTCCTTCTTGCTGAAGACGACGGGCGTGCCGTCCTCGCCGAGCTGAACGTCACCACGCTCGAACTTGCGCTTGAACTTGGACACGCTGATGCCAGCAGCCTCAGCGAAACGCTCGTAGTCCTTTTCGCTCAGCTTCGCCGGTGTGCCCTTGACAGCCTTGCTCTCCTTGACGGGAGTCTCGACCGCGGCGATGGAGACGCGCTTCTTCTCCTTCTTTTCCTTCTTCTTGTCCTTTTTGCTCTTCTTCTCTTCTTCGCTAGCGTCGTTCATCTCGGCGTCCTCGTCTTCGCTCTCGGCGTCCTTCATCTCCTCATCGACGACCTGGATGAGCTTCTTGGACTTGCCGTTGACCTCGGTCTCGACACCGTCGGCATCGGCGTTGTACTTGCGGGACTCCTTCAGGCTGAAGCCACCGGGAGCGGTGAGCTGGCCGTCAGGGCCAACACCAACACCCTTGGGGAGGAGAGGCTTGCCCTCCAGCTTGCGGAGGAGGTTCTCAAGCTTGATGCGGCTGGTAAGGCCGAGGATGCTGCGCTCCTCCTCATCGTCCTGGTTCTCGGTGTCGCCGAGAGCGTCAACACGCAGACCAAGGGCAGTCTTGGCGGCGAGGGAACGGGCGATCTTGCCCTTGTTCTTGCCAGTGGCCTGGCCAACGAGGGAGGAGTGGTAGATGATACCGTACTTGGGAGTGTCGTGCTTGGTCTTGAGAGCACGGAAAAGCGCCTTCTCAGCACCGTAGATCTGGATGGTGGAGGAGGGGGCCTTGGCAAGGGCAATGAGGGAGCCAGCGTGGGCGATCAAGCGGGCACCGACGAGGTAGCCAACGAGAGCAGTCAAGTTGGGGGCGAGAGCGCGCATGCGGGTCTCGAGGTAGGTGGAGAGGGAAGTGCGGTACTCGGAGTAGGTGATGACCTGCTGGGCCAACAGTTGGATGTTCTCCAAATCTTCAGGGGTCATCTCAGTTCCCATGGAAATCTCGGCAGCAGTCTTGACAGGGCCCTCAAGCTCCTCGGGAAGGATATCGGAGAGATCGGTCTCGGCGAAGTCCTGGCGCATGCCAACGGCAACAACAAGACGGGCGTAGACCAGGTTGTCGTTGAGGATCTTGGCAAGCTCGGGGAAGTGCCAGCCGTACCATTCCTTGGTGCGCATGGCGTAGACGTTCAGCTCCTTGTCGAGATCGTCGACCAATTTGATAGCCTGGACAACCATGGCGTCGACCTTGTCGGCGGAAAACTTAAGCTTGTGTCGCGAAATGGAGTGCGACAGACCAAGGGCCATGCGGTCCATAGTCTCGGTGCTGAGACCGGGAATGAGGGAAGAAAGGTTCTCGCGAACAGCGCGGAACAGGTCCTGGGAGGCAGCATCGGAGACGGCCTTGATATCCAAGTCGGGAAGCTTGCCAATGGCAGTACCGAGCTTCAGGTCGGCAACGGCAAGGGTGGCCTTCTTCTCGTCCTTGATCTCCTTGAGCAGGTTGGCGAGCATTGGCGGGACACGACCCTCCTTGAGACCGGCGGCTTCCTCGACGGCGACGGCGGAGCTATCGAACTTGACGAATGACTTCAACTTGAGCCTTTGCAATAGTCAGCCTCGATTGTACTCAAACGCAGCGATCTAATCAAAGCCGAGAAAACAGGTTTGCTTGCACGCGTGTGCGCTGCTGCGTGACACTCTTGAAGACTGGCTGCAATTGTCGATTGTGGGAGCGCGACTTACATCTGGTTGATCTGCTCCGAAGAGGTCGGTCCAGTGGTGAGCTCATCGCGCTTGAGAAGCTTCTTGTCGGCAGCCTTGAACAGACCGTAGCTATTTCTCGTGTTAGCTTTTCAATTGCTGCCACTATTTCTTCCCTTCTGGTTCTTTTCCAAATAGAAACTTACCCTGCCGGCGTTTCGGCGAGAACGAAGAGAGACATTGTGAGAACCGTCGATGCTCTTCAAATCTGGCCAAGTTGGTCCCTCGGGTGAAATCCTCCGCACGTGGGTGTAAATGTTATTGTCGGCGGAGGCAGGTTTCCAGCGAGCGGATTGATGGTTTGGAAATATTTTTTTCTGAACCAAACCAAGCTCCACCAATTTTTTTTCGATGGCTGCAGAGCCTTTGGGCGGGTCCCACCCCACACACCAATTGGCAAGTGGGATGGCCCGGAGCGCGTAAAATCTATTTCGCCGAGAAAAGCCGCCTCCGGTGGCCTGTGCGCTGCTACAACTCGTAATGCCTTAGGTAAGGGAAGGTGGACTTGGTTGGCCTTGCTGGGACCTTGCAGCTGCCGTGCAGTAATTCGGTTTGGCAGTGAGTGAGAGCGAGCGTTCTAAAGTCAACGACCACAGCTGTCTCCGTTTGCGCCTCCACCAGACCGGCGTCACCACCTCCAGTCGCCTTCGAACCAAACAATCCACAACACAGCCAAGATGGAGGGCCTATTCTTCAACGTCAACAGTGGGTGAGTATTGGGTTTATGATGGATGATAGGGCTCATAGGCTGTGGCTAACATGGTGCAGTTACATTGAGGGTATCGTTCGTGGATACAGGAACGGCCTTCTTACCGGCTCCAACTATGCCAACCTGACGCAGTGCGAGACCATCGATGGTGAGTGTTTCTATGTGCCCCTGTGCGATGCACATCTAATACGGACCCAGATCTCAAGTTGCAACTCGGCCCTGCGTACGGCGACTTCCTCGGCAACCTCCCTCCCAACCCCTCGACGTCAGCTCTCGCCGCGAAGACGACCGACAAACTTGTCTCCGAGTTCCGCTATGTCCGCGCCAATGCTGTCGGCTCTCTTGCACAGTTCATGGACTACCTCACCTACGGTTACATGATCGACAACGTTGCTCTGTTGATCACCGGCACCCTTCACGAACGAGACACCCGCGAGCTTCTCGAGAGATGCCATCCCCTCGGCTGGTTTGAGACGATGCCAGTCCTGTGCGTTGCGACGAATATCGAGGAGCTTTACAACAGTGTTTTGATCGAGACCCCGCTTGCCGCCTACTTCAAGGGCAGTCTTAGCCACCAGGATCTCGACGAGCTCAATATCGAGATTGTCCGAAACACGCTGTACAAGAACTACTTGGAGGACTTCCACAACTTTGTCAACACTCATCCTGATATGGCAGGCTCGCCGACAGCTGAGGTCATGTCAGAGATCCTGGAGTTTGAGGCCGACCGCCGTGCGATCAATATCACGCTTAACTCCTTCGGCACCGAGCTTAACAAGAATGACCGCAAGAAGTTGTACCCCAGCTTTGGTAAGCTGTACCCGGAGGGAACCCTCATGCTCTCTAGAGCGGAAGACTTTGAGGGCGTCCGTCTTGCGGTTGACGGTGTCAGTGACTACAAGAGCTTCTTCGAGGCGGCTGGTCTCGGCGGCGGCCCGTCTGGCCCGGGTAACCAGGGCGGTGGCTCAAGCTCCGACGGCAAGAGCCTGGAGGATATGTTTTACCAAAAGGAGATGGAGATCTCCAAGAGCGCATTCACTCAGCAGTTTACTTTCGCTATTGTGTACGCGTGGGTAAGACTTCGTGAGCAGGTAATAACCACCAGACCCCTGAACGTGAGCTGGGCGAAGCTAATGACAAGCAGGAAATTCGTAACATCACCTGGATTGCAGAGTGCATAGCCCAGAACCAGAAAGACCGGATCGGCAACTACATCAGCGTGTTCTGAGTTTAATGTTTGGCAGTCCTGTTCTGTTAGTTTGTAGAATACCAGTTTCATCGTTTAATGGCAGGTCACAATGGCGCAAGGAGGTAGGTCAAGTTCATGACGTGGAGATCAGCATCTTTACCGATCGCTATAGTGTACATAGAGGACAATTACAAGTCTGAGTTTTACACGTGCCTACCCTTTCCCGCTTCTAGCCCACCCTAGAAGCTGATCTGCTCCTTGTAGGTCGCTGGTGACAGACCCAGCTTCTCGAGCAGATGCGTCCACCGCCCGCTTCCCCTCTCACTGCGCTCCATGTACTTGAGGAGCTTTTGCCGCCTGTGGCACAGGACCCTCAAGTTCCTCTTGTTGTGCTTGTCCTTGTAACCACGGTTCTGTGACAGCTCGTGCGAGAGCTTCCTGATCTTGGCGGTCAGAATGGCAACCTGCACCTCCGAGCTGCCAGTGTCGGGGCCGCCCCGAATTGGCGGCTTGGGGGCCTTGGGATCCACGAGAGCAGACTTGGGCTTCTTCGTCAGAAACTTGTCGGTGTTGTGTCGGCCAAACTCCTCGACACATCTCTTGATGTTGGTGTGGAGAAGGATCTTCGAGTTGGCATTGTCCATAGACAGAATACGCTTCAGAGCCTCTACTGCCTTGGCGTGAACCAGCTCATGCTTCTGGTCCGCCAATGCCTCCATAGCAGGGTCTGCCAGCTCCCTGATTTCCGACTTAACAGGTTTCGTCAAAATGTAGGCCTTGTCTATCACTGCTTGGAGCTCCTTCTCGTCGACGAGGTGGTTCAGAAGCCCCGGCGAAGTTGGCAGAGGGCGAGGATCGGAGATGATGTTTCCATTGTCGTCCTTGACGGGCTTCGTTGTGGGCGCTTGGCCGGCCGAGTCGAACGACTCCACGAAAGGAGTCGGAATGCCGTGGATCGGGTCGCCCCAGCTCGCATCCTTTTCCGCCTGGATCTCGCTCTGTCTCTTCTGGTTGGCAGCCTTGCGTTGTAGCGCCTGTTGGTGTTTGTACGGATCCTGCTTCGCTTTGCGCTTCTTCTCGCGCTGGGAAAGATTCGCGGTCTGGATGACGGGGAGGAAGCTCGGGGTCGGTCTAATAGCTGGGCGTAGGCACACTATCACAGTCAATTAGCTTTTTAATTGCTTCTTGTATCCCCTAGAATAAGCCTGAAGCTTACAGCTAGCGGTGCCTAGCCGTTGCAGGCTCTGTAATCTGGGAGGCATGGCGACAGCAGTTTCCCTTCAACGCGCGATCATCGACAATGGGAACCATAAAATTTCCTAGAGTCTGGTCCCATATCTAGAGAGCAGCACTCCAATGGCGTCCGGCCCGTTCGTCCTCCGCTGCACATCCCCTGGGAGTGGAGGCGCCCCCAGAGAGTACTAGCGGCTTTCCTACGCATCACGTGATCCCGGAGTCTTGTCAGGTACGTACTCTTGCGGGACTTGGAGACGCTTGGACCACAAGGGCCTAGCGAGGGCTTTGCTAGAGGCAGGAGCTGCCCACTCACCCACGAATTCGAGACGCACAACTGGGCGAACTTTTTTCGAGGATCGCGAAATCTTGACTTTCTTCCCTTTCCGCACCACCACCGTTCGACACCGTCTCCCCGTGGAAGAAAGACCGAAATCGCCCAAGATGGCTCCCGCTAACCTCCCCTCGATCTTCAATGCCACTTCCCAGGACATTGAGATGCTGCTTGCAGCTCAAGCCCACCTGGGAAGCAAGAACCTCCAGGTTCACATGGAGCCCTACCTGTGGAAGACCCGTGCCGACGGTGTCAACGTGATCAACGTTGGCAAGACCTGGTAAGCAAAGAAAGCGACGCGTTGGAGAGGTTTTCCTCTCGGGGAACTTGGAGAACAGAAAATCACCAAGGAAACCTCTGTTGCGCTCCTCAATTTGCGCCAGCGCAAAAATCGCTGACTTGTTGCGCCTCCAGGGAGAAGATTGTCCTCGCCGCCCGCATCATCGCCGCCGTCGACAACCCAGCTGACATTTGCGTCATCTCTGCCCGTCCCTACGGTCAGCGTGCCGTCCTCAAGTTCGCCGCCCACACCGGCGCCGTCGCCATTGCCGGTCGCTTCACCCCCGGTTCCTTCACCAACTACATCACCCGCTCTTTCAAGGAGCCCCGCCTCATCATCGTCACCGACCCCCGTACCGATGCCCAGGCCATCAAGGAGGCTTCCTACGTCAACATCCCCGTCATCGCCCTCTGCGACACCGACTCCCCCACCGAGTACGTCGACGTTGCCATCCCCACCAACAACAAGGGTCGTCACTCCATCGGTCTCGTCTGGTGGATGCTCGCCCGTGAGGTCCTCCGCCTCCGCGGCACCATCTACAACCGCGAGACCCCCTGGGACACCATGGTCGATCTGTACTTCTGTATGTGGAATCCCCTCCCTATAAGCATGCTCTGCACGAGAGATGTGGAATAAGTGAGAACTAACACATCAAATAGACCGCGACCCCGAGGCTGAGGCCGAGGAGAAGGTCGAGGAGGAGAAGCTCCCCGGCGTTGAGGAGGAGGGCGTTGCCGCCATTGAGTCCGGCTTCCCCGCCACCGGCGACTGGGACGCCCAGGCTCCCGGCTTCACCGGTGCTCAGGCTGGTGCCAACTGGGACGGTGCTGGTGATGAGTGGGCTGCCGCTGGCGCCGCTCCCACCGGTGACTGGGCCGCTGCCGGCGACGCTGCCGCTGCTGCCCCCAAGGAGTCTTCCTGGTAAACTCCCTTTCATCATTCATGTGTCGGCATGACACACAAAACGAGAGGATTCCCCCAAACACATCAACCTACAAACGCACCGGTCATCGAAGCACGGTGTGCGAAAGATATCCACAAAACGGCGGAACAGCAAATGGTCATGGAATGGTAGATAAAAGACTCTGGCGGAGTTTTTTTCTTTTATGATCGCTGGTAGCAATCTTGGGGGCAAAAAAGGAAAGGGTCAACTTGGTCTGCACTAATGAGGGAAAGATACTCGAACCAAAAAACATTGTGAAATAGTCGGCAAACCACCAATTGTTTGTGATGTCGTTTTGGGGAGAGGGAAAGCCCTGTGTGGCCAAAAGGGGTGGACTTAATCGTTATCCCGCTCTTCTTTTGCTTGCTTTCCGTTGAAAGCTTCTGGTCGAAAAAATCATGAAATGTTTGAGGACTTGAAATACCACAACCCCGTCGGTCCCTCAACCTTTGATTCACCTTGCGTCTTCGTGACTTGGTCTTGCTCCTTGCCGCCCCTATCTTCCTAACCCAGTGACATGCCTTAGTTATTCTTTCAAGGGATCGTTGTCTCCCAAGTGCCTTCCGCTTCTGCTGTCCTCCGCCATACATGTCCGAAGCATGGATTGCCATAGCCGTCCAACTTCTTCAATGTTGCGGTCAATCAGCCATAGAAGCGAGATCCTAGTACAACCAGATCCTCTGATCATACTCGATCCAGCCGCTGCGTAACCAAGGTTGCGTTCACCTCTTTTTTTCCATCTTTCCTCCACCAGCAAAGTGGGATCATTGACAGAGGCCGATCCCAAACAAAAACGAGGAGAGAAAGTTACCGAATGACGCGACACTGGTCAGCTGTCAGTAATTTACCTGCCTTTGTCTCTTCTTTACTAAAAGGGTCCAAACTAGAAGTGAGAAAGAGAAGGTGAGCAACACAAATTTGGCTGGTACTGAACAGCCGGCTCAAAAAAAGCCGGTGAAGTGCGAGGACTTCGTTACACATTGATCCATCAATGTATACCATTCGAGCAGTGAAACCCTTGAGTCAGTTGGGAAATCTGAAAAATCACTTTCACATAAGTGACCGATTCATCTGCTATGCAGAAGCCAGAGAACGGAGAAGAGTTTCGCACCAGATTCTCGCGTTCTTACCTTGGATATGGAATTTGAGAAATCTGGCAAAGACTACCGTCTGTATTGCTCGGTGTTATTCAACTTTTACACTTCTCAATCCCTAATCTAACTTACCTGGATATCTCCCAATTGAGATTAGAAGATTCACATTCGTCTCGGTCAAGACGTCAGCCCAAACTTTGCTACACCATCCTTCTGGAGCACTCAGAAGGTGGAATGGTACTCAAGGTACCGCAGCCGATCCGCTAGGACGTGAAAGAAGACACGACTTAGGAGTTATAATATGCGCTATACCCTATTATACCCTATCAAACCTATCCACTATATACTTGGACCGAAATCAAATGGATGAGCTCGCTCAATGATTATCCACTTCTTGAAAAGCCTGATTGGGATTATCGAGGGACAGATACCAGCAAACAAACACCAAGTGAGCCACAAGAAGGGCAGCGGCCACTATCTCTCTCAAAACTGATTTCAGTTGTCAAGATTAAAACAAGCGCATAGTGGCGGGTGGCCGTCCTACTGCCCTCCCTCATCACCGGAGGTACATGACCGGCAGCAAGTCGCGGATCCGGCCCACTTTCTGTTGGGTAAGGTTTCTAGAAGTGTTTTGTCGGTTAGCTTAGCCCTTTCGAAGCCAGCAAGGTGTTGCTCAAGGTACTTCACACCGAAGTTTCTGTTCTCACGTACGCATGCATAGACATCATATCAGAGTCAAAGATGGGTGCACAAGGTTTTGAAGAATCTGAATATGTTTGTTTAATCGACTCGCCTCCTTGAGCCGAAGTCCAACATGCAAAAGGGGTATTGAACGTTGCCCGAGAAAATCTCGAGCCCAGGACACCCAGAATGTCCTTTCCCTTCCGGTTAAAAAGATCCCCTTGTTCCTCCCCCTCAACTCCTTGTCCTAGTTGATATGGTCGCTCGCTCGCTTAAATGACGCAAAGTAAGGGGTATAGACCATCGCTATCTATGTGCAATGCTCGGCCATCCCTGGCCTGTTCTTTCTTCCTCCCCCCTCTCCTCCAGTTGCTGAGCCTTAAATAAGGTTCCGGTGATATCATATTGTAAGTATCAGTACAGGGTATATGGCCACTGCTTTGAAACCAAAGCAGGGCGACGTGAAAAATGACGATGCCCAAAATGAGCATCGAATTAGTGATGTAGTCGGGATACGCGTTCGTCACGTATGATGATGAGAGAGAAAGGAGACTTGGGCGTGAGCGAAGGTCGCGTGCAGGGCGCACGTATGATGCAGGGGTGTTTTCTGAGGGTCCAAACCCGAAGCGGTCGTACTGGCGTTCGTGAGGTTTATTTGTTTGTAATTACGCGCCATGAAGGATGCCAATAGCTGGCTTACTCCAGACGATGAGAGTGCTTGCGAATCTCTTCATCGCTTAGAGCACTCATCCAGAGACACCTCTCGGTGATACCCTCAACCGGTTGGAATTCGTAGAGTGTGCTGGCCTCGAGCAGCCTCAACAGTGTCTTGACAATGGTCGCGGCGTACCTACACCTCTCAAAGTTGACCAGCGGTGCAGTGGTTGGGGAGCTAGCAATCTCCGAGGGTCTTTGAGCATTGAAGAGAAGGTCGTGGGTGTAGATGCCTACGAATGGAATGCAGCCTGTGTCAGAGCCAACTTCCATCTCGGCACGCAAGTTGTAGAAGTTGCGGGTAGGGGAGATGAGAGTTTCCAACTCCCGCAGAGTCTGCATATCGTAAGGTGGTACCATGGCCCAGGTGTTTGTAAGCCGAGATATTTCCATCGAAGTCAGGGCGATGGCGATCTGACTCATGGTCGCAAAGTTGCGGTATCGGCGGCAGTGAGCAGCAATGTGGATATACTTGATGATGCATCGTGCTCTTTCCTCAATATTTTGAGTCAGCACGATCTCGCTGCATGCCCACTTCACCATGATGTTGAAGCGCGCAATGACAACCTCAACGCCATGAGCATCCGTGTTGCGAAGGAAATCAACCCAGGACCGAGAGTCGTTGTTGGTAGCATTCTTCCAACCCATGTCGATGAGTTCTCTCCAGTCAATCTCATTGAGAGCATCCTTTTCGATCAGCGTGAACTGTTGAGCTAGAATCTCCGAGTCGAACGCAAGCGTGAACGGTAAGTGAACAGAGAATCTTAAGGACGATTCTCTTTCGCGTTCAGAATACTTTGGCTGCCCGCGCAGTGCTTCTCTGGTGCCGGTAGGGTCAAGTGGCGAGTTGGGCTGGTTCGCCCCCGGAGTGGTGTCGGGAGTCGGCGGTAGGGGCTTTTGCTGATACACCTGATGTTCGTGAAGCTCGGGAACCAGGGCGGCCTCAGGTGACATCTGGAGAGCTTGGACAAGCGTCATTGGTGGCGACGGAGGTTCTCGGCTGTCTGAAGGACCCATGGTCGACTCTCTCAAGGGTCGAGGATCGAACTCCAGAATGGATGCACTGCGGTGAGCATTGCGGTCCGGAAGAGGTTGTGTTTGGTTCATGGCAAACTCTTCGGGCTCGACAATCTCGGCTGACAGCTCGGACGAAAGGTCAGAACCAAAGTCTTCTCCATCACTGTCGTCATCTAAAAATGACTGCTCGCTCGGCGGGGAATAGCCCGACTTGATCTTTTCCAGGCTTTCCGTCTTCCGGATGAACTCGTACGAAGATGTGTGAGATGATCCCTCGAACATTGGGCGAGGAGTCACTGCTGGTGAAATTTCTTCCTCGGGGTCTTGAAGAACAGACATGTTGGTCCATTCCCGCGCGGATGCCTTACTCTGGCCATCGTCTGCCAAACCTCTTTCAAGAAGAGGAATGGAGCAATACGAGCCTGCCGAGTTATCTGATAAGAAAGAACTCGCATCGGTTCGAGGTCCGTTGGGAACGTCGAGAAAGCTGGAGCGGGGCTCTGACCCCTCTTCTTGTTGGGCCACGGCGGCGGCGTCCACAGGAAGAACGTGCAAGTGACGATGCCCTCTCTTTTCTTGCTTTTGCGCCTCAGCGGGTTCACCTTCAAGATCCGTTGCAGTATCGACACCTTGGAGAGGAGCATTTGTGGGCTCCATGGACAATTTGAAAGATTTCTTCTCATACTTGCCTTCCAACTTGGCCAATGCTGATTCTACACCACCATCATCTTCATCGTCGGGAATTTGGGCGAGCTTCTGCGCCTCAGCTTCAAATGAAGGACGCATGATGGGCTTGGACGAGTGGGTGCTGAAGAGCGAGAGTTGTCTTTTTGCCGATGGCTCAGCCATTGCGCCCAGGGAAAAATTATCGGCATCGCCTCGGTGGGAGAACTCGCTCGACACGACGTCAACGAACGCACTAGAATCATGCTTTGGGCTCTGCAAATAGGAGCTTCGCATGGATTCTGAATAGGTTGTGAGGGAGCCTGCCGACCGTGACTTACGCAAGGGCAAGGCATCCCCGTCGCCCCCGTTGTTGAATGCGCGCAGGTTTCCACCTGGTCGTCTTCTCAGAATCCGGAGCGGCTGAGGTACGGGGCTCGGCTCATCCTCGTCAGCGACGGAGCCTTCAGTGTACGTGGTCGCGTCGAAGCTCTTGACTGTTGAGCGCGGGTTGAAGGTACTTCCAAATGAGGTAGTGCGCCGGTGGACGACGGCTGAGTCAAGGGATCTATTTGTCCTGCTTGACTTTTGCCGAATGTGCTTTTTCGTTGACCTTGACAAAGTAGGACGGCTGGAAGAAGGCCCGATGAACTCCGACAAAGGACGATCGATATCCATGGACGGGCGAGTGCTTTGATCATTGCCCAGAGTTGTCAAGTCAGGCACAAAGGGAGGCAGTGGGTCCACCGAGATGGACGGTCTGACGACATGTTGGTTAAGCAAGTAGGACGACCGTCGAGGTGTGCCCATGGCATGACCCGGTGGTGTGTTTGGCGGCGTTGGATCCGCACCGCCTGGCAGAAAGGTGTCAGCAAAAGCCTCCACAGACTCAGTCGCGGGCAACGCTCCATGCATTGCTGGCAGAGAAAATTGGATTGTGTCATCTACGATGACGATAGACTTGCTGCCGGTAGTGATGGCCATGTCGCTAACCGGCCTCAGTACGTCATCCTCCGGGATGCTGCCGAAAGATGAAATTTTAGGAACCGCCGAATAGTCGAACTCTTGTTCGGATACTGCCCTGTGTAGAGCGGCAGCGGTGGGGTCCAGATGTCCGCGCCTTGCGGCCTCGTCCGCGGCCTCGGCGGCTGCGTCTTCTCGAACAGCCTTCTTGAAGTCCTCCACAACCTCCGCGCCCAGAAGGTCTATACGCACAGGAGGCCGAATTCCGTTTTGTTGCCGCCTAGCCTGGGGGACTATGGCGGTTCCCGGCAACCGGTTTGTCGTAGCCCCGCGCGGGCCTATGGGAGAGATGTTGATGAAGTTACCCTGGGTGGGAGAAACGCCCTGTCCTCGGGTGCTCAGCGCACGTCGGACACTGCCGATCAACTTCTTCATGCCCTGGCCAGACATAGCTGATGCGCTACGCTGCTCTCCTGGCACTTGAAAGACCGTAGTATGGCGCTGGAAATCACCGGCGAGGCTAGGCGACATAACTTCAACGTACGGCTGACCTGGAGGCATCAGGTTTCCTCGAACCAGGCTGCCAGCGAAAGGCAGTGACATGAGAAAGTCGGTATCCGGTAGACCCGACTTTTCGGTGCTATGCTCTCGTTCTCTAAGCGAGTCCGTCAGGCTGCCGTTTCTCTTGTGCCCGTGCCCTGCCCGTACACGTTTTCCAACAAGAGCTCTTGGAGTCGTTGCCACTGGTCCCGCGGTGGAATAGACCGAGCTGGCGGGTGCCACTGGGTGAGCACCCACAGTGGAGTTGTTGCCATGTTGAGTTCCTTTCGAGTTCTTACTCGGGAAGGAGCAGGAGATGATGTCCATACTGGCGATACTGGTAGGTGAAGCCGCCAGCCGTCTGTCGATCTCATGAACATGGCGGCCCTCTGGTGTAGTAGGTCTGTTGATGATGGGTTGGGAGTCAGCGATATGGCCGGCTCGGGAAACGTCGGCGTAGAAGCTTGTCTGCTCCTTGTCCTCGGGAATGGGCGCAAATAGGCCATCCAGCTGTGGGACAGCGTCCTCTCTCTCCCAGAAGGAAGGATCTAGGCCGGCGTTTCTGTGACCTGCGATTCCGCCAGGAGCTATCGGCACGTTGGCGCCGAGAGAAGGGTCGAATTCCGGTCCATCCCAGAACTGAGCACATACTCGCCGCCAACATTTCTTCAACTCGGCCAAGATCTTGAGTTGAACCTTGCAGCCACGAGGATCTGTTGATAGCTCGTCTACCATGTCGTTCAAGAGGTTGCAAAACGATACGCGAAGGCCGTATTCGATGACGAAATCGTCCATGAAGTAGTTCAGGATCCAATGACGCATGGCGACGAAAGTTCGCACTCGTACCACCATTCCAATCTCATCATTTCGGCCCAAGGCCCATCGCAGGCGCGCCATTACCATCTTCAGCAGATCACCCGCCTCAAGGAAGGATCGATACGTGAGGAAGAAGTCGGAGATGAGTTCATAGTCGAGAAAGCTTGGAGAGGTGAACTCGGCCACGAGACGAGGCGGGGTAGCAGCTGTCACTGCACCCGTAGCCGGAGAGTATCGCACTATCGATCTGTCGTCGCATGTCGGTTTGAAGGTGAGGGCATCGAACATGGCTGGTTCGATGACCAGATGGGTCGACATGTAGGTTGAACGGATTGCAGGCAGCCGAGGTGTTGTCATGGGAGCGGGACTGAGGGGGCCATTGTGTCTCGCGGGTTCCATGGGCGGCAGGCGTATTTGAGGAATCGAGATGGGACTAGGCTTCTTGGACGCTATTGACGCAGGTATTCTTGGAGTAAGTTCGCCGGTCTGAGACCGATGGAGGAAAGAAACGTTACTGGAGCGGGGAAACTCTTCTGTCGGGGCGTAACTCGATCCTCTGAAGAAGGCAGTGCCTCTGGCGGTGAATCGTGGGTTGCCTAATTTCCAGTTTGGAATTTCAATGTCTAGGAGGGGGATGTGAGGCGCATCCAGATCCTCCATAGTTTTGGCGCGCCGTTCATCGCCCGGCTTTGAGATGACAATTTTGAAGCCTTCAGCTTCGGAGTCCCTGCTCGTAGTGGCGCCGTCATGAGCTGTCGAGTCGGAATGAGCACGTCTGTGTTGAGAGGGCCTCGGGGCGTGGCCAGAAAAATAGCGACTGTTTCTCGCCGTTGGGGGAGTGGCAGCCGTTGCAGGCGTTGCAGGAGTTGGTGGCGTGGCGGTCCATTGGCTCAAGTGAAGGTCGCTTGCGTCTTTTTGCCTCTGTTTTTCGGTCAAGGCATCCAGACCAGCCGTCCCAGGTGGCGTTATGGGAAAGACAAAATTTGGCTGAGGGTATCTCTGGTTGGCAGGACGAACCGTCGGTCTGTTTATTGTCAGCACGTTTTCGGAAACCCGAGTAAGATTGTGGTGAGGTCTTAGCATTCCCGCCCATGTGAGAGGTACTGAATCAACAAACACCGCATGCAGTCATGAAAGCAACCCACCTCAGATATATCCGACCGTTATTGCCCACGTTGGCAACGGTGAATTGACGTCCTTCACGTCCAGCAGAGCCTCCATCGGGGGCGATTTCAAACTTGTCATCGGCAGAGCTATCAGCTCTCATGCGGCGTATCGGGACCTGATTCCTTTCCTCCTCGGATATCCTTTCTGTGGCTGGTAATAGTGGTTTTGTTGAGGGTCCTGGCTGGCGCATCTTGTTTATCCATTTTCCTCCAGAACCAGCAGTCATGGCACTCTGGGGTTCCTTTCCTCCGGTTGCGAGTTTCGGCGGCCGTCCTAATCTCGAGTCGCGGGGGGCGATTGGGCTTCTGGGACTCAGCGGACTGCGCGGAGTCTGGTCGCGTTGCGGAGAGCGCACACTGAAGGCGAGTCCATCGTGCGAGGACCGCGATTCGGTGGCCTCCATGGCCGGTATCGCGTGTATTCGATTACAGCTGCGGGCAGCGGGTGTTGCTCGCTGGGGTGACTGGTCGCGAAGGCATTCGGTCAGCTTTTTGGCGAGACACAACAAGATGCAGTCGGACTAGATTGGAGTGCAGCCCAGTGGAGGAAGGAATGAGGCTCGGAGCGGGAAGTAGGGTAGTGGTAAAAGAGACAAGAGACGGGCTAAGAAGCGGCGCATTTGTTTGTGTGTGTGTCAGAGCCCCGAGGTGAGGTAGGTAGGTAGGCACCAAACTCGGGACGAGGTCATGGACACTCGAGTGGTGCTATACTGGATTCCGTAAAGGGCCCTCGCGGGTCCGTGAGATCCAGGGACCAACTCAGCTCACAGGGTGGCACGATGGGTCGGGTCTGACGCTCGGAGGAAAAAAGGCAAAAAAGATGAGCTCAGTGTGCATGTGGGAGTGGAACGTACGTTTTGACGCCATAAAGAAGCAATGGCAAGCGGCGGCGGCGGTGGTGAGGGCGGCAGTGTTTTGCAACCAGACACCTCTCACAGGGTTCGCTCAATAGAGACAGAGACGCAGAGGCAAGCACAAGCGTCCAACGGGCATAGTCCAAGACCAAGACCACAGATTACCGAAAGTTGAGACCTTGTGCGAGAGTAGGAGAGTCGAAGGCAGGTCGCGGGCTACCTTGGAGAGACTCGAGGAAGAGAGGGTGGAATGCGAATGCGCTTCGACGCACAAACAGAAACACAGGGCCGAGTTGGTGATTTGTGAATCGCAGGAAGGAGGCCGGAGACTCGGAGGATGCGCTCGTTCTCGTGCAGCGGACGCTGGTTCGTTATGATTGACTGTTGCCTTGAGTTGTTGAATTATTCGTACAAAGTGTATTATTCGAGGTCTCGAGGTCCCGAGAACGGAAAGGAGGAATGAGGAACTTGAGATAGTATTTCCGTACTCCGTGGCCGTCTGGCAGGTAATTACACGCCAGTAAGTGGTGGAGTGAAGGAGGAATGGACAACTACGACGATGGAGGAAGGAAAGGCGAGAGAGAGTACCTTGGTGTGTATGTACCTTACACAATGACCCAGGCAGAAGAAGGAACGGTACAGATACGTAGGGAAGGATACAAACACAGAAGAAAGCAAGGCGGAAGGAGACTTGGGAAAGAGGCCAGACCAGGCCCAGACCAACAACCACCAGCAACCAGGAAGCGGCCAGAGAAACAACGACAAGCCGCAAAAGACCAGGATGGTAGGACGCAGGATCATGGATGGGGGAGCGAGGAACACAACCGGGAAATGGGCACTGGGCAGACAGTCACTCAACTCAGTCAGTCAAAGTGAGTTGGTGGCCCGTGGGACGGGAGTTGATTGAGTGCAGGTGAACCGCGACGCAAGGTACCGGTACGTACTCCCCTGTTCATGTTCCTTCCGTCTGTCTCTCTGTCAGGTGGGAGATCAGGGACAGGGGACGCCAGGGATAAGGACAGGGAACCCGGCTGGGCATGGTTGGTCAATTGCACCTTACCTCACCTCACATCAGTCTACCTTACCTTATTGAATGCTCATGAAGTGTTCGTACAGAGATGTTTGCCAACTTGGTATTTTACTGCTATTCTAGGTCTATCAATGGATTCTAGGTTCATTCCCTTGACACAGCAAGATGCCCGTACTAGCAAGGTAGCAAGAATGAGCTTGAGATAGGTACCTTATTGTGCGAGGTATCCGTACTTGAGAGGACAATTTTGGATGGGCAATGCTGACTGACCGCAACCTGGAAGATGCAGGAGCAGGTGGTGCGCGTGGTTGCTTGGGTGGCCCAATGCGCTAATCTCCCCTAGCAGCTGCTAAAATACCTACCTGCAAGAGATACGTATCCTATTGGGCTGATGTGTTTTTGGCAAGAACCACTCATCGCCACCCCACTTTGTCCATTTTCCAGTGTTGTGGCTGGTCCGGCCTAGCCATCCACCACTACCTAGCCGGTATCTGTACACCTATCCCGGGGTCCCATACGTTAGTGCGGTACATGCGGAGACAGACTTTGCCTAAATCAGAAACAACCTAGTCAAGTAAATATACTTTCGATTAGCAGTGAATTACCTATCGATTTCAGTACCTAATACTTTCACTATTTTGCTCAATTACGAGCTATAGTCGACGAGGTATTGAGTGTGCTAGTTACCTTAACCACTCCCTAGGTACTACCTCCTACGCAGCCTAGACGGTAGCTCGTAATTACTCGGGCGTAAGGGATTATAAGTCGAAGTGCGATTCTACCCAATTCTTTATCCAGAACTATACATTCTCTATTAGGTTAAGGTCGGGACTGTACGCTGGCTAGCGCAGTACTAGCACTCTAAGCATCTCTAAAGTAAGACGGGTCTCTCTGGCCTTGTGGGCTGGGGTATTATCGTGCTGGAATAGGCTGAGATGGTGCTCCCGGAAGAAGGCGATAATTATCGGTACTATCTAAAAAAGGTACTTTCTAATATCGATTTCTCCCTATTCCTTTTCCTAAATAAAACCTAGGCCCTTAATTCCGCCAGCAAAAGCCCCCCAAAACATCCAGCCGTGTGGTTTTGCTCGTACAAGGGCAAAGGAGGCTGGGTCCTTTATATCATGTACTGTTGCCCATTACTTCTACATAGGGTCCGTAGTTACCTAAGTTTTGTCTGAAAATATCATATCTTCCTAATCTTCGGGCTACGGGCGGAGCCGGAGGTACGTCTAGGCGAAGGCGACTCGTTACTGCTTATTAGCTTCGGTCCGACGGATTTTGCGCGGTCGAATAGCCCGGCAATAGTCTATAGAGCGTAGGGCAGTTATGAGGGCAAACTCCCTATACGATAAGAGATCGGGAGGTAGAAATAGTAGTAGGTCTGCCTATAGAATCCTTCTATATAAATCGTTAGATAGGAGCCACTCTCGAAGGCGGTCTTTTTATGGCGTACGAATCCGTGGTTTGTAGTACTTATTTTTCTATAGCGTAATTGGTAAGGAGTCTATATAGGCTAATTGAACCTAGCGGTACGTGAAAGGTATAGCTTTCGCAATTTGCTTATACGTCCAATTGAGGTACTTACGGAAGGCGCGGATCTCGATTTTCTGGTCTCTTATAAGCTCTTTTGTGCGTGGTTTAGTAGGTATAGAGGGTAGAATAATGTCGCTTATGGCCAGCCTACGAGGTACGGTAGTAGAAGTGGGCGGCGTAATAGGCAGCGAAAGTGGTGTAATTGACGAAGTAGAAGTAGGTAAAAGTGGTGTAATTAACGAAGTGGAAGTAGGTAAAAGTGGTGTAATTGACGAAGTGGAAGTAGGTGTAATTGACGAAGTGGAAGTAGGTGTAATTGACGAAGTGGAAGTAGGTGTAATTGACGAAGTGGAAGTAGGCAAAAGTGGTGTAATTGGGCCCGTAGTTGAGGCCGTAGTCGAGGCCGTAATTGTGAAATCTATGGTGGTTTAGTAAGTAGAGGAAGGTGCGGAATATCGGCGTTAAGTAGGGATGTCGGCTTTTATTTTCGAAGTACTGCCTCTGAGTTTAGCTATAGAAAACGGGCGAAGAAAATAGAATCGGTACCTCGTGTGGGTGGATGGGGCATGTGACCCAACTACCCTGTCAATTCACTGCGCTAACGTATGGGACCCCGGGATAGGTGTACTAAGCTAACGGTACGTATCCAGAACAGTACCTAGGAAGATACTTATAAGGTAGACCAAGCAGGGGTCGACAACGAGGGCAACGGGGAGGGGCCAGCCACTGATGACTGCCCACCCGTTGTGTGATTTTTTTTTCTCTCTCTTTCGCTCGCGACCTGGACGTACCGCGCGCACGGTTAGAGCCCCGTAGTTCGAGGTCTTGTGTTTGCAAGGGTGGCTACCACAGTAGATACGTACCCCTGTGTATATCCTCGATGTACCCGGCCGAGTGTCATGGAACTGTGAAAGTCCACCTCAGGTGCGCCGCCCTTGCCCTCTCGAGGTTACCTCGATGAACCTGCCGACTACAGTGCTGCTGCTACCGCTGCTTGTTACTTCCTACTGACTGCCTTGCCTTCCAATTGGCATTCACGATGGCCGATTTGTGCGCTCCAGCATTCATGCCCGTCTTGTTGCTTCAACCTTGATTTCAGTCATTCTCTCCTCTCGCTGCTCTCTATCGTGGCTCAGTCTGATTCCGGATCCGAATTACAGACAACCACTGCACGGAACGGAGACGGGACTTGATCGACTTGAGACGAGACCAAGCCGACCCAATTACCAGCCGCGAGAGAGCCTCACAAAGTAACGAAAGACTCACCACAACCGCACCATGTGACGAAAGATGAGTCGCCCTGCTTTGGCTTCATAGCTTGCCTGCACCCTTCGGCCGCGGCCAACGCAGCATGGCGAGACAAAAAGAAACGGGACGACAGCTTTCACAGCCGCCATACGCGTATCGTTCCCTTCTCTTCCCTTGCCCCCAGCGTCCATGCAGGGAGCGTTTCCCCTCGATGTGAGCCTCGAGCTCCAGCCTCCAGAGTCCAACCTCGCAGTGTCCGGCCCCGAGGCCTAGTGCACCAAGCTTTCTAGATTGTCGGAGTTCGGCTGCCCTCTTTGCCGTCATCGCCATGTCACTGCTTTGCCCTGCTCAGCATGCGGTTGACCCGTTTACCATCCCTACTCCGTACTGCGTCCCCGACTCTGTGCTGAGTATCGACGCAATGGCCAACGGCCCATGCTTCGGCATCCTCGTCCCCCGGTTGATGTCATTTCCTGCAACCAACCTCCTGGATCCCGCCCGATATCAGTCCCAGAAGCGAAAAGAGGCGACATCACCAAGCGAGGCGGCGATAGACAAGGCCAGGACGCCAAACCCCAGCACCATCCCCAACCTCAGCCGGCATACGGAGTACTGGGGTTCAACCACCCATCACTGATCTGAGACTCAGAGTTGCCTCTTGTGCACTCCGTCTTCCCGCTTCTGCCCATTTATTCTCTCCTCTCTCACCATTCGCCTAGCTTCGAAGGCTCAGCAACGCGACAAAGGTACCGGTTATCTCCCTGGTCCCTTCGCGCTCGTCTCCGATGCTTGCCGCGGGCCGTCAAATTGACGTTCTGGGATTATGGGATTGAACGGGACTGAAATTGAAACGACGCATCCGAGCATCAAGGACCTTATCCCTCGAACAACGTGACCCATTGCACGTCCGAGTCCCAATCAATTCTCTACATGGCACGGATGCTTCAAAAATCCAGAATTGCTTCTCTACCCCACGGCAACGTGCTTCCACCTCCACGGAGTGAGGATACAGCTTTGCGACTTGGCCCATCTCTTTGGCCAAGACGATCACAGCAGTGTCAAAGACACAGTTGGCTCTTACCGATAGATTCTCCGTGCCGCCCCGGCCTTCAGATCAGTCCAATACGCTCGTTACCCTCGGTCGCAACCCCGTAGAGGGGGGTAACGGGACAGATACAGAAACGGAAACCACCCGGTCAGATTGCACAGGAGACTGGCGTACTGCGTACGTCTGACGGATACGTTGTAGTCGCAGGTCACCCATTGTTGCTCTGCACCTGCATCTGCACTTGTTTCTCTGCAGACTGCAGCACCGTCGTGAATCCATTCGGCCCAATCACCTTCTCGCCCAGCCCTTGTCAGTCATGGTAACCCGCTTTGCCGACTACGATTGGCAGGACTCTTCTGGTTCCTGAGACCGAAGCCTCAGAAGAAGACTTTAAGAACACACCGATTGTCCTTTTCAGGGTTGTGTGCACATGGGAAACCAGGCCCTGCTTGAGGACAGAACATCGGAAGGTTGGCACGCATCTCGCATCTGCAAGAGATGCTTATAGATCACACCGTTGAGCTTGCTCTTCGCCAGACTCTGTCTGTTCTCCTCTCAACAACCGAGGCAAGGACGAGAGTGGAGGATGCGACAAATCTGAATGATCTACCCATCGTGTCGTGACGTCTCAAGTTCTCAACAGTCCAATAACCAGGGCAAAAAGGGACACTAATTAACCCTCCATACCCTGGACTGTTGACTGGAGTTCGGAATACAGCACGAACCCTCGTCGGCCATCTAAAATACTCGTGGCACCCATCACGAAGGAAAGGCCGAAAGAAGGGACGGAAATACCCCGCAGACGCACAGCAACGGGGTCGCTTAGCAAACCTTTTCCCTGGTTTTCGGTCAATGACAAGTGCAGTTCAGTTGGAAGCTTCAAACCTGACGCACTTTTGTAGCAAAGTCCACACCTCCCAACGGCTACCTCCTATTCCAACTGCATCTGAAGGAATAGTTCGTCTGCGCTCTCCCAAGGTCATGACGAAAGACGAGTCTCGGATGGGGTCTGCTTTGTTTGCCGTTACAGATCACTGATGGCGGCACTAGCATGATGTCTTCCATCTTCGCCAACACGTCTGACACTAGAGAGACAGCTGCAGGGATAGTCGACGTTGGTGGGGTTTTAGTCACGACGCGCTTCAAAGAAGACGCCTGGAAGGTTGATCCATGATGCGGTACCAGCATCGCGAGAAAAGTGTGTTCACGATCCCAGGCAGAAGATTTAAAGTCAACAAGCAGACACGCTCTACGGTCGCAAACTCGCAGTTCGCGGATACGATGACACTGTCGACAATCAAAGACGCGGCGTCCCCGCCCGCTGGGGTTCCTTTAATATCACACTGTTAAATGACCAGCGACCAGGATCGGAAATTGTTACAGGGGCCAGCGGCGACAGCCACCAGAGTCCCTGCCAGGCTATTTGGCAACCTCTCTCCTGTGAACTCCATATCTGGCTGCAAAATGAAAGTCCCTCTCCTCTTCTGCTGCGTAATCGTCCTGGCCGATAGAAGCTTGGGTCCGGCCCAGATCACAGTAAAGAAGACAGTCGCGAAACGCCATCAATGTTTGAGCGTCAAGCCAGTACGATGAGAAGTGGGAGATAGAGTCGACTTTTCGCAAACGCCCGCCGCAAGGCACCAAAGGGGCGAAGGCTGCACGCCACTCGATACTTGAAAGTTGAAAGTACGCGGACACGTCCGCCATCAACGCCTTGGACGAAGTACACTATCTACCTGACGACCGACAGTATACACGTCGGGACTACCTACTCCGTACACGGCGGGCAGGCTTCAAACTTGTCGGTCCCGATGCGTCTTCCATGGCTTATTTTAGCAGTCTCCATTAGCCGTTTCGTGGCTCGGTCTAGAAGGGCAAATTGAAGGGAGCTAACGGCGCCGTTTGCGGCACCAAAGGCTTGTGCCCTAGCAACAACAACGAGAAAATGAGGATGACGAAGACAGCGGCCGTATTCTCAAGCGCGCTTTCGACTTCAGGGACGAGGCCAAGATGGAGCTGCAGTCTACAACCCCTAATGGATCTCCATTCAGGAAAGGCTCCGTTGCAAGCACGTATCAAAACTCGATGGCATGATCGGATGTCGTGTTACAGCGTCTTTCCGGTGCCAAACCCATTGGGCCTGCCCCTCGTCTCCAACAATAGTGTGGAGAATAAGCAAACAACACCAAGATAATCACCAAAGGCGATCCAACGAAGAGGCGGCTGGTCAGCTGATCGCACCGTCATGCTGAACATGTTACACCCAATTTCCAGTGGATCGTGAAATGTAGTCTGCAGCTCTGTTTTTCTTCTTTCTCCAGCTCCCGGTCTTGAGGGGAGGCTCGGACAAGCCGTACTGGATCGTTTGTTGGTGACTCGCGGTAGAGCAGCTCTGTACTGCTGATCTCAATGCCCAACGCCCACCTTTGGGAATAAGTCACCACGCCAGTGCGACTCCACGGAATCGAAAAACGGAGTACAGGTAATCGCACACGGCTACGCCTGTATGATCCTGAGTAGTGAGGATCTGTACTCCGTACTGATACATATTCCACGGCATGCGGGCCCAGAGCGTTGGAACCCGCATCTCTAGCGATCCTATTTAGGTACTGTGGCTCCCGAGTCACTGGTCCGGATGTCTTCCAGCTGCGATTTTACGAGTCAAGCACCGACAGGCAACATACAGCACCGATGGAGAACAGTGACTTATAGTTCGGTTGATCTTTGGGCTGCGTCTCTTCGGCAGTCATCTTTGCTTGGCCGAATCAGTCTACCACGCGTATCTGGCCCACGTAGGCCTGATCCAGCAGTATTCAGACAAGAAGATACGAGTTCATCGCGATGTCTGCGAAAAAGAATGGATCATTTGGCAAACTGTCCGCGATCTGCAACGGAGAAAGGCAGATAACCTCACTAATAACCTTAGTGACCCTCCCATCGCTCATACCATCTCTTGGCCGTCACATCTCAAGTGTGTCCTGGCCGCCGTGCCCGGCTTGCAGATCCGGAGTTCCGCGGCTTCCACCGCCATGCGATGTCGTTGCTAGGCCACAAAGAATCATGACTAACACGATGCACAAGTCACACTGTCCGTGCCATGGGGGAGCAATGTATAGACAATTCAACGTTCTCTCGCGTTTGCTCTCTTAGCCCGCGCGGCCTGGATAAGGATGATGGGTTCACCGTTCGGGCACCACCAGGACATGCCTTGGAGGCCTATGAAAAGGCATAATCCATCATAATCAACGACCTTGTTATTTTGCGAACCGGCTGGTCTTCGAGGATGAACCCCCACTCCAGGGTCTGGGCATTGACCAATGACTCTCGTCCGGGGGCCTGACACCATCATGCCGTCCGTCCTCCGGAATCTTTGGCATCACCATCGTACAGTACTATGCCGCCGCAAACCCCTTCAGTCATACAACTGGCACATATTGGCCCCCTTTAACCCTAGGAAATCGGGCCAAGGACCTGTTCGACTATCTGCATGTTGCAAACGAGTGTCACCCCATCTCGATTGCCCCGGCAAGCAATCGTCCGAGAGCAAATCATCCGGTCCCCCTCTTCCAGGGTAGGAAACGCAACAAAGCCTCTCCGTGGCCACCGAGTGCGCGATGCTTGTCAATGCTTGCTCATCCAAAAAATCAGCTATGACCAGCTCTAACCACCGGCACCGGGCGACCCTGTCAAGGCTCTTCGGATTTCGATGAGCTCGAGACTCCGCCAACCCAGCTTCTTGGGTTGGCCCCATGTCTCTCCTGTGAACAGTGCCTCTCTCCGTCAGCACTGCCAGAACCCTTTTCCAGGTCGGTGCCACAAGTGCTCCGTATCAGTCAAGCAAATGTTTTGCTCCACTAAGCGCTATCAACAATTGCAGCACGCACCATTGCAGGCGCAAAGCGTTGGTTCGACGCGTCGGCGTGGCGACGCTGTACGCGGACCACAAACGATACCCTCATCGCGTTTGTCACCGGTTCGGTTGTCCTTGGACACGCTCCCTCCGTACAGATGTACCTCGGCCAGTGCCCGGTTCAATAAGCGCGGCATTATGTTCTCCCAGTACTCCTCGGGCTCCATCGACGCTGCTTCCGATAGCATATCAGTGACATATGTGAGATATAGGCCCCCCGGCGAGTACTCCGCTGAGTGGTTGCAGTAGACGCAACACCCGCCCTCTCGTTCGCGATGGTCTCTGGGGGTTCACCAAGTGTCAGCGGGCCGCGGGGTAATAGCACGTGTCGGCGACGGTGCAACCTCGCCCGTCACACCGTCTTTCGTTATCTCGTCACTCTGTCAAACAGACGACGCGACTAAGCATTGTCAAGACCTTATTGAACATGTAGTAATAAACCTCATCGTGCCTTGGAGGTTCAAGATCCACCAGCACATCGACTGTTGCAACCCATGGGCAGAAAAGTGGCGGGCAGTTCACCCAGTTCTCCCCCCCCCCCCCTCCCCAGGGCTGGCTGGTCCTGGGGTTGCAGTGGCAGTGGGATGGCACACAAGAAATGCCAAGACAAGGAAGTGAATAAAGGCCCAGCCGACCACGCGAGCTGAGGCATGGGGGATGCGTCAATCTGCCGCCGTGGGATTGATTGAGGGTATATGCCAATGCCCATTACCCACGGCTTTTTTACTGCCTTTCTGCCCATGACTTAATAAGCTGGCCGGTTCATACTATAGACCCGCCTCCATGAACTCAAAACAAGAATACCAGTCAAGTGGCGGGCGACTGATGATGCTGGAGACGAGAGTGGATGCGCTGTGAAGCTATATTCGGCAGATCGTCCTGTTAGGGCCATGGGCATCAACAGCCTGGCGAGTCTACGGAGTACTTTGTAATACGCGAGAGACCGCAAGCGATGTGATGTGATGGCGGGTAGGTCACCGGTCTCAATCCACCCGCTTTTCCTCCCGCTTTGACAGCGGCCCTCTCTATTCCCAGTTCCCACCGTCCGCCTTGTCTCAACCGCCTGCTCATTGCAGGTATTTACCGGCATCACATATGCAAGCTAGATATTGCAGGCGTGTTCGACGGTGGACTACCTGGACCTGGAACCCGCCTGTGCCCCACTGAGCACTATAATTACTTCCCTCACTTTTGTCCTGAATCACATGCAGGTCTTTTCGAAAAGAGACAAGATGGATTTGGATGGAGACGTGCCAGAGAAAGAGGAGTTTTTAAGAGGGTGAAAGAAATAAGAGGGGCGCGCTTCTGCAGACTGCACGAGTGAAATTAAGGTTGAGTCTATTGCGAGAGGGTATTAGGCGCGCCTCGCGGGCAATCCCCGTTGTCTCTCTGTCTCGCAGCTTCACCGCCATTGTCTCAGAGTCACGTTGGACAGAAGCGATACAGTAGTGTAGCAAAGGAGGAAACATACTCCATCATCCCGCTGCGGAGCTGTTTCCTTCCTCTCTTTTGTCATTCGCTGCATCGTCTGAGCAAGTTTAAACGTCACAGGGACACAGTATATCTTTGAATCCCGATTGGGAAGGCCACAGAGAGATTTCCCCAAGGCGGAGTAACTAGAGGTGAGTTGCAGACTGCATCTGGTCTGGATTGAGATGTGATCGGCGAAGGAATGCAGGTAAGTTAATAGGTTTTTTTTGGTTTTGCCTGGATAGTTAGAGCGAGTATTGATCACCTTGCCTTAGTTTATGGATGCGTGATGTGCAGAATTACTGTTTTGGGGTATGAAGTTGTGGGGTTTAACTGCCGAAGTATTGGCGGGAGCCTCCGATGGAGAGCGGGATGTTGTCCGTGAGGCGGTTGAGTGAGGTCTAGACTTTTGAGGTGCGTTGGTTCTTGACGGCGCGGTGGTTGGCATGTGTGTGAGTTGTCGTGATCGTCTGGTTCGTTTCCTCTTGGGAAGTACGTGGTTTGCCGTGGAGTTGATCGCCGGGGTATGTGCTCTGGTTTCTGTGCAGCTCTTATTTAGAACGTCGTCGTTAGCTTGATATCTACCATAGATATTGAGTAGATCGTCTTAGGTATACCTGACCGTTCAAGATCAAGAATAGGCTCTTCACAGTGTATTGTTGTTCTGAATTGTGAATCTGGTGTCGTTTTTTTAAGCTGCTAATCACGCATCGAAAACTGTGATGTATGGTCCAGCCCTTGGCCCTCATCGAGTCGGCTTCACAAAGTAAATAAGGCCCCGGTTCTTTTCCCTTGATATTCAATTTTGCACTCGGCATGGCAAGGCACCGAGGGACATAGAATGCTGACAGCTATGTTCCAGCACTGGTCAATGTAGATGCTCAACTCGTCGCCATTGTTGGAATCCTTGACGAGTTGATACAGGGCTTTCCTAAAGCTGCTACGTCGTCAAGTCACGAGAAATCACCAGAAATCTGCGCCAAAGTTGCTTGCATGTCATCCAGTCTCACAAGTATTTTGATGTGTGACAAAAGCAACAGTTGCAGCAACTCCTGCACAGAGAACGCCAGCATTTCAAAGTCTACGCTCTTGCCTGTTGTCCATACTTGTCCACACTATTCAGCCATAGCATCTTCCTGTCTGAACTCATCATTTGACGTCCTTGGCGTATCTTCTTCATCCTCAACGTCGATTCCTCGGTCGTAGTCGAAGAAGTCTCTTTCGTCGAGCCCTTTCCAAGCAAACCCATAGTCTTCCAACTCGCTCCACAAGTCGTCGTCATCCACGGTCCAATCGCGGTATTCTCTCAGCATGTTCGCGGCAACCAAATGTCCTTGTTGCTCTGCAAATTTGATTGCTCGCATGTATTGCAATCGACCTTTCCCGCCTGTTTCGGCTCCCTCACTTAAGAGAAGCTGGATCATATCTATCCTCCCATGCTCAGCCGCGCCTTCCAGTGCAGTTCGTCCGGATTCGGGAGCACGAGGCGCGTCAACGTCAGCTCCCATATCTATCAACATCTTTGCGATTCCAATTCGTCCTGTGATGGCCGCTAGCTGCAGAGCCGTGGCACCGGCGTGGTCTGCGGCCGGTGCGTTGATATCAGCGCCTGCGGCGAGGAGAAGATCGATTTTAGTGAGGTTTCCGTCTTCAACCGCCTGCTGCAACGGGGTTCTTCCTCTCTCCAAAATCATGTAAATCTTACAGAAATCTTCAATCTCCACGGGTTTTAGCCTTCTGTTGCTCTTGACAAGAAATAACATGCTCTTGTCCTTTTGCTGTTCTGGTCGAATGTCGGACTCGCTCGAGAAGAGTCGAATTTCGAGAGTCTCCTCGCTATCGATGTTGAGGATAACTTGAATCAAGTGTTCCCAAGAGCGGTATCCAAGTTCTTCGAGCTTCGCGTTGAACTTTGTTGACTCAACTATGAACAAGAGTGGCTCAGTGACTACGGTATGCTTGTCATGCCAGAATGGTAGATGTCTCAGTCCTTCTGTCCATTCATTGAGAGCGTTCCAAATTGTTTTACTCGAAGGACTGACTGCTGAAAGTGGCATTCCGATGTGGCCGCAGAGCATTCTGAGTGCTTGCATTTCGCCTTTGAAGACAGCTAAGCCGATGGCTGTTCCTTCCAAAAGTGACGGGCATTCAATGTTTTGGCGGTTTTGCAAAAGCCTCTGGAGAAATTTCGTACATTTGTGCTCTGACGCGAAGAGAACAGCAGCACAAAGGGCGCCTCCGTCGTACGCTTCTGGACTTCTCTTGAACATGTATTGTACCATGTCATTGAAGCCGGACAGAAAAGCCGCCTCCAGCAAAGAAACGGCACTCTTGAGCTGGCAGGATCTCTCAACGTCGTGTCGTTCTATAGCTTCAACCAGACTGCAGTTGTTGAGGGCCATTGCTAGTTGAACCTCATTACCCATCAAACAAGCGCCAGCGCCTAAAAGTACAATACAGGCACGGACACCTTTGGCTCTTATATCTTCTGCTTGGTCTCCTTTCAAAAATCTCCCTACAGCTTTTTTTGACGTTGACATTACGGCTTGTAGCGGTGTGTTTCCATCAAAACCCCACCAGTCAACGTAGGCGTGGTCTTTTAGAGCAACCTCAATTAGACCAAACTCGCGAACTTCGAGAGAGCCGTAGTAAATGGCCCATTCGGGCATTCTGGCCCCATTTTGGGCCAGATAGTTGTATGTTGTGTTGTCCCAATGGCCCCGTAAGATCGCAGCGCCCGCTGGATTCATGAAGCAATTCCCCAACCGGCCAACACCCTCTCTCAATACCTTGCGGTATTGGCTTGGGCAGCAGGTAATCCACGAACAGCTGTCAGGATTGACGGCGAAGCTTGCATTGAGATCAGCCCCATGACGATGCAGAAGTTGGACCACTTCATCGTTTTGTCCGAAGGCCGCGAAGGTCAGAGGAGTTGGAGCCTCGTTCGATAAGTTAGGTCCGTGAACCGACGAGCCATGACTGAGAAGCCATCTACAGACGTTGGGGAAGCCAAACGCTGCCGCCATGTGCAGGGAAGTGATGCCTTCACTCTCAGCTCCAACGACATCGCAGCCAATGCTGTGGAGGAAGTCCAGCACAGCAAGGTGACCACTCGACGCAGCATTCATGATAACGTCGACCTTGATAAAATCCGGTCGTGGTACATATGGGTTGATCGACTGTGCGCGGTCCAGTAGATGCTCAACAGTTTTCTTTGCTCTCGCCTCGTCTAAGATGCCAGCTGCGCAACCGAGCACGCTGACTTTCCTGGAGAAAGGAAGCCTGAGGCCGTCGTTGTCGCCCGATGAACAGTACAAAACGTTGGCTCCACGTTGTACGAGTATATCGATCAGAGAAATAGTACCATGCCGAGTGACTGCCATCAAAGATGAAGGTCGATCTCCATCTATTGATTCGTCTTGAGAGAGGCCGAAATCTACGAGGCGCTTGAAGACTTCAGTCGCCATAGGGTCGATTTCATCATCGTTGTAGGCATCGAGACACTCTGAATCGTCCAGAAAGCCACTGAACCTCTCATATGAGAGGCTGGGGTCGGCACCAGAATCCAATAGCTGAAGTGCAAGTCGTGATTCATGCGATCTAACTGCCACTTTCAACGGCGTGAGCGCCTCGCCGAAAACTTTGATCGGTGTGTTCGGAGATTGTCCCAAGGACAGCAACCACTGCACAACCCTCTTGGCTCTTGCTACCTCATGGGCGTCATAATCGTCCCAGGATAATTGATCCATTGTAGAAAGTGCGATCTGGAAGAGCTTCTCAATAAATGCGCTTATTGTTGGGCTTGATGTCTTTCCTGTTGCAAGGTTCAAATTCATGATGCCAGAAGTTTCGAGCACATTGACAGTCCAGAACCAACGAGATAAGTCGCCCTCATCGCTCGTACCATTCTCCATGTTGTTAGAGATCCGGTAGATAAGGAATTTGTGGTATTCGTGTATCGTCGTTTGGCTCGGTGCTTTGAGTAGAGCTTGTGCGAGACCAGTGTTCTCGCCCTCTTCTGCCTCGGGCATCATCGAACCAAGTTGAGCGGCGAGAAGCAGGACATTTGACTTGTTACTTGATTCTGGCATATCCAAGATGCCCCACACGTCAAGATCTCCGAGAGAATTGGAAAAATTGCGCTCAGTATCAATTCGCATGCGTGTTCCGAAATCTTGCGGCACTATACGAAGTCTGAGCGAAGTGAACACCATGCTGGGTTCTGAGTCTCCTTACGTTGTGGGTAAATGGACTGAAATTGAAGCCAGGGAAGACTCCTCGACCAGGCAAACGTCATTGGGAAGGATACCGGCGTGCAGACCGAGATGTTCAGCTCTGGAGGTGTACGAGGACTTGAGTTTTCTGCATATAACAGGTTCAGTAAAAATAGGTGTGATTAGTAGGAAGCTCTTACCTCTCTGATAACTTGCGAAAGAAACTCGCTTATATCGTCCTCTTTCTTTCTTGACTTTGGCCGGCATAATGATCTTACCATCATGGATAATTTCGCTGAGTTTGCCTTGCTTTTCCCGCATGGAAAGGCGGCCGTCAACGAATTGCCACAGCATCTCGGTCTTGTTCTTTTGGATTCTCCTACGGAGACCCCAGACCTTCAACTTGTACTCAAGCTGCGATTTCCTAAAACGTGTGTTGTGAGAAACTGAAGATGGGGAAACCACCGTGTTAACTTACGTTACAGGAAAGCCATCTTCTTCGAGCTTTCGCATGATCTCGTTGAAAGAAGCTGACTCGTTCAGGAACAAGTGCTTGATTTCAGCTCGATGCTGGAGCCACTCTTCGTCCGAATAACGCTTCCGAGAGGATGCCATTATGGTAACAAGCTGAGATTTGTTGCTTAATTTGATATCGACAAATAGCGGTCTCTTGACTGTCAGTAATTTCTGTTGGAAAATCTGATCGCGGATAGAGCAGGTGATTTATAGGAAAAAAGTAAAGCGTGGGAGACAGAGTCTTGTCACGCAGCTTGGGATGACTGCGCCATGGGGCTCTCATCATAATTGGCGGAAGCCGATATCTGAAAAGCGCTTGAAGCTGGCAGCCTCAACAAGGTGTCATTGGCCAGAGCCGAAGTCTGAAAACCCATCATTGGTGTGTAC
This sequence comes from Colletotrichum costaricense, assembly GCF_030867565.1. Lineage (NCBI taxonomy): Eukaryota > Fungi > Ascomycota > Sordariomycetes > Glomerellales > Glomerellaceae > Colletotrichum > Colletotrichum costaricense. The sequence continues at coordinate 3,114,844 of NW_026848232.1, read as the reverse complement.
GCCAACCGGTCCGCATTGTGCATATGCACCAACAGTCCGACGTGGACTTGGCCCCGTAACAAGAATAATTGGCTGGAGCCAATGTCTGAACACGGTCCCGTAGCTTCATGTTACACATGGAACAAATCGTGGCAGTGGAAAGCCTTACGTCTATTAGAGAGGATATCCTTCAGATTAACTCATTGGCCCAAACCAAAGTCTGAAAACATGGTGCTTGTAGTTGGATACGCCTGGTATGCACAAGCCCTCCGACGACATACGAAAGTCTCAAAAGTCCAAAGAACTATGGTGTTCTATTCGTCGGCACCAGAGTCTGAAAGTCTAGCTCAGTCAAAGTGCCAGGGCTGCATTCTACCTTAAATGTAGATCGAGGAACGAAGATATCATGACCCATGATTTCGAACATAAGAAGACGCCGTAGGGAGAGCTCGACGACGCCCTTCACATACTGTCTCTGACTCTTCTACCTCTATACATTTCATATTCAGCTATTGGTCTGACACAAGCTTTTCTGCTGCCTCGACCCGCGCATTCTAAGACCAGAACTTTTATACCACAAGTCAAGCTATGCAGATGACCCTCGAAGCCATTATTGGTATTGTAGCCCTGTTTGTAGGGTTACCACCTACATGTTTTATCCTCTGGAAAACTTGCATTCGCAAGGGACAAAAGCCGAGGCACGGTAAGAACAGCAGGAACCCGATGCCCTGACTTAATTCATGCTAATATGAGACGAACCAGCTATAATCCCATTACACCGACGTCACACGATCGCTCAAAACCACTCTCTTCATTACGAGCAACCACAATGGCCAGCACCTAGCTCCATCTGGAGATCTCGGACGATCGTTGCCTTCGAAACAGAAATGAACAGGTATCCCAGTGACGAGCCTCCCTCTCGACAGAGCTGGCCAGCTGATGCCTTTATCACATGCCACTTGGGAGGCCATCATGCTTAAATTATGGGAAGCAAGGTGCAAGATACCTTTAAACATGTGGACCATCTCCTCCGCCAGATGTAGATATGAAGGACGTGGCCCACATTCGCTCGTCATTGTACTTTTGTATTTGAACCATACAAGCGGCGATTCTATAGAACGGAGTGAAGATAGGTGAGAATGGCAAAAGAAACACATGTACTTGTACCTAGAACATATGGAATTCATAACCCCGAAAAAGCAAAAGATTTCATAGCACAACCTGGTTTCGATCCAGGGACCTCTGGGTTATGAGCCCAGCGCTCTACCCCTGAGCTATTGTGCTTGTATTAGTGCTTGTTGATGACGACCCCCTCACTGTTTCTGTTCAAGAAGGGCAGGTGTGGGGAGTGAGTCATTCTCGTGTGAATTCTTTTTTGGCCTCATCTCCGCTGTGGAAACGTAGAACTCAAAGCCGAAAGGGTTGGCGACGAGGACGGAGACGGGATGGGGCGGACGGAAGAGAGGGTCTCGTGAGATCGCATCGTGTGAGGCCAAAAAAGCGTTCGCCGGGGGTATCGCCCCCACTTCCTCCACCCGTTGAGCCGTGAGCCGGAAATCCCCCGGACAGATTTCAACGACATGGTTAGATAGTATTACAACAGACGCTTCTTAATCATCGAACCCCTCAAACTCATCGTCCTTCCCGCCAGCTGCCGCCTTGGCCTGGTTCTTTTTCCTAATCTCCGCAATCATCTCATTCAGCTCCATCGCCTTGATCTTCTCCTCTTCCGTCATGGTCGACATCCGCTCGGCCTCCCTCTTGCGTCTCCTCTTATCGCGGCGTTCCACCCTCACATCGTCCCTCTCCGTCTGCTTGCTCCACGCCTCGTTGGTCTTGCGCTTGCGCTTCACCTCGTCCGCGGCAGCCGCCTTCTCGCCGTTGCGCTCCGCCTCTGCCGCTGCTAATCTCGCTGCCTCCCTCGTCTTGTCCTTGTAGGTGAAGTTCTCCCAGTCAAAGTCCTCATTGCCGAGCCACTTGTCTCCCTCCCAGTTCTTCGTCTCGGGCATGCGCGGCAGACGGAGGAGACCCCATGCTTTTCCGAGGTCGGCCCAGTCGAGGTCCTTGACGCGGAAGATGGAGGTCGTCAGGTGAGCGTTGTAGCTGCGCACCCAGCTCACAAAGGCTCGTTGCGCCTTGTCGTGATAGGCGCGGTCGCTGCGGAGGACGTCGCGGAACTTTTCTGACGCCTCGTTGGCTTCCTCTTCGGTGATGGTGATTTCGGGTTTCGTCAGGGGGAAGATGGGTGTCTTGCGGACTTCGAGGAAAGGAATGTAGTCTTCCTCGTGACCGGGCTGCAGGAAGACGACTGACAATCCCTTTCTGCCTGCTCTTCCGGCACGTCCACTCCTGTGGATGAAGACCTTGGGATCTGAAGGAGGATCAACCTGGCAGACAAAGTCTACTTGTGGAATATCGAGACCTCTCGCTGCAATATCTGTGCACAGCAATACGGATGGCGAAACCGAGTTGACAAACTTGTTGAAACTCTTCTCTCTTGCCTTGGGGGGGAGTTTTCCGTGTAGGGGAACGAGTGTGAAGCCTTCCGGCATGATGGTGGGCAGAACGTGCTGGAAATAGTCGACGGCAGCGCAAGAAGACAAGAAGACGATGCTGCGCTGTGGTCGTGGATTGAGGTTCTCGAGAATCTTGCTGAGCGCCGGGAGCTTCTGGCTCGCTGGTGTAACCAGGTAAGACATTTGCAGACTGATTGGTGTTTTCCGATCCTCAATGATTCCTCCATCCCTCAAACTCTTCACGCGTACGGCAATCTTGACCGGGTTCCTCAGACCGACGGTGATAATCTGTGACACTGCCTCTGAGACTGAAGCACTGAACAAGCCTGTTCTCCTCTGCTTCGGCAAGTATCCCAGAATCCTCTGAATATCCTGCTTGAAACCCATATCCAGCAGACGATCCGCCTCGTCGAGAACCAGCATTTCGAAAGTGGAAGATGTGCAGTGGACATGCGGAGACGCGAGAAGCTCAACAAGTCTTCCCGGTGTCGAGACCAAGATATTGGGCGCATGTCTGACGAAGTAGCTGAGATCTTGCTGTGTGGTGGTCACTCCGCCGACGAGCAGCTGAGGAACGACGACCGGCACCGTCGTGTCGGGGCGCTTTTCGTCTTCTTTGAGGTGGGGCAGTATCTCGGCGGACGGGGGGTGGAAGCCGGCGAGGGACTGGAGAACGGCATGGATCTGGATGGCAAGTTCGCGGGTCGGGGAGACGATGATGGAGAAGACATGGCCGCGCTTCGTCGGTTCGGAGAGGCGCATGAGCTTTTGTACGATCGGGAGGAGGAAGGCGAGCGTTTTACCACTGCCGGTGACAGCCTGGGATAGTCAGTATTCCAAGCTGCTAGTATGGTCAGTTTTGTCCTTACCTCGACTACAACATCCTTGTTTCCGAGGAACTGCGGCAGACAAGCTGCTTGTACGGGCGTCATGCGCTGGAAGCCTTGGCTGGACACGAAGTCGAGGATCCATCTGGGCGAATATTAGTTGGATGCGCAAGTAGAAGCAGTGACACGGGATCGTACTCAGCCAAGGGAGGGGTGAGGCCTCTCCAGGCCCTAGGGTCCTTCTTCTTCTCTTCGGGCGCCATGGTTCAATTGGTCTGGGACAAATATCGAAAGGATGTCAGGCACACCGAGGATTTGCGCTGCATGCGACTTCAATGAGGCCGTCCGAGCTGGAGGGGCTTGATTTCCAGAAACTTTTTTCGTTATCGTTATCGATACGGCATCAAGTGCTGTCTTATCTTATCTTCTCTCTTATCGACCGAGAAGTGAGTGGGTGTGCTCACGTGGGGCGGTGACAGCATTCGAGGCCTCCTTGGCGCCATGTCTCTGTCCGACCGCCCACGGACAAAGCCAGTGATATCATCCCGATTGACCCCCAACCGTCCTCAGCCACTCGCCTTGACATCTCGCCCAAAACTTTCAGCCCGTTTTTGCAGTTGAGCGGTCTGGAAAACAAGGAAGACGCAGAATGGCATGTCTTTTGACACTTTGTGCACGTACCGAGTACAGGCAGCCTACATAAGGCAGCTCGGCAGCGGAGAGACGGGATGAAGTGCATCCACCGGTCGAACCCACCCGGCGCGTGCAGAGAAGAGGAGCCACGCCTGAGAAGGACATGGAACTGGCGGGACGGCCGGAGATGGCTTCACATGCTTGCAGCAGTAAACGGCGTAGCGCAACCCACTGAGGAGGAAACGAGAAAAAAAAAATCACCGCAGATTGAATCGTGCCCTTGAGAAAACCCCCTGCCAAATGGACTTGGAGTGAAGCGGTGCGCCCGACAGGCCGGCCATTCCTGGGTAGTCGCGTGCACCGGACATTTTGGAGTGGGATTCGGGGCGCTGGTCATTCGGCCCTCGGCACACTGTGCTGCGGTTTGTTCAGACTGTGGTTCACCCTGAGAGCCGTCTTTGGATGACCCTTGACTTTTGCTTGTGCTAACATCTCATGAGAACCGTAATGGTTGATTGTTTAATCTCCATGTTGAAAATGGATGAATGAGAAACGGGAATTGCATTTCAACATCCCCAAGGGTTCCTAGAGATGTACCCAACGTACCTACCTCGATGACTACAACGAGGTAATGAGTACCTCAACCTTGAGAGGCTCTGCCTTACTAAGGTTCTTCGGTTCTACCTTGCAAAGTTCGAGTGCAAAGATAAGACGGCTTACCAAAGCAACAGTGCGGCCGGTCTCCAAACACCGTTTAGATACGTCGCTGCAAGTACTCGGTACCTTGGCCCGCGAAAAATCCTCTCTCCCAGTCCCCAGGAATCGGCAGACTCGCAGCACAACAAGACACCGACGATCCGGTCCAAACACCTCGTCCTTAAACACATGTCACGCTGCCTGCTGACCGACCGCATGTCTCCGTGGTCTTCTTCCCCCCCGTACCAACCCGGCTCAACATGCGGCGGAGTTGCTCTCTGCTGCATTCTCAAACATCACCCTGGATCCAATAGCCCAACCAGCCTCCATCCTCCAACCCCAGGCCCAGCAGCATAGCCATCAAAGGAATACCGGTAATCGCTGTTCACCGGCAGCACCCTTTGCCATCTACGACACCCACGCCCGCGCCGACTCCGCCTCCGTCTCTCCCGCCTTGGACCCCCACGACTCCCGTTTATCTAGAAGAGACAAACATCTCCACTCCTCACTCTGGCCGCTGAGACGACTCTTGTTCCCCTTTCAACGCCTCTTTACGGGAGCTGTCGTTTGTCCTGCACTCCCGCCCTTCCCTTACAACATGTCGTCCGTCCGCGCCATACCCTCCACCCCGCGGGTTATCTCCCCGAGCCCGACACCTTCAGAGATTGATGCAGCGTCACAAGATAACTACTTTGGCCCGGTGACGAGGTCTGCGGCGAAGAAGCGGCGAACAACGCCCCAGCCGCTGGAGGAGCGGGCAGAAGAGGATGACTACGAGCCATCGACAATGCGCAGATCGCGCACGAGAAGTCGATCACCCATCGAGTCCCGCCGAATCACGCCCATGACCACGGTCAAGTCGCAGAGCAAGAGAGGCAAATCGCCCATCATCCCGAGCGAACCGATCACGGAAGAAGTCACCGCCAATGGCGAAGCGAACGGCAAAGTCAAAGCTACGACGGCCAACGGCCACCTGGCCCCTCCCTCTGCCGCTCCTACGGGATGGAGTTGGCGCGATTTCAGTCGAAGCCCCAGTCCGCTGGGCTTGATACCGATTCACAGAAAGTGGCGGACCTTTGTACACAAGCACGAGGTGCCCAGAAAGATCTTGCACGTTTCGATCGGGTTCTTCACTTTGTGGCTCTACGTATCGGGTATCCAGACAAGCTCAGTCGCACCGTGGCTCTTTGCTGCGCTGATGCCCATTACGACCGCCGACTACCTCCGTCACAACTACGCCTCCTTCAACCGATTCTACGTCTCGGTCCTCGGCGCGCTGATGCGCGAGAGCGAATACGCCGGATGGAACGGAGTCATCTTCTACCTGCTTGGCGCGTGGATCTCGATGCGCTTCATGCCCAAGGACGTCGGTGTGATGGCCATCCTCCTGCTCAGCTGGTGCGATACCGCCGCCAGCACCTTTGGCCGCATGTACGGCGCTTATACCCCGCGCATCCGCCGCGGCAAGTCGCTTGCAGGCTCCACAGCCGCATTCCTTGTCGGCATCGCCTCTTCATACTTCTTCTGGGGATGGCTCGCACCGAGAACGGGTCCTTTCCCCGGCGACGAGAATTATCCCTTCATGTTCACGGGAGCACTGCATCTACCCCGCACCATCGCAAGCGCCGTGGGGCTTTCAGACGCTCAGGCTACCATCACCGGACCGCTAGCGCTCGGAGTCATGGGTCTGTGGTCTGGATTTGTGGCGGCCGCCAGTGAGGTGGTAGACATTTTCGGTTGGGACGATAACTTGACGATCCCGGTCCTCAGCGGGGCTGGTATTTGGGGATTCCTCAAAATCTTTGGCTAGAAGGCGGAACTCATGGGCCGGCGGGGGAAACTAGACGGGCGGAAAAGAACTTTGACTAGCTCACCGACGGCTGCTAGTACACCAAACGGCAATCAGTATCAAGAAGAGAGAGATGGGAGAGTCGGTGGTTGGGAAAAAACGGCGCGTCTTCTGCCTCGTATAAACGGCTGGCAATGGCGTTCTACTTTGCATGATTAATCGGCGTTCATATCGTGTCCACTGGGATAAGAGGTAGGGGATGGGCGCGGGGCAAGGCATGGTATGGTATGGCAATGGCATGCGAGGACGGCCGGGACGAGGAAACATACCATCATCACGACAACGACGGGGTATCTCGTCCACCAAGTTTGTACACTTTTTCCATTTTTTGTTTGATGCGAATACAGGAACGGGAAACACCAGGTACGGAATTAAAGGAAACGTACAGAGGGGACCTGACGTCCCAAAGCCACGGGTATATAATAGTTAGCTGCTATTACAAGATAACGATAAAATCAATCAGAACTTTCCCCCTTCTTACACTTATTTTAGCCCTGCTGGCTTGGCTTTCCGTCCCCCTCCCTCATCGTCTCCGTCTCCGTTCGACCCCTCACTTTTTTTCACCCATCTGACATGCATCTTTTCTCGCGCGATGATACCGAGTACAAGGACAAGGCCCCGAAGAAGGAGGTTTCTTGTCAAAAAGTATTGGGGAACCATCTGAGCGGTCAAACATCGTCGCTGCCTTAGCGTCCTGGGAACGGCACAGAAAAAGGATTGACCTCCTTGTTCCGACTTGTGAGTTTGAGCTTTGCGTCTTGGCCTCCCAACTTGAAGTCGCAGAAGCAGCGAGAGAATGGTGGGTGGGTGTCTGTGTGCGTGAGATTAGCCCTATCTATGAGTAGATGAGTATGGTGATATGTGACTTTCTATGATCATCGTCACATCGCGCTTTCGTCACACTGCGGGCAAAAGTATCACTAGCAAAGGAGCAAATATATCATCATCATCATGATACCAAAATGGCCCCATGTCGGAGCTGGGGCTCGAGGAAAGACTGGGCTGACGGCCTGGCCTGTTTGACGCGGGCAGCTGCGTGGGCTGGGTGATGTCGTGCAGCTTTCGGGTCTTTCGTTCACAGGTGCTTGTTGTGCTTTTGCCTTGCCTTTGCCTTGCCTTTGCCTTGTCATCCTCACCGAGTGGCATGTTAGGCTCAGCCATTGGCATATTTTCCGAGGTATCATGAGCACAGCATACGAGCAGCGTGGTTTTTGGAGTTCTACAACAAGCGAAATAAATATACGAGGCGGGATTGACGGGCGACACGACACGAGAGCGAGCTTCAGGCGTGTGTGAGAGGGAGCTGCGTGAGACGTTGGGGATTGCGCGGATACAAGCGGTTTGGGAGGAAACGCACAACACATCACACACCTAAAAGTTTTTGAACCGTCGGTCTGATTTTAGATTGACCTTGCACAACGGTCGATCCGTGCAGGATACAGAAAACCATGCGGTACTGCGGTACTGCGGTGCCGGCGCTGCGCTGTGCTTCCCCTTCTTCTCATTCTCGCTCTTATGCTACATCACCCAACCTTAGTTACATACAGAAGGCGTTTGCGTGGCTGTATTCTGCATCTTCAAGTTTTCACACTTGTGTTGTGCACATAAGGCTTGAACCCATTTCTATGGCGGGAAAAAAATATTGGCTTGGGCTGAGAATGAGTGATTTGATTAGAGAATTGTGTGTCCGCGGCTGACAGGTGAGAAAAGCGTGAGAGTTGGGAGATGCAGAGGGGCCTGCGAGTGTATCTGCAGGATGGGCGATGGCTCGCGGATGGCGTCGATGGGAGGCGAGTGAGTAGTGACATGGGCACTGGGGATTGGGGAGATACGACGACAATGTAACGTCGACTGATCTCGGAAAAATCATTGGGAGCAAATCGAGGAAAGGTGTTGATTGGGAGTTGGCAGCTCGCCCTTCTTCTCTTTCAAGTCATGGACCAACGGCTCGTTATCCAGTAAGGTGGTGCCCCATCATCAAGCAGCCCTGTTTGACTGCATCTGCATCTCCGCTCCTCACGTTTCCTGGTTCATGCCATGGCATGTTACCGTGCAGCATGGGAAGGGCAGGAGGGCAAAATCAAAAGCCAGCGATGGTCTCGGATAGGTGAGAGACGGATGTGCGATGTTGCGTGTAGCTTGTCCCACCACCACACCTCTCGTGTGTCTGTCTCTTTGAGATACGCCTTTTTCCCATGTGGCCGTCACCCGACCCCCTGGAAGACATGACATATCCATACCTTACCCCATTGCTGTAAGAGGGGAGCAAGGGAGCAAGGGGCACCGGCGATTGCGGTGTTGGTTCGGAGTCCCGTGTTCAACTTTTGGAGTTTACAATGTCACCCTCTTTTTCCTTTGCAACTCGGGGGTTTGAAAAGTCTCAAAAAAGTCCGAAAAAAAAAGAATCTAGAAGCGCAATGGTTCAAGAAAAGTGAAAAAAAAAGAAGGTTTGGTGGGCACGTTTTCCGTGGCACAGACCGTTTTCTCGTTTCACCCGTCAGATCAGCGGTCGTCACCGCTCAGTCTCATCTCACGTAGTCTTCTCAGTGAGATTCCTCTACTCTCAGTCTCACATCAACTTCACACTCTACGCCCGTTACTACACACAAGCGCCCAAACCCGAACGGAAGCTCGGAATCGGTGACGGACGAGGGCGGGAAATTCACCTCTCGGTGGTCAGTGCCTGCGGTTCCTCTTCCGATTCACTCAGAAACCTTTTTGGTGGCGTACACCAGACGGAGGATGGAGGGGGTTCGAGCCTCATAACCGAAGCATTGGCTCTCTTACACAGTACACTTACTCTACCACTTACCCAGTCATCCCCCATGCAAACCCCAAAGCCCCCGTGTCCATCACCAGATGAGATCTCGACCTATGGGCGATACCTCACATTTCCTGACCCTTGCTGGGACTGGGGTAGGTAGACTACCTAGCCTGGCCTGGATGGCTCATACATCATTGCCTTAACCTTTGCGACTACCGCCCCAATGTGACTATTGGCGCCATGACTGTCATTCAAAGTCCCTACTGCAACACTAGCCGGCTAGTCGAGTTCGAGAATGGTCGTCGTCGAGGACGTGCCGGCTTCTCAAAGTCTCTAGGTATTTTGGCGAGCAAACTGTCTAAGGTGTGCCTGTCTGGATGGGACTCATGGGAGTGCCGTTGGAGTGCGTGCCTGCGTACAGATAGAGAGACACAAGCCATTCATTGCCCCTCCCCCTCCTTTCACCCCCATTGACACATTCCGCACCAAGAAAAATCCTGGACCTCCTGGTCCGGCTCCGGCTCGAGACCCGGGCAAGCCATGGACCTCCCTTCGTCCCTCAAACCAGAAAATTTTCTGCTCGCGCGCCAGTATGCTACGATTTTCTTTCCATTTTTTCTTTTTTTCTTCTGCCATGCGGTAAGTTCAAACGTCAGATGGCTCCCGGGGTAATCCCCGGCAAAAGGGGGCATCTCTCTCATGCAAGCCCGTATCCCCCTCCATTCACAAACCACCGCTCGGGGTATTCCAGAACGCCGTTCGTCATCCGGGGGACACCTTGCGTGGGGCATATCGGGTCGTTGCCGGTGTCGAGGAGGGACGAAAAGGCAGCCCGGCGAACCGTGGGTTGTGAAGATGGGGAGGGGGAGGGAAACAGTTGGTCATGCCATGGATCACGGCAACCCGTTTGCGTTGAGCGGGTTCATGGACCGGAACTGAATTGATCACTCAGTGAGCAGTGGCCTTTGTCTGTCTGTCACGCCCGCATCAAACCCCCGCGCGCCGTACGGCATTGCATGTCTTCAGAGTCCAACCTGACGATCCCACTCACACGGGAGGCGAGTGAGAACCGAATTCACATCGAGGGGGTCAGATACTTGATACTCGGACACCAATGGGTTTGAAAACAGGTATCCTGTGTATCATGTAGCCAGGTAAACAGGAATGCCTTGTTGGCTGCCTTGCCATGCTCATCATCATCGTTGCATTTGAGGTTCCACCCCCGGTACATGGAACCCAGTTTGCCGATTCCTAAGAAATACCCGAAGAGTGAATCAGACAAAAACCATCAATGTTGGAGGGGACCTATCCGTCAACCCCCCCATCTAAATTTACGGCGTATCGTAGCACACGGCGCACGGAATTTGCAGATCCACACGGGCAGCAGAAAAAAGAAGATGAAGAGATGCCCACAGCAGCAAGACGCATGCTCAGGCAATGGGGTGACGCGAAGCCAATGCGCCGCTAGATCAGATCGGAAAAGGGCGCGCCGTCATTTAATTGCACTCTTTTCCCTTCTGCAACTCTTGACATTAGGCAGACAGAAGTGCAGGTAGGCTTTCGTACGTCGTTGGGTTTGATGATGGTGAAGCGTCCCTTTCGATTGGGCTGTTTTGGGGTCTCTTTGGGTACCTTTGCGTATAAGGTCGACTTTGGGCTGCCTCTCACTCACTCTCACTTCTCGGTGCTAGTCCAGATACTCTCTCGGCTCACTCAACTCTTTGGGTGCAAATTGTAACCAACTTTGTCAACCGTTACCGGCTGACGATGACGACGGAAAACTTGGGAGGGGGAGGGGGGAAGGCCACTCACTTACACCGCCGCTCTTGGAACTGTGGGTGTAAGATCTGCCCAGGTTGCCCGCGTTCTTACACTTCCCAACGCAACGCGCAAGCAACGCAAAGCAAAGCACAACATACATTCTTCTCAAAAGAAGATGCCTTGTATTCTCGAGAGACGCAATTTCGTTTCCAGAGATCACATGCGATGCACCTCGTAGAGGAAGCTCCGCCTTTGCGCATACATACATGCCTCACATACATGCTGCTGCTGCTGCTGCTGCTGCTGCTCCTGCGTATGATGGGGGCCTCTCGTAGATGCACTCACACCCCCACCCTTGAGGAGGCCTGAGGAGAGGAAAACACGCAAAGAGACAAGGCCAGATAGATGGGAGAAGGGAAGAGGGAATCCTCGCATCGGTGATGGAAGTTCGGCGGGGGCGAATTCGCACTTGAGTCGGCGCCGCTTTTCAACATTCATTCATCGCCAATGGAACATTGTGAAAATATGTCGATTTAAGCCGACCAGTTGCTGCCCCTCACACCCCCCCGTCAAAACGTCTCTAGACTCTGCATCTTTGAGTGCATCTTGGACGGAGCCAGGCGTGCCAGGGTCATAGGGTGGGATTACAGGGGTTGATGATGAGCCCTGCCGGAGCCCTGGAGAGGTATCCAGTTCAGGTAGATTCTGGAAGTCGTCCGTCCTTTTGCACCAATCGAAACTCTGAAAAATGGCAATGATTCGAGTCAATCAGAAGCGGGAAAAGTAGACGGTGTGGGAGAGATTGGGAGGGGAAGACTCGGGAGAGGGCAGCAAAAGGACTCTGAGAAACCCAATGAGAGCGACGAGAAGTCCCGACCAATGATAAAAAGCCGGAATGAACTAAGTTGAAGTCGAAAAGGGGAAAAGGTACTTGCAGGGGAGGGGATGAGGTACAACAAAATAAAATAAATAAAAATAACAATTAAAATGGAATAAACCAAAAAAATATTATATCCTGGGGGGCTCCCATCTTGACAACGCATCACCACATAAAATGCCCGAATCTACTGCACTTCTGCCTGACCTGACGCCAGGGTTAAATCACAGAACGAATACCTTCCATTGCTCTCCAGTCGCATTCGCACATTGGAAAACGGCAACATGACCGTTTCAAGAGACTATAGTACCTACAGATACTTCTTTGCCTAAGAAACGATCAGCATTTGGGGGGCACTTCTTTATCCCGCAGTCCACACCCGTCCCCGGTTCTATCAAGAAGGTGGCTCCCGCAGTCCAACGAGGCGACGACACGAGCTGCGTGGGAGTGGACAATCCCACGCTGCTTTTGATTCAAAGTCGTCGAGAAGTTGCTTGGCCTGCATGCTCGGTACATGTATCGCATTGTCCATACGTTGTATTGTACCGCTGTGCCTGAGCATTGCATCGTGGTGTTGTTAAGACGTCTCAACATCAGGACGATATACCTCGGGTTGAGAGATACCTCGAGGAACGCCAGGTTCGTTCGCAATTGCGAACGAACAGCAAACGGAAGAGGAGAAGTGTCCCCTCTTCCTGCCCCTCGGCCGGTCTTTGCCCCGTTACATTCCCATTCCATTCTGGTCTCGTCTCCCAATCTTTTGCTGGCCTGCTCTCTACATCCCGCCCTGCCCTGCCCTATCCAAACTTCTTAGCTCTTGATATTCACCCTAACCTGTCCTATCCCCTTTCATCCCAACCCATCCTCACCCTCGTTAGCCCGGCACACTCGTTGGATCAGAGTTTCGATCAACGGCGGGCCCTGTCTCGTTTCCCCATAGACCCGGCTTTCCCTAATCGTCCTGACGTCTGCCCATCGTTCAACTTGCCCCAAGTTGCCTTCGTCTCCATCTCTGGCGTGTATCCGTTTTACCGCCCTCCTCTTCCTCCTTCTCTTTTCCCCCTCGACACCGCTTCCGTCACGAATCAGAACCATACTGTAGCCCCTCTCCGGACGGTTGAAAGGCCGGTCCGGCTTGCGTCTGACTGGGTCGATATAACACATACGACCCGCATGGCCCTCCGTCATACGTCCTTTTTTTTTACTTCCCATCTACGGCCACGGCGTGTGTCCTGTCCGCCAGAAGGAGACGTCGTCGTTGGATTCCCGGGGGGGGGGGGTGTGACTGTCCATAACCAACGTCCCGTTTGCCTTCCGGACTCTTCTACGTAGGTACACTTCTAGATTCTACACACACCTCTTACACCCACACCTTCTTTCCCACGCCTCGGCCCCTTTTGGAGCTAAAGCACCTTCTATCCTTCTTGATACCGCACGGGCGTGGACGGAAGGGAGGGGGGAGCCACCCCAAGCAACCACAAACCACACAACCCAAGGTTGATGAAGGAACCCTCCACGCCATGGACGTGGACTGAAGACGTCCGTCCCTGCCCACAGAGCCCCATGCCCCTGGCTTGCAGGTTGCAGCCATTCCATCCTTGCCTGTAGTCGGTAAAAATGAGTAAGGTAGTGCGGAAATACTTTCGAGGTTGTACCTCCCTTGTCATCAGGTGGGTGGTTCGGCAATGTCTGGAACTGCATGTCTCTTGGTTCGCCGTTTTACACGACATGCATCGTTTTTTCTCTCTGCTGCCTTTGCTTGAACCCACATACCTACATTCTTCTCCGTGTGTCTTGTCTTGTCTCGTCTTTTTTGCCCTCCCATCCTGCTCTTTTCCCAACCTGCGTCGGCCAAGTCCGTGCCCCCTTGAGTTTATCGGACTGTTCTCTCCTTTCGTTTCTCCGCAAGTATCGACCCTAGCTACCATAGTATTTGGCATCTTTCGTCTGGATATTCCACAGACTCTCAGAGATATTAGATCCTTTACCCGTTCCGGTCTGCCCACCCCCCATCCACCCCATCGTGGACTATCTCCACCAATCCCACTTGTGATAGTCGCCTCCCTCGGCATATGCAGACACCTCTTGCTCCCTTGCTCCCTCTCTCTCAGTCCTCTGCTTTGCCTCTGATACTTGCCGCGTTTTTCCCCATCATTTTTTACTTTCCTCTTGAGAAATAGGAAACGCGGCATGCAGACGTAGTAGCAATCTGCTTTTCCTGCTTCTCCTTGGTTGGCCAATGGCTCTGTCCATCACCCTCCCACCACCGTCCGGCTGCCACCCCTTCCAATGCCCACACCCTCAACGTCCAAACGCCTCATCGTCGTTGGATATCTCTCTCTTCTTTTTTCACTTTTGTCTCCTCTCTTTCTCCACGGCCCATATATCCACATTAACAAGCGTTGCGGGTGAAGACAGGGTTTAGTCTATGCCACTTCCCTGTCGCTAACGCACAGGCTAGACCAGGCCCAGGCAGGTCGACCGGCTGCCGCTCATCATGGTCCTTGTCAATGTCAATGTCCATGTCCATGTCCATGGTGGACGTTTGTTGTCTGCGACCCTTTTGGCCGCTCTCTCTCTTTCTCTGATCATCCCATCACATCATGCCCTTGGACCATTCCGTCTGTTCCCCCTTCCGCGGAAGGAGACCCGGTTAATGATGAAGCCACGGCTTGTCATCGGACGAATCGAGGCTTGATGTCTTATCCCCCTTCCAAACAGACGAAGAATATGGAGTCCGAGGAGGGTTTCGGAAAAGTATAAAAGGGCACAACTTGAGCGGCTTGAATTTATTCACTTCTTCTTTCTTTCTCACCATCAGATTCCTGGACTATCTTGAGGCTTCCATATAGCTTTCTCCAAGTTCTCTTCTTTGCCCAACAAGCAACTTCCTTGCACACTTGACTCTGTCTCACAGAGTGCCGCCATCCCCAGTCGACACTTGGACTTAGTCATCCCTTGTTTGCTTCACATCGTACACAAAGTACACGTCACGCCTCTATCGTCAACTGCCGGCCTCCACCTCCTCCTGCGCCCATCATGTCTTCCCACTACAACTCCCACTACACCCTCCCTTTGCCCGTCCCCTCCCACAAGGGCCAACACTACCCAAGCTACAGCAGCACCTACTCTGTATCGCCTCCAGAGACAGATGAGTCCGTCAGCTCAGGCACCGGTCCATCATACAGCAACAGCGGCTACTCTGGCGGCTACTCGGTGGCCAACTCCAGCTACGCCGGAAGCAACAGCGGCGACTACGAGAGCACCCACCACTCGGCCAGCGGTGTCGATTTCAACGACTACATGCAGGACCGCTTCGCCCAGACCTTTGATCCCATTCCTCTCGACCGCAACATTGCGGTCCAGGCGCAAACGTAAGTTGTTTCCTCCGTGTGGCGTGCGGCGTATTCCATATGCGGCGGCGAGACAGAACAAGGAGGCTAACGAAGAGGAATGCAAAAAACAGGTCCGGAAAGCTCAACGCAAAGCACCGTGAGCTGCTGGAGCTGCAAAAGAAGGCGCAAGCTCGTCTCGCAAAGACGCGCGAGCGCTTCAACGAGGGTTACCGCGACGCTCAGGACGTGCGCGCGGACCTCGAGTGGACGCAGAAGAAAGTCTCGTAAGTTGCACCCTTTTCTCTCTCCATTACCTCTTCCGGGACTCCGGAAAAAATTCAAAGGAGAGGCAAATTCTGCAGTACTGCAGTATGCGATCCCAGAAGTTTTCCCCGCGAACCAGTGGGGAAATATCTGAACCGGATTGCTGGTCCGATTGAACTGCGCGACTGCAACATTGGGCGTCGGAAAAGGAAATCTTTCGGGGGGGTAAAATCTGCGAGATCTGAGACATTGCGGCTAACACGCGGACCTCTTTTTGTGCAGATCGCTCAAGAGCAAGACTTCTCGCAAGCACACCAAGGAGTACAGCAAGGCCCGCGCTCGCTATCCGTCGCCCGAGTACTAGAGAATTTCCTCTGGTATTCCGGGTGGTTTGCTGCGGATTGAATTGCGAAAGCTTCTCAGCCGCGCGATACCGACGACGTTGAAAGCAAGCGGCGAGCTTCTCCTTCTTTTTCAGCCTTGTTTTTTTTCCAGCGTGCCATTTTCAACTGCGACCAAAAGAAAAAAGTTTCAGCCTGCCGTCGTCACCACCACCACCATTGCTACTACCACTACCACCACACCACACAAAAACGCACGACATACATACATCCCTGCCGACAAAACTGCAGGAACGAAGATACCAGATTCCCGGAGATTTACTTTGCATTTGATTTTCTTTGGATGAGCGCACGCCTCCCTCCATCTCCGCTTGTTTACTTACCACTATTTTTTTCTTGGGTACATATTGGGCTGGCAAGCATGGGAGGGTAAGAGAGGAGACAGGGGCCCTAGGCGAACCTGACAGCCGGGACGGCTTGACGCGCAGCGGCACGGCGCGGGGCGAGCGTGGGGGGCCCGCCTAGCCGCCCATCTCACGCTGCTTTTGCGACGGGCAGTGCGGCGGATATGCGAGCTGCGAGCTGAAGCAGGGTCGAGTGAGGAGTGGGTTGAATGGGGAAATATCATTCCCAGGCGTCCGGTAAACCTCCACACACACACGTACATGCCCTGGGCAGTTTTCCCCCAGAATTGGCAGACGTAGGGCTGCTATGGGGTTCCGACCGGCCTTCTTTTGACCTTTCGCCTTGAGAGAGAGGGGGGAATGTTTTTGTTGCACGAGATGATTATGAGACATGATTGGATGAATGGGAAAATGATTTGGGGCGGCTATGTTGTTAAAAGTACACCTCACCCCCTCCTTCCGAGGGCAACGGGGCCAGGGCCAAGTAGCCCGGGGGCTGCAGTAGTTGTTGGAAGGGTCTCTAGGCCGGTAGAATGGCTTGGTGGAGACCGGGAGGGAGGGGACGGGAGACAAGGAGACCAGGCCCAAGATGAGGGTACGGTACAAAATTGTTGGCAATCTGTTTGGAGGCGCTTGTCCTCTTCGGGGCGGTGGGATATTGCTCTTTCGGGAAGGATAGCGACGGGGAGCTGGACGTGGGTCATGTTCCTCTGACCCTCTCGGTGGTTCTGTAGCGACGACAGGGTATTTCTCCGTCTCGGGATTCATAGTCATATCATACTCTCTTCTTGTTCGGTCGTGGTGGCCCTTTGCCGGGCTGCTGGTCCACGATATATCCACCGTAACAGTACCGTCGTGATCCGGAGTCCTCCGTAATGCCACCGTAAAGAACCCCCCAGGCCTTGGCCAAGTCTGGGGGGGTCCCATATATCCAGTGATATATCAGGTGATGGATGAGCCATGATATTTTCCCCTGGCCTATGTCCCACACGGATAGGGACATCACGTGACGTGGTCGGTGAGGTAGTCGGTGAGTCGTTTGTCGATATGCCAAGTCGCATGGTTGAGAAGGCATCCAGGTGAAGGTGAGGTAAGCATATCGATATATGTTGACCACACGCTCGGTACCATGGTCCACACACCACTCAGGTGCCAACCCATGCCACATTGAACATTGATAGTCCATCGACGTTCAATCAAGCCTTCTGAGCTTGGGTACCCCTCGCCACCCAAGTCCCCTTGGACAGAACCCCAGCCTTCTTCTCGAGCTTCTCCCATGGGTTCTCATTCGACGCGGGGTCGTAGTAGCCCTCCCACCAAGGCTTGCCATCATTCCTCTGTTGCTGCTGGTAACCCCCGCGACCACCACGCTGGTGCTGGTGCTGATACTGCTCGGGGCGTTCCCTCGTCGGCATCGTCGTCGGAGCGGTTCCCATTTCCTTACCCCACGACGCGTCGGGCCGTTGAGGTAGGGCCGATGATGTTGGGAGAGAGTAGGTTGTGCTCTGTGCCTGCGGTGCCGAGGCTCCGCCATCTACTGCCGCACCTCGGTTGGCGAGTTCGTCTATCAGACCTTGCGCGTGGGCAAGGGCCGGGGCGACGGTTGGGTCTGAGTAGAGATTGGCGCCGCCTTCCTCTGCGTCCACGTCTTCTCCGGCGGCAGCACCAGCGCCGGCGGCGTTGCTATCGTCTTCGTCATCATCGTCGAGGTCTATCTCATCGGCGTTGGCGGCGGGCGCGGCAGCAATCTCGGTCGTTGTCGTTGACGGAGCGGGGCGTGGAGCGCGAGGGGCGAGTGCGGTCTGGTTCGCGCCGGTCGCGGAGGAGACGGCGTCGGTGCGGTGGTTGTATTTGCGCTTCTTGGCGGCGGGTTGGGTCCCGAAGGAGGCGAAGCCCATGAAGGCTGCCATTTCGGGGTCGATTGCGAGGGAGTCGTCTTCGTCCATTGTGGGCGGTGAGGAAGTTAGTCACACGGGGTCGGTTGATTGGGGCGTCGTTGCGAAAGGCTGCTCGCTGCGGGAGAAGTATGGGCGATGACGTTGGAAAAGAGATGTTGGTATGGATAAAGTAGGCCAACTTCCTGCAGGAAAGAAACAGCTCTGGGCGATGTGGTGAGGGGAAAAGGCAGTCAGCCAAAGAGGAACAGAAAAGGAGCTTTGGGCGCGGGAAGAGCCGTGGACTTTTCTCAGAGAAAGGGGAGGGGAGAAAGAAGGAGAAAAAAATGTCGAATTAAGACCCTTGTCCGGCACTGGCCCGCTTAATTACAGCCTCGTGGGACCGGGGCATAAGGTACCTTAGCTAGGTACCTAGGGAAATAACTTGGGGGCTTCCAAATTTCCAGGGTCTTTTGAATGGCATGTCGTCGATAAAAGAATGACGGACGACATGTTCGGGTATTTGCGGCTGTAGATATGGGCGAATGAGAGAGCAATTATTCATTTGCGAATCAAAAGCATTGTGAGAGGAGTGCACAGTTAATACCAATACCTACTCCCTCTTTAAGGCACAGAATTGGAGAGGAACGGGGAATGCTCGAGTCTCAATCGTCGGGCCGCTGAGACGCTGACATCATTTGAAACGCGACGTACTCCGTACCCCTGGCGCGGATCCCGGAGCTTGGGGTCATGGTTTGCGCTTGTCTTTCAACTTCATTCCAATATCTTGACAACGACAACCTCTTCCGTAGAGACACCGAATATAGCGGCACCACTTCGATTCGCAGTCGCGCGTGAACACCCGAGCTCTAAACCGCGACATCTTGCGGGAAACCACCTCCTGACAGTGTTGTCAACAGCGACAATCCCACGAAGCTCCACACAAGCTCCGAAGCACAACTTCAACCTCCACGACATCCACCTCAACATCTTTGCAATAGATAGAGAGCATCATGGCGTCCCCACCAACAACAGTCACCCTCCGCTCCCCCTCAAAATACACAACCGCCTCCTCCCCATCACCATCAACCTTCTCAGCCCCGCCCCTCGAATGGCTCCTCCGCACCTGGTCCGTAACCCACTCCACCCTCGCAATGTGGCGCGACGCCCGCAACGTCCGCATCTCCTACGCCTCCATGGCCCCGAAACCTGACGGCACAGCCCGCATAGACGACCTCGTCGAGTACGAGTCCAACAAGACGCCTCACCCCTCCACGGCCGTCAAATCCGTAAAGGGCGTCGATACCGCCTGCGCCGTCGGGGATACTTCCGTCTGGGACTGGAGGGGGAAAGGGTGGCTGTTCTTCGTGGGCAGTCATTGGGAGGTTCTCGGATGGGGGGAGAGGAAGATCGAAGGCAGTGGGGAGGTGGAGAGGTGGGCTGTTACGTGGTTTGCGCCGACGGTGTTTACCAAGGAGGGTGTTGATATCTACTGCGATCGCAAGGAAGGGTTGAGTGCCGCTGGGTATGAGGAGGTTATGGGCGCACTGAAGGGCTTGGAGGCCAAGGAGTTGGTTGGCATGGTGGAGAAGGATATGTTGCCTGTTGAGATTGCGTTGCCCTGGAAGGAGGCGTGAGTGTTGTGTGCTTGGATATTACGTTGCCCGGTTCAGGCGTGTCTTTGATTCGAGTTTGTATAGTAGTGATATAATATCTAGGCTGAGCATCTATTCTTTCATATAGAACCCATCACAATAACAAACAAGTAAGCTCGCAGCTGTATAGTAGTGTACTATAAATTTCTTGGTTCAGACTCTTCAAGCACTTATCAATCTTTGTGTAAAAGTCTCAAGAAGTGAGTCTGACAAAGTTCTGATAGGTAATGAAAGCATCCATTCTCTCCCAAAGCCATCGCTCCAAATAGATTGTCACCCCAGCCACCATCAGTGACCAGAAGTCAAGACATGTCAACGTAGTTCGACAACTTATTACAAGACTATTTAAGCAGCCGACAGTATTCTGTTTTGGTAACAGGCCATGATATCACTCTGCCTTATCACAGAGAAACTCTTCAGGGTGTTCCTACTCAAGTTGATTTGTCTCCCAGAAGCACTACTTTGGACCATTCATAATAGACTGCTTCCTAGACCCCGTTAGCGCTAAAATAAAATAAAAAAAGCATATGAAAAAATGTCGACGACTTATTCTGAGACTGCTTCAGCGTGCGTCTAGCATCTTGTAGAGGATGCTGCGTGGGGAGGTATAGAGGTATTCTTTGTTGGCGTGATGCGTTCTGCTGTCATTCATAGCAGGCTGCTAACCTACCCATATTCGTTCTTCATCTCTCGTCACGCAGCTCCTGGTTCACGTTCGCCCACGAATACCCCGTCATCTCTCAGTTTTCGCCCCATGCACATCACTCACCCCTTCCCATGCTCATTCTCATCCCATCCCACTCTATTCGATCAATGCTCCAACTCATCCTCCTGCCCAGCTCTCCCTACCTCATTCCCAATCACTCCCATTTCCGTCATCGAATAAACCAACTGGCCCAACGACTCGACATTCGAGGTTCAGCCCCTTTCGTCCACCAAGCCTCCAAAATGCTTTTTCCATGCCACCGCTTCAGCTGATCCCGCCTACACGTTTAAAATCGACCGTGGTCCGAGAATCAGCCACAGACTGATTGGTGGTTATTCATCTTTTTCCGCTACTCTCTCTTGATACCGACCTTCCTTGTCAGTATATAAGTCGACTGACTCTTGGATTCGCTGATGCACATCATTGGCTAGGCAACCAGGAGTTGAACGCATTCGTTCTCGCTACATCCTCAAGGCAGCTTCAGACCGTCAATTTACAGTTTCTTGCGAGCTCAATTCTGTAAATTCGATGGCACATGGCAATATGGACTCATTGAAAATTGCGCTGACTCCAAATGTGCGATATAAAGCTGATGTTATGGAAGTCCGTGCATGCAACAGGATAAACAAAGACACAATTTCGAAATGTGCAGCAAAGTAAATCAAGGTAGAGATTCGTATTCAATTTCAGTACCATTATGATTATGTCCTCCGAGTCAAATTTCAAGCGAATGAAATGGGTATACTGCAAAGCCCGTCCAACATGATCATGCCGATTTGAGCTATCATCTCCCGGCAGGCCTCTGTCCATCCTTACCCCACATCTCTCCCGCGTGCTACAAGTACATGTTTTTTTCTGGTTTTTTCTATTTCGTTGTATGGAATCATTCGTCGCAAAGGGGTATTTGAAAAATCAATCGTGTCGGAGTATCGTGAAGCGCATGGGGATTTGACGTCGCAGCAAGAAAATCAAAGCGTAATTGGTGACAGCCGTAAAGGGGTCGGCTTTAGTGTGACCAAGCTATTCCCCCACACGAGACCTCAAGTCAGCACTCGGTGCGAACTCAAATGTTTTCGATGACACGAGAGTTAATGGCTTGCTGAAAGCCGGAATCCTGACCTCCAAAGTCGTTGAAGTCGCCAGTGCCGTGGTTGGCACCGCTCGACTCGCCCGCTTGGTTGTTGCCGCTGAGCGACTGCTGAATGTTGGGCATGGTCTGGCCAGGACCAGGCAGGAAGATGACCTTGCTGTTGGAAGACTTGGCCATCGCCTGCATGGCTTCGAGGTAGCGGATCTGCATGGCAGGGGCAGACGACAGAATGTCGGCAGCCTGGCGCATGAGCTTGGCAGATTCGACCTAAATTGTGTTAGTGATGAAATGTAATCATGTGAGATTTAGGATGCGTACCTCAGCCTTGGCTGCGATGATCTTGCTCTCACCAATACGCTTGCTCTGGGCGGCCATGGACAGCGACTCCTGCAACTCTTGGCTGAAGATGATGTCCTTGATGAGCATGCTCTCGACCTGAACACCCCATCCGGCAGCGACATCCTCGATGATCTCGCCAATGGACTGGGCAATCTCCTCACGACGCTCAATAACATCCTGGAGAATGCGGGCACCGACGACGTGGCGGAGAGTGGTCTGGGTTCGCTCCATCAGAGCCTGGCGCACGTTGGAAATACCGAAGGCGGCTCTGTGAGGTGCGACAATGTGGTAGTAGATGACAGAGGTGAGGTGCAGGGTGACGTTGTCCTTGGTCATGCAAGTCTGCTGGGGAACCTCTGCCATTTGAATCTTTACGTCGACCTGAATGAGCTTCTCGCTGAGAGGGTTGACCTTGACAAGACCAGGGTCGACGGCCTTGTAAAATTTGCCAAACTTGGTGACGAGACCGACATTACCCTGATTCACGTTCTTGTAAGGGTTCGGGCAGACGATGCAGCAGGGAATGGCACCAAGAGTACCAATGCAGGCACCGAAGGTGTTGACTGGTGGTGATGTTGTGTCAGTGGTTTGCGATAGGCTTGGAGGAGAGGCGGATGCAAGGATCAGACTTACTCATGGTTCCGTACCAACCCTTGGGGTTGGCATCTTCGGCGACAACTCTGGCGTAGCTGCGCTGGAGATCCTCCTTGGTGGGAGGCTGGACCGTCATCTCATTGTGAGGCTTGAAGCCGCCCTGTCCAAGACCGAGGCCGCCACCGTTGGCCGTGGTTTCGCTGCGCTCCTCATAATCGGGTGCGCGGGCCTTGCCCGTGGAAGTGCTCTCGTGTTGCGGGGCGCTCATCGTAGGCGAATGCGATCGAGACGAGTTGGCTTGGAGAAGGTGTCGTGCAGATGTGTTGGAAGAAGAAGCTTGTCGAGTGCGGGTATCTAGATGATCAGAAGCTTCGGAGGTAGATTCTGAGTGATGAACCATGTGTGCTAGCCAAGGTACGATTTGTGATGGTTGGGGGTACGAGGTTCTTAAGTAGACGACGTCTGGGGTAGGTAGGTACAAAATGGAGATGTGTCGAGGGGAGAATGAAGACCGGGGACTGCACTAAGAGTTCTAAGACCAAGGGATCATAGACACCCGACGGGTCTAAGAGCAAGGGTCGAATCATTCCGTGGGACATGGAGGACACAGGGTGGGCTGTGTTTGTGCCCAGGAGCTCTTTCCTTGGGGTCATCTTCTTGGGGCCTTCTTTCTGAGGTGGTGGTGGCACTGAGCTATCGGCAAGCGCGATGATAGGCGGGAGAGGAGAGGAGGCAGTCGCAAACCGCGAAAAGGAAGCTACAGGAGCCGAATGGTGGAGCAGGGGTCTCGCAGCACCTCCCTCAAGACTCACTAAGGTGACAATGATATTGCAAAGTGCAAGTACGAAGCTGGAGGTACCTGCCCCATGTTCGAGTTGGTTGCCCCGTCTGCGTCCGTGGGCTGTTGAACGGGGCAGGGATGTGAGCACCAGGGAAGGAACGCTGGAGCCATGCGGGGCAAACGTGCCCGATGGTGGAGAGCACCTGCACTGCCCGCGAAACTCCAACATGCGGTGGCCCATGCTCAATTTGAGCTTCCTTCCCTTCACGGTCACGACGTTCTTTCTGCCTGCACCAAGGTAATCATCTTGCTGACTGTTTCTTCTCGGCACACATTCCGCATCATCACTTGCCTACCTTACCTACCTAGGTACCTACACCAGGACAGCCAATATGTTGAAAAGATCTCGTGGTCATGGACGGCCTCAAAAAAAAAAAAAAAAAAAAGCCGCAATGCTAGCACAATCGACACCGTTGCGACGGCTTGACTTTCCATATCGCGCCCAATCGCGAAGCTGCCGGTCTGCCGTCTTACCTTCAAGGTCCCTACACCCCAATCAGAGTGACATGGTTGTTTCTTCTCTTTTGCCCGGATAGACAGCGCGACTTTCGCCTTCAACTGCGCGCATCGACCAAGTGTGATCGCCCGACTGCTTCCAAACTTTACCACGAGGGCAATGTCGCTGCTCCGCCCTCTCCATTCTTCGCTGCCTAGGCAACAAAAAAAAACCTCACGATCCGATCCCAACGGTCCGTCCTTGGTGGCAGAGCGGTGGCGGACCCAATCCGTCCTTCAATCAGCCTTGGCTACAGCCAAGACACGCCGCGCACGGGGTTGATTGCTGACTGCTCAGGGCGGGCCGGCGGTTGTGTTTTGGCACCTTTGCACTTCTCTAACCTCTCCGAGAAAAAGTGCACACCATCCCATCCAAACACGCCGTCTGATCTCGACAAGCTCCAGGCGGCTGTCTGTCTGCCAGGGGCAATTGAATCACTGAGCCTGCAACTATCGACCAAAATGTCACACGCCAACGGAGAACGTTTCACACATCATTCATCTCTGTGTCATGATATTCGGGGCCCTGTCACCCCAACATGCACAACAGCCAATCAACGTCCTCTCGCGTGCCGACTTCCGCCAAGGGAGGGCATGGCAGAGTGGCATGATATCATGGAACCCCAGCGCCGAGATTTGGAGAATCCTACACTACGAATACTATACCCTCAAGTCAGACATCGTGATTGTTCGCCGACTGCTTTCGGTTAATAATTGCATGGCATAGCGAGTGGCTTACTTTACCTACCTAAGGCAAGGTATTTATCCGTTACCTAACGGCTCCTGCGGCCGGTAATCACCCACCAACTGATCCTTCATCGCAGAGCCTCTCTCAAAGTCCGAGGAATTTGGAGACCAGGGAATGACTTCATTGACTCCGCTCTTGAGAATGCGCCTCCAACCGCTCGTGCATATTCTTACATTGTCCTCCGTAAGGTAAAGTGGTGTCGTCTCCACTCAATCTACCGTCGCCGCCCAGCTTCTGGGCAGAACGCCATTCACAACTCTCAGCCTCCGGATCGGCCAATCCACGCCGGCCGCATGTCTCCACCCTTTCCGAAAGTGGCCCTAGCGTCTCTCCGGCACGCGTGACCCGGCACTGCCCCGCCAATATTTGTCGCCCGGCGAACTTGGAGCAAGAGCTTTCAATTTCTGCCTTTCTGCGCATCAATATCTCTTGGGTATTGGAGCAACTTGACATCATCCTCCGGATTGGCCAGAATATCGGCCGATCCTCCGCCTTCATCCCGACAAACCAACACCAATTTCCGGTGGCGACCCGCGGGCGGCTGCAATCTTTAGCCGACTCTCACCGAATCCAGCACCCGGCGAGAACCGTCTCCACGTTGAACCCATAACCTTCGTCACATGCTTCCGCAGGGCGAACGCAGACTCCACAAGGCTCAAATGGTTGACTGATTTCGTTCTACATCATCCTTGTCGTCTTACTGCGTGGTCTCGTTTGCTGTGTAAATGTGGGAATAGCTGAGCTTTTTTGAATATTCCCTGATAAGCTCCGCCACCAACGAATGCCCCGCCATCGAATCCTTCCAGAAGCCTTCCTTTTCCGCCACCCCTGCACCGCCGTGCATCCCTCGTCCGTGATATTGCAATTCCATCGTCATTCCCATCTTGTACGAGGTTGACTACCTAGTACATAGGAACTAAGCTGCAAATACGCGGTGCCTAATCATCCGTGCCACTATGGTTTTGTAGATCACTGCCACGGTCCCGTATAAGTCAATGTGGCAATGGCTGTGTTGGGGTCACGATACCTACCCCAGATGTGGAGGAGCCGCATTCCCTAGACAAGGTAAAATAACCCGTATGAAATAAGCTATCGAATTCTTCTAGAAGAGCCAGCATGTAGGGTATCCATCACGGGATGATGACGGTCTGCTTCCTGGTTCCCTTTTGAGCCACCCTAATCCCATGTCTACCGCAACGCCTCACAAGACACATCCAAATAAGCAAAAAGGAAACAGCCATTCTGCTGACAGCTATTACCATTCCAATAAGGCAAACTCATTCATCACTGCCCTCTAGTCCCCTTCATCCCCTCAAAATCCTCCACAATGGCAGCATGATCCATCTTCCACCCAGGGCTCATGGACACCATCCAATCTCCCTCCAACAACTTCTCATCCTCAATACTCCTCCTCGTATCCGCATACGACGCAGCCCAGATGCTCCTATAAATCCCCTGCGCCGGGTAACTAACCAATCCAAACGTCGCAGCAGTACTCTTCGTTACAAGACTAGCCACCCCCTTCCCAAGCCCCTTGGCCGCCCCCAGCGCGCCCTGCTCCTTTTTGCCCGTGTACGTGTGCACAAAGATGTCTGTCAGCCCGCCCTTCATGTCCTGGCAGAACGTCTTGCCCGCCACCGAGACGCCGCTGCGGAAACCCTCGACGGCGTCGTGCTTGCGGACGGGCTCGCCGTACAGGTTCGGCACCGCGCGGAGACCCTCCGTCACGGCGAGGGGTATATCGACGAGGAGACCTTTCGTCGCGTTGCTCGCGAGTTTGCCTACGCCGTTGGCTGCTGCGGCTGCCATGGCGCCTGGTTTTGCGCCGTTGGAGGATGATTCCTGGCTACCCCTGGATGGCGGCGGCCGGGCCGAGGAAGTTTTCTCTCCGGTTGCCGCCGCCCCGTCTGGGACCCCGACGCCGGGGAGGGGCAACATGGCGAACGCGGGCGCTTGGCTGTGTCTTTGCGTGTTCTCGACTTGCTGCTGCTCTTCGAGGTTCTCGCCAGACTCGCTGGTGCGTTTGTATTGTTCAAAGGGCTTGACAATAATGTCGGCTGTGGCGCCTGCCATTTTGACGATTGTCGAGATGGAGGCTGCCGATACTGCCGTCAGGGGGTCCCATCTCTGGTTCTCAATGTTTGTCGGTTTCGATCGGTATCTGCAAAAGAACAGTTTCAGTAACAAGCGTCATGGAGAGGGTCCTTGAATCGAGTGTATGAGTTAACCACGTACGACTTGAGCTGCTTCCGCTGCAATTTTCCATTCTTGACCAAGATGGACGCGACGGGTCTACACATCTTGACCTGTTTCTTACCCCTCCCGTAGACCAGCGCCGCGGGCTGGTCGGAGAAGAAGTCGCAGCCCATTTTCGACTGTGGCAAGTTGGCATGGAAGGCGTCGACGGCGGCCTGGACGCCGTCCTCCCTCTGCATTGCGTCGGCGAGCTTTCTGGCCGAGCGGATGGCGTCCGGGGAGAGGCAGAGCTGGATGGCCTGGATTAACTTTTGCGATGTGAGGGAGCGGTAGGGGATGGGGTCTGGTCCTGCGCCAGCTTCTGCCACGACGGCGCCCCAGAAGGGTTGGCTATGGGGGAAGTGTCAGTGAAACTGTGGCCCATGTGATCCTATTTTCTACTCACTCTCCGAAGAAGGGAACAATGGTTGTAGGCTTTCCGTATCTCAATCCGCAGGCTGTAGTACCGGCGCCGCCGTGGTGGATGACAGCGGCGACTTGCTGGAATAGCCACTCGTGCGGGCAATCGCCCACGTAAAATACGTTGTCCGACTCCTCGCCGGTCAAGTTGCTCCAGCCTCTCGAGATAATGGCTCTGACTCCTGTCGCCTTGATTGCGCTGAGGACCATGGTCATGAGGCCCTCGATTCCTCCAACCACAATACTTCCGAATCCGACGTATATGGGTGGTGGGCCGGCCTTGAGAAAGGCTTCGAGGTCGGGAGGTGGTGTATACGGCGCAGGGTCGCGGAAGAAGAAGCCACTGATGTCTTGTTGCTGATCGTTAGCTTGACTCTCCATGGTAGAGTTCTTGATGGGAAACATACCAATGTGCGGACCCCAATCACTGGGCTTGGGCACGAGAGACGGCGACCAACAATATGTGAATGGGACTTGCAGACTTTCCAATATACGATGTCCCTCAGTCGACGGAACAGGTTCCAAGCCAAGTGACTGGACTCTCCACGCGTTGACAAGATCTCCCAAGCTATTTTGCCGTTAGCAACATAGCCACTCGCCTGGGAAGAAATACAATCTCACCCCTGCCATGTCAAAAACTCAACAGCAGAATACGAAGCATGATTCGTACTCTTCTTATCCGCCTTTGAAAACCCAATATTCGCCAACGGATGCGGAAACGCCTTGGTACTGCTCCACGGCATCGTAAACATCAAATGCACCGGAATTCCCAGCGCCTGGGCGCAGTGCACGTGGGCGAAGCTCGGCGGGTTGGCAATAATGGCATCGGCAACAAATGGCACGTTGGAAAGGGGGTCAGGGTGGACGCAGGACCGCCAAAAGCCGTCGAGCATCTCGACGTACATGTCGCGCTTCCGCTGGATGATGCCCGCGCGGATCTGCGACATTTTGGGGATCAGGGAGGGTGACTCGACCATGTAGGCCATGAGATCGGCCGGGTCGCCGCCGACGGGGAAGAACTCGATCCTGTTTGGTGAGGCGGAGGCTGGGACGGAGTTGTTGGATTCGAGTACAAAGGAGGAGAACTGCGGGTGCGTTGCGATGCGGACGCGGTGGCCTGCTTTCCGGAGGGCGGAGGCGAGGGCGAGGAAGGGCTGCACGTCGCCTCTGGAGCCGACGACTTGGACCACGATATTGAGTGGTATTGGCCATTGACGTTGAGGTGTGTACCGGGGTGTATACTCAGGCGGTGTCTGGTCTTCGGCCTGCGTTGAGCCGGATGGTTCGCCTTCTATTCACCGCGTTGAGTGTTTGTTTTAGGGTTATTACAGGGTCTTGGGGCTGCTTTACCTTCGAGGTAGAGGTCCTCGAGCCCCAAGGCCGAAGCTTTAGACTCCCTAGAGGATCCAAATGTCTCTCTCTTTTCGCCTTCCATGTTTGCGTACTTCACGTGCAGAATAGCTGTGTGATGTTGGAGGTGGATAGTAAAAGAGGACGTGGGGAATAAAGTAGGAGACAGGGAGGGGCAGGATCAAGTACATATAAAGAGACTTAAGCATACGTTAATCTACCTAGTACCTTGCCGCATAGCCTCCTGGGTAGGGCCGCGTCAGGAAGTCGGCTACTCTCAGGTTAGCCAGTGGATCTACTTTTTACCGTCAGCTACTAGCTAGGCATCTAATGTCATGGATACGAAATGAGCGGCCCGAAACTCAACTGGTCTCGCTGCTTCGGGGTGACCGTAGAGCGTAGGTAGGTGTTCCCTGCTGCTTGGAAAAGTCTGATGGTAATCTCTGTCAATTTTCTTGTAGTCGCTCAAGCGATCTTGTTATTATTCCACGAGACTTTTTCTCGAGAGAGGCCGGATATTGCCAGAATCAAGATTATTTGCTCAGTCTCACAAGCACTGTTGTTTTCAAACTCGATAAATCTATGTATCTCTTCCAATAAAAACTCGTTATCCGCTCATTAACCCCAACGCCATACGAATGTGCAAAGTAGATGAGTCTATTACCCGCGGTCCATCTAGACACTCTCTTCTCGACTATTTGGAAGACCATCCAATTCAAGCTTATCCTCTTCCGATTCCTGCTTCTTCACCGTCCTCTTCATCTTCCTCGACGCGCAACAAAAAGCGCACCCGTGAACAGAGCTCAGAAGCCACAGCAGCATGCTAATCCCCGCAATCCAAGCACCCGCAGCAAGTCTCGACTTGACATCGCCCGTAACGTTGATACTCTTCTCGCCGCCCACGACCATGGAAGAAGACAGACCGCACAGCGCGGCCCAGAGGACGGCCAGCCCGAAGTCCCATACAGACCAGGCGGCGTGTGTAACTGTCGCGAAGACGTGGTAGGCGCATGTCAGCGCTGAGAGGATGGCCGGGACGAGGGCGTAGATCCAGGGCGTTCTCTCGAGGTTCTCTGTCGGCAGGGTGCTCCAGGAGCCGAGCGTGGCGGCATAGAGGCCAATCGTGACGATGGCGAAGACGAATTGGAGGATTCGGATGCAGGCGCGGACCCAGAGGCCGAAGGCGCCTGAGAGCTGCCAGTAGTCTGTGTTCATGGCTCAGCTCGTGGTATGGGGTTTGTGTTTACAAGCTGTAAGGCACTTGTAGAGGAGAGAAAGTCTTAGGACGTTGATGTGTTGGTAGGAGGCGAGATAGGAAGATGTCTGAACTCAGAGGAGAAAAGAATTGGAGATTGATGGATTGTAGGGATTTGAGAATGGAGGGCGAGGAAGAGGAAGAGGGACGAATTTCGGTACTCGTTTTCGGGGAACGAAAAGTCAATGGATCTTTATCCTGGCCACCACTGGTTGAGACGTCTGGAAAAAGAAGAGACGCAAATTTTCTTGACGCCGCCGCTCAAAGTCATCTGGTCACAGAATTACTCCTTACTGTATGCTTTGGTGCGTGTAAGTCGTCAGCGGGGTCTCCCTCGTCCCTGAATCATGGCGATGAGCCAATCAAAACATTTCCGCATTCTGTACGAAAATTCGCTCGTTTTCGATACGATTATTCTACGAGCCATGAAGTCCGGCCCCTGTTTTAGTCTCCAGCCTTAAACCCTAGTTTTACCCAATTCCCCCCTCCCTTGTCTTAGAATTATTGTCCAGTAACGAGTCGCAGTACACTTGATGACTGGGATTTAGATTCTGTTTCTGTACAAGGTCACCGGCAAATGGCAGAACACATGGAGCTATTCGGACTTGGCGCGGCGTACGGCGATCCTCACTTTCTGGGAGGTGGCTTCGGAGGCATATCGTCATCACAAATACCGACTTGTGAGTGGGCTTTTTCTTAATACCCTGTTTTCTCATGCCTTATTACACTAGCCACAGCACATTGTACGCGTCTCGGAGGCTCGGCAATCAGGGGAGATACCCTCGTGTCCTCCGCGCCGTCGACATAGCCCTGTGGAAACTTTCCGTCTGATGTGACTTGGACCGGGACAACTAGTATCGTGACGAAATTGGTACTGAACATCTGTAGCGATGGCAAATGTGACGAAAGTGGAATGTCGTTCAACGATACGAAAATGAGAAGATGGCGGAGTCCACCGTTCTGATATAAAAATGCCCATCGAGACCGCATCATGGCCTTTATCATTGGTAGTATCTCACAGGCACGCACACAAGCCCGTCACCTTCTCTCGTTACCACAATGGCTGCCAAAACCGTCATCTCGTTCCTGGTAACCGTCTGCGCTCTAGGCATCTCCGCGCAGCAGACATGCAAAGTCACCCCCGACGATGCTGCATGGCCGTCCGACGAGGATTGGTCGAAGCTGAACGCAACAATCGACGGTGTTCTCATCAAGACTCGACCCGCCGCATCCTCCTGCTACGCCGGAAACCCGTTCGGCTCCTTGCAGTCGTGCGAAGACGTCGAGAAGGGATGGGGATACTCCGCCTACCACGCATCCCTTCCTGAGTCCATCGACTCCTCCATCTACGCCAATAACTCGTGTCTCCCTCCGAGTGAGTCCGCGGCCAAGGGTTGCGAGATTGGCGGCTCGCCGCAGTACGTTGTGAACGCCACGACGGAAGAGCAGATTGCCACTGCCATGGGCTGGGCCAGCTCGCGGAACATTCGCATCGTCATCAAGGGAACTGGGCACGATCTCAACGGCCGGTAAGATGTCTTCAATCTCATCCCCAGAGCTTTCAGTGCACTAACCTGACTCTAGCTCTTCCGGCGCCTACTCGCTGTCCATCTGGACTCACAACTTCAAACAACTCGAATACCACCCCGAGTGGAAATCCCCCAGCGATAATAGAACCGAGGCAGCACTCACCATGGGAAGCGGCCACAACTGGGGCTCCGCCTCTCGAGGAGCAGCTAAGTTCAACAAGGTTGTTGTCGGAGGCGTTGATGAGACAGTCGGAGTCGGCGGACACATGCAGGGAGGCGGTCACGGTCCCCTCTCGAGCACATACGGCCTCGCGGCAGACCAGATCCTGCAAGTGCGCGTCGTGACGACCGACGGCCAGATCCTTGTCGCCAACGAGGCGCAAAACCAGGATCTTCTATGGGCCGTCCGCGGCGGAGGCGCCGGCCAGTACGGCCTCGTCTCCGAGTACGTCATCAAGGCGAACCCCCCGCCGGGCAATGTTGTCTCCAGCGGCATCCAAGTGTCGGCCGTCGGCAACGACACTGCCTCCAGAGAGGCGGCTTGGAGAGGTGCCGCAGCCCTGCTCGCCAGTGTGCCTGACTTGATGGACGCGACTCTCACCGGGACCGGCATGTTAAGCGCCGGAGCTCTACCTGCCAACTCGTCCGAGACTGTCCGCAAGGTCACTGCCTCCATTGGCTTCTTCGCGTACAACACGACAGCAGAGAAAATGACCTCGCTCCTCGAGCCCGTTAGAGCTCGCATCCTCGCAGAGGTGGGCAACAAATCTGTCACAGTCACCCTGAGCGAGCCGTCATCGCAGCCTGACTTTATGAGCTTCTTCGAGAGCCTGAACACGTCGCCCAGCGCAGCCGGGGCTGGGATGATGACGAGTCGCCTCCTCGGACGCAAGGAACTCGCGGAGACTCCGGTGTCGGCCGTCTCTGCGTACCTCCAGCGTCTCAGCGTGCCGCAGAACCCCACGGGTAGCGCCCTCATGGTCATCGGTCTGCAAGGCGGGCTGGGGCCTCGCAACGTCCCCGAGGTGATGCGAGGTGCCCTCAACCCGATGTGGCGCTCTACGTACATCCACCTGATGAGCTACGGCGCATCGGCGGATCCTAACGCGGCGCCACAGGAGGCTCTCGACGGTGTCGCGCAGTGGCTGGAAGAGACCAAGGAGCCCGTCTGGCGCGAGTGGGCACCGGGTGCTGGCTCCTACATGAACGAGGGCAATGCTTTTGACTCCATGTTCAAGGAGGACTTTTACGGTACTTCCTACGACCGTCTAGTTGAGATCAAGAGCAAATATGACCCTACCGAGAGTCTGTTCGTCTTGTCGGGCGTCGGAAGCGATGCTTGGGATTACAACCTCAACAGTGGCAAGTTGTGCAAATCGGCCTGATTTGCCCGGTCTAGTGATGGTATTTCGATGACCGCTCGTGACTGTGACTGGCTTGGCTTCGATATCACAACTAGCTGTTTCTGCCCTTCTCTCGTAGATAGAAATATCATTTTTACTGCCATAATTGAAACTTGCTTGGTTCTTAAGGTTCTCCCGACCG
The DNA here is from genome assembly GCF_030867565.1 of Colletotrichum costaricense. Lineage (NCBI taxonomy): Eukaryota > Fungi > Ascomycota > Sordariomycetes > Glomerellales > Glomerellaceae > Colletotrichum > Colletotrichum costaricense. The sequence goes on along the minus strand of NW_026848232.1, from coordinate 3,081,922 downwards.
TCGGTGGTCATCTCGGTGTCGTGAGTCAGAGTCTCGTTTGCTTCGTTCGTGCTTCTTCTCATCTCTTCCTTCATGGCGGCTCCTTTCATCTCTTCTAGATTGCATATCGCTTTCGTCCCTTCTTTCGTGTCGGTGATTTCTCTCTTCTTGATGACGGTCCCTGCTCCGACGGCGCTCATCTTCTCGACTGGACCGAGGATGGCGTTCGCTCTCCCTCCTCGAAAGGGATCTGACTTCACCATCATCCTTTTCATGAGACCTCTCTCGAGGGTGGCGTTCTTCATTCCTCCGATGCTCTCGTTTTCGCCGCTCATGTCTCTCCTTTCGCTTCTCCTCCTTGCGCAGCTGCTCGAGCTCTCTCTGTCGCTCGGCTTCAATTCTTTGGCGCTCCTTCTTCACCTCTCTTACTCTGGATGCTCCCATCTTCATCATGGCAAGAGGATCATTCGCTACTATCCTCTGTTCGTCTCTCTTCTTCCTCCCTGGGTCTTCGTTGCCAAATGCGTCCTTGCCGGCAGGCTCGAGCTCTGCGAGTTCAGCTCTTGACCCAGATGCTGCGTACCAAGGGCCGACCATACCGTCCTTGCCGGCCGCATTTGATAATCGCATTGTGTACTGGTCCTCCATTTCCTTCTTCCTTTTTGCCGCTTCCTTCTCCGCTTCTTCATTCTTTAGATGACGACCCTGTTTTCGTTCTTCGCCAAAAAGATCAATGTGCCCAGCTGCATCTACGATCGGCGCAGAGCTGGTTGACTTGCGCAAGGTCTCGTTGGCTATTTGCACGACGCCTGAACGCTCTCTTGCAACACGTAACTCAAAGTCAGTGTCGTCCTCGCCAGCGCGCTTGCGCTTTTTTCTCTCCCTGCCGAACGAACCGGCATCACGGTCCCGATGTCTTGGCTCATCGTCAGGGGTTTCTTCTGTTGGAGGCAGTGGCGGTGGCTCCTCGCCCCGTAAGATAGCTAGCCGGCGCTCGGCATCGACTTCTTGCATGCGCTGCTCCTCGGCCTCCTCCTTGGCCTTTGCGGCAGCCTCATCGCGACGGACACGGGCGATGTTGTCCGCATTGTAGACGTTCCAAGACTTTTTACCCAGTAGGTGTCTGTTTATCAGTTAGATTCTGGCTGATCATACTGGTCGACAGATGTGACTTACAGCGGCATGATTTACTTGGGCCCCTGGAAAGCTTACATTACCAAGAGGAAGCTATGAAAGAGTTGATGCAATGAGGATGATGGCTCGCAACCTATGAGTCCGAAATGCGAGCAGCTCCAGTGAGTCCTAAAAGGGACTAGACTACATCTCGAGCCAATCGACGTCATTAATTAGGCGGCAGCTGGAGACCTGAAGTGGGTCATGCCTGGCGACGGCAGCTGCGTGCCCCACTTCACTTTGACTTGCACCTTCCCGCCGTCAGTCAATGGAACTGCTGCACATGTCACAATGGAATTTGCTGAACAACTTCCTTGTCCAACTTAGTTACCTTATAACAGGACTCGCCCCGTAGATACTAGGTAATGACACGAGGTCAACGCTTGAAAATGATTGGACACCCTCTTACACTCAAGTTGCGCAGGCAGCAACGCTTCTGCAAAGAAGACATCTGGATCCTCAAACTGGCCAGAGTTGAAACAGACTGAACACGGTTACAAACCACGGGTGAGATCCACATAAGCATCAGAGCATCTTCCATGCCATTCGCTGCAGCAAGGGTAAGGTAAGGGTCCCCTCGATACGTACCTGCTTCGCCTTGTGTCCATTTGGCCCAAACAAGGTTTAGCGCTCCCCGGGCCCAGGGGACTTGAAGCGAAGACGAAGCCGCGCAGCCCCTCCAACATGCACCATTCCACCTACCATTAGTGTACATAACCTCCCCTCCGTCATCCTCACCGTCTTCCTCAACACATCTCAAGAACAAGAAACCAGAACAACCCGGCCGTACGAAATCGTAACCAACCTCACAACCAAGCGATCCCATCGTTTCTGCCACACCGACCGAGCGCCTCAGATATGAGCTTCCCCGAGAAGCCGCTCCCCCGCGGCCAGCCGCAGTCGCCGAGACAGCCCGGTGTGCGGCTGAGGATCGAGAAAGTCAGGGACAAGGCCTTGCAGACCCAGCTTATTTATGCCAACGTGTAAGCATCTTTCGAACACGCAGTCCCTCTTCTCTTCCGCTGCTAACCCTTCCCCTCCCAGCGCAGGTGTCAGCTACCGAGACTTCGCCCCGAGCCGCGACGGCCAGGACATCAACATCCTGATTCGAGCCAGAGACCCTGTCCGAGGAACAGTACGAGAGAACGTTGTCAGAGCGCGGCCAACACCCGAACTCCCCGAGGGCACCATCAGTCTGTCCGACCCTCAACGATCATGGCTGAAGATCGGAATGACCGACACCTTCGAGGGTGAGGTGTACGATGCGAACAGGCAAGGCGCAACTCACCTCGAGGCGATGGACCTCGAGCTGTCCTGGGCCTCAATGAAGAGAGACCCCAACTACGAGTTCAAGCACGAATACCTGGCCAAGGTCTTTGAGCGTTTCTTCCAGATGCACTTCTTCGCCCCCGGTCAGCGCACTCTGCTGGACATTGAAGGTCTCAAGATCTTTGCTACCGTCAAGACCATCACTTTTGCTGGAGGCAAAGGTCCCGACGCCGTCGTCACATCATCAGACCCTTCTGCCCGCGGATTCTTCAGCACGAACACGCTATTGTCATTCTTCAAGGGCGCCGAGTCGGATATGAAGCTTCAGGTCGGTGAGCACCAGGGTAACGCCAACCCCATTATCTCCCCAGACTTCAAGTTTGAGGATATGGGTATTGGTGGTCTCCAGGACGAATTCGCCACCATTTTCCGCAGAGCTTTTGCTTCTCGCGTCTTCCCTCCCCAGCTGGTAGCGAAGCTGGGTATTCAGCACGTCAAGGGTATCCTGCTCTTTGGCCCCCCTGGAACCGGAAAGACGCTTATCGCTAGACAAATCGGAAAGATGCTCAACGCTCGTGAGCCCAAGATTATCAACGGTCCTGAGGTTCTCAACAAGTTTGTCGGTCAATCTGAAGAGAACATTCGAAAGATGTTTGCGGATGCTGAGAAGGAGTATAAGGAGAAGGGCGACCAGAGTGGTCTTCATATTATCATTTTCGATGAGTTGGATGCTGTCTGCAAGCAAAGAGGCTCCGGTGCCGGTGGCGGCACTGGTGTTGGTGACAGTGTTGTTAACCAGCTTCTCACCAAGCTCGACGGTGTTGACCAGCTTAACAACATCCTGCTCATCGGTATGACCAACCGTAAAGACATGATCGATGAGGCGCTTCTGCGTCCCGGTCGTTTGGAGGTTCAGTTGGAGATTAGCTTGCCCAACGAAGAGGGACGCAAGGAAATCTTCATGATTCACACTGCCAAGATGCGAGACAACAACATTATGGATTCCAAGGTTGACCTGGCCTCACTGGCAGCTCGCACCAAGAACTACTCTGGTGCCGAGATCTCTGGTGTCGTCAAGGCTGCAACTTCATTCGCCTTCAACCGTCACACTGAGGTCGGCAACAGCGCCAAGATGAAGAATGATGTATCCGCGATGAAGATCACCATGGACGATTTCGACAACGCACTGACCGAGGTCAAGCCGGCTTATGGTGTTTCTGAAGACGAGCTGGCGTTTGCCCTTGGCATGGGAATCCTCCAGTTCAACAACAACATCCCCGCCATTATCCGCACGATGCAGGGCTACATCGACACAGTCAAGGAGTCAGATGTTCTCAACAGGATACCAGTCCTTCTTCACGGGCCCCCGGAGTCAGGCAAGACTGCTTTGGCCGCCCACACCGCCTCCCTTTCAGACTTCCCCTTTGTTAAGCTCATTTCGCCTCAGCACTTGACTGCTTTCCGAGACGAGTTTGGAAAGAAGGACTACCTCACCAAGGTTTTCACCGACGCTTACAAGTCTGAGCGTAGCATCGTAATTTTGGATAACTTTGAGCAACTCATTGAGTGGAACCCAATTGGGCCACGCTTCTCCAACACGGTGCTCGACAGACTCATTTCCCTCATCCAAACCCAGCCACCAAAGGTCAGTTTCAGTTCTTCTTGCTCATCTACTTTTAGATGGATCAATCGTTACTAACTCAATGTAGGGCCGTCGTATCCTCATCATGGTCACCACCTCAGAACGCTTCGTACTCAGCAACTTGGGTGTTCTTAAGCACTTCCGCAGACAGATTCCGGTACCCGCCATCTCTGATGTACGCGAACTTGCCCAAGTCCTGGACCAGTCAGGAATGTTTGGTGGCAACGACATTCAGACCGTCATCCAGTCCATACGCAATGACACTCGGTCGGACAAGATCGGTCTTGGCATCAAGACGATTCTTGAGTCAATCGAGGAATCAAAGATTGAGGCATCCTCACAAGGCACCGACATGCTGGAGAGTCTGTCAAACAGGCTTGTGACGGCTATTTCCTCCAATGCCCTAGACGAGTAAAGGGACTAGGTGGTTGCATTACAAACTATAGAATAGACTCTGAATACAAGAAGTCGAAATTCCCCAGGCATAAAAAACTTCACAATAATCATACATACAAAGCAGAGTATTTCAAGTGCCTTGATTTCCTCGATGATGATGAAAAGACGCCCATGAAGCTTCGAGGAAGAAGGTCTTCCGGCTTATGTAATCCAATCATTTCTGCGGGGCGGCCATTCTGACCCGCCGCACCTGGTGGAGCCAGCGGCGAGGTCACAGTTCACGGCACCAAGCTGAGCTCCCGCTGCGGTTTCGCAGTTTCAACCTTCCACCATCAACCACCCACCAACCCACTCGAGATGGCCGACAGAGCACGATCAAGATCGCGCTCGCCTCGGCGTGATCGAGACAGAGACAGAGATAGACCACGGAAACAAGGCGGTTTCAGATGGAAAGACAAGAGCCGCAGAGACGACCGCGACGACGGTAACGAACGAAGAGGCCTGGAACGAGGCTACCGCAACCGTTCCCGCTCCCCCCGTCGCGACCGCGATCGCGACTCGGACAGAGATCGCCGCAACGACCGCCGCGGCGGCGGAGACGACAACTACAGACCCCGCGACTCGGGCAGAGATAGAGATAGAGACAGAGACAGAGACAGAGACAACAAACCCACCGCCAGCGCCTCAAGCTCGAAGGATGCGCCGACGAAGCCCAAGAAGGAAAAGTCTGCACCCGCGCCGGCTGCGGGCGGCGGCGAGGAGATGATTATCGTGCACGTCAACGACCGCCTCGGTACCAAGGCCGCGATCCCCTGTCTGGCCTCGGACCCGGTCAAGATGTTCAAGATTATGGTGGCGCAACGGGTCGGACGGGAGCCGCACGAGATCTTGCTGAAGCGTCAGGGCGAGCGGCCGTTCAAGGACAATCTTACGCTGGAGGATTATGGTGTCAGCAACGGTGTGCAGCTGGATCTTGAGGTTGATACTGGTGATTAAGAGACTCGGGTTATGGATGCGGGGGGGGGGGGGGGGGGGGGTGGGGGCAATGTGTTGAGGGGGAGTGTGTGTTGGAGGGGGGGGTGGGTGGGGAGTTTTGGGGGGTGGATGGGGGTGGGGGGGGGGGGGGGGGGGGGGGGGGGGGGGGGGGGCGTTGGATGGTCTCTTGCTGCGGAGGACTCGTTGAAGCGTGCGATGGTATGGTCACAATCACAGCTTTGTAACGATTGGATTACCTTATTCTGGCGTTTTGGGGGGAAAGAGTACACTATGGAATCAGGTCTGGAAAGTCTAGATGTCACCGATACCCGTACAAATACTATGGTATGCAAAATCCACATAAGATCATTGCTCGAGAGCTCAATGTATCATCCCTCAAGGTCCACGAATACGCACCCAAAATTTCATCTGATCGGCAGTAGAGCCTTTATATACCCCTCCAAGTCCATTCCTGTCACCAGCCAGGAGGCGCCCGTCTAGGTCGATGGGTCAGGTCAAACTGGCTGGGTGGTGGAATGGTTTATGGTGAATCGACAATTAAATTCTACATCAACCAGCCTACTCGACGACAGGCTAAGCGCAGACGATTACACGAGTTCGAATCCCAGCATGAGCACCAAGAGATGTAGCCCCAGTATCAGCACCCGGGGGGTGAACTCTTTTTTGCCGTCACCTGTACTTTGGTCTTTGCCCACTGCCTCAGAGCAAATCAATTGGATTTTGAAGTTTTTGTCCTTTAAAGCGTCAAGTAAAGCCCGCTACGGACGTATGTTGTGTCACCTTTGCTTGGTTGTCTGACATCCGATGTTGAAGTTGTGCTTCACCCTTGGTTAAGTGTCAGGTCACATGACCCCGCGAGTTCGCGTCAAATGTCCCCGCTTGGACCGTCGCGCTTGTCACGCGCCCTTGTCTTGACATTTGACCCAACCTTCGCCGTTGACTCAGAAAGACAATCCCACACGCGTCTTATTGCCTCGATTCCTATCACTTCTTGTTTCTCAGGAATATTTCCTCGTCACTCTGCAATAATCTTCTAAAAAAGAAGCAAAAACTGAAAATTCACGACGCCTTCAGCAACACCCTCTCACTCATCTCACACTTACACCATCGCCATGACAACCACCACCACAACCACCACCACCAAGAAGACGCCCGCGACGCGCGACATCATCTCAATATCCATCCCAGAAGGCGAAGGCATGAAGACACAACTAGACCGCATCGCTCGCTCAAATCGCACCGCGTACGAGAAACGGGTGTGGACCGCGCTGTGCCAAGTACCAAAGGGTCAGATCACGACGTACGGCATTCTGGCGGCGCATCTCAAGTCGTCGCCGAGGGCCGTCGGCAACGCGCTGCGTCGGAATCCTTTCGCGCCGCAGGTGCCGTGTCACCGGGTCGTTGCTACGGGCGGTGCTTTGGGCGGGTTCAAGGGCAAGTGGCCGAAGAACGGGGAGGGGATCACGCTTGATGAGAAGAGGATGCTTTTGAGGAAAGAAGGCGTCAAAATTGATTCGAGTGGGCGTGTTCTTGGGTCGCCTTTTGTGGCCTTTATTTGAAATCGTTAATGAAGCCAATTTGATGAGCAAGCATACAACTTTTCATGTTTCTACGAATCTTTCTAATCCATGGTGGCGCTTGATAAGTTGCTTTTCGTGGAAAAGACCATGAATACCCGGATGCACGTTTCTACGTCTGCTGGTCTTGTGCAAATGCGTCGGCAAGTTAGTGGCCTAGGAGCAAGTCTTCCCTAGATCGTTGGGAGTATCAGGTGTAGGTAGGGTTGTGGGAAAGGGACTTGGCAATGAGCGGCACGGCACGCAGGCTGCACAAACACGTACCCGAACAGAAGCCCCTTGCACTCACAGGCAAGCGATCGCAAGACATTTTTGGAAGCAGGAAGTCTTCATGTCGATCTGAATCCGTGCGGGAAGGATCGGGAGGTACAGTAATGGATGGCCTGGAAAGAAGGAGTGAGGTACTGGGGTCAGTTCTCTTGTCCTCCTGTCACTAGAGGATCTAGAGGCATGTGGCTGAGGAGTATTTAGAAGGAGTCGTATACGAATTCTCATAAGCCCTCGAGTCTCGCTTATCCTGATCTCGTTTGAGTATCCATCAATGATTTCTCTCCTTTCATCGTGGAAGAATCTGAAGAAGTCATTTGGGACGAGAACGGAGAATGCTGGGCGTTCAATGAGATGCGTTCAACCCCGCAAATGGCAAAGATGAGGTAGCGTTGCAGAGGCACCCGCCGCCAAGTGTGTCACGATCTTCAGAATCCCCTTACCTTGCCTTGGGTAGCATTGTCCGTGCCGAGCACGACTTTGCCAAGCGACTGCTACATACAACCAGCTCATCATGTGATGAGTGACATTTAGCTACTGACGAGAATCTACCACGTTACCTTAAGTGCTTCACGCAACAGGAGAGGTTCGATTGGACATCTTGACAGAATTCAAAAACTCAAAAACAACAGGAGCCGACCGAGGGTCAAACACCGGAGCCCAAATAGCACCGGAACATCACGGACTAAACAAGACTTCACGACATTCATCCCTCGGTTATCAGACTCGATACTTGTTGTTAGAATGGGATGACAGTAGACTCCTCATAAGGTCTGCGGAGGCGGGCTGCTGGGTATCCAGTGATTCAGGCAATGAGTGCGTATTATCCCCCAGTATTCCTCGTGCATCAGGAGGACCCCGGCTGCTCATCGTCCACTGTCTCAAGTCCTAATGAATAAAACAGAAGATAGATATAAAGAAACGGCATGTCTAGACTCACTTAAACTCCAGGCAGTGCCTGGGAACCACTGTGTTTTCAATAAAACTCACGCCAAGTCTATCCCTAACTCTCAAACCACTCTGCGCCTCCTTTGCAAATGTTTAATGCCGCAAGAGAAAACATACACTGAGTCCCGAGTCCGGCATATCGTTTCCATTCGGACATGGCAGTTCACCGACAGCGAAGACGTACCTGAGACGTTCTCAGGGTTCATCCACCGGCAACCACATCTGAATTGGGGTCTAGTCGCCGGGGACAAACTCTCTGCCGGCGGCCGACCCTGCCCAAGTAAACGGTGACAGCCGACAGCCGGCAGCGGCATCGTGATAAGCCTCAGCCGTTATGTATCTCTCCGAGTCGGTGGCGCGCTAGCCTACTCGGTCGTGGACCGCGTATTCCTCAAAGTAGCATTCAGTGAACACGACCTCGGAATCTGGAGATTTGTCCACGTGAGAATGATTGCCACCGCCAGGCCTCTCCGGGATCTGTGGATTGTCCTGCAATGCAACACAGTCTAGAGACTTGGCAAACACCGATAGACCCGGGCCATGGCGACGGACAATAGCTGCAAGATACGGATTGAGGAGGACGACAATAGGCAGAGCCGCACATCTTCCTTCCCGAAGGAGACAGAAGAACAGAGCAAAAGGAGCATAGGACGTATCCATAGATAAAAAGGCCTCCACCATCGGAATATAGACACATGTACGGATAGACATGGGAGGAAGTTGCGTCAGCCTCCTAGGCTCTCCCCGTACTAGTCTATACTACTCCTCTATTGTCTTTTGAAGACTCCAGCAAACTAACGTTGCGCACGAGCTTCGAAAGAAGACTTGATCCCCGAGATGATCCCGGCGCAGACATCCCCATCCGAATCCACCGGTTCGCCTCCCGGCGCCTCACCCCGTTGGCACCAGCACGTGTTGGCGCCAAAGTGGAATTGCAGAACATGTTGGCGTGATGGCAAGCAAGGTATTGGTATTCCGTAAGCAAACACAAACGCCGAAAGAGAAAAAAAGAAGAGAGGTAAGACTGGGTTCGAGCTGCTGGCATGCTGGCTGTTGTTCTTCTGCAACGTTCAGAGGCGCAGCGGGAAGATGCCAGGTTCGGCACTCTTCCGAAGCTAAGAGATTCGCTGCTTCGCATAGGGTTGCGGTTGGATCCCCCCAACTGCCTGCCCCCTCTCACTGAGCCTTTGCGGGGCTGTTGGACGTTGGATGTTGGACTCGACGACCTACATCAGAGACTTCTTTGGAATATATCGCCGAAGTTTTATGGGCGCATGGTTCGATGTCGCCACATGCGACGTTGGCACAACGTGCCAGCCTGCCAAAATACCCCCCTTACCTTTGCGTCTTTTCCGTCCTTTGTCTCCGAGGCTAGTGAGTGACATCGCGGGCCCCCTTGGAACGGTGGGACGGTCTGGCTAAGAGAACTAAACTTTGGTCTTCGCGGGAGAGGGCCGTTGAGAAGCTTGAACTGGCCACAAACGCCGCACCTAAATCCTGATGAGAAACACAACGGCGGCGCTAGTGGCTGATGCTATTGAGCGGACACCACGGAGAAATAGCGTTTTAGACAAAAACGAATGGCTGCCGTAACGGCGTTTCTGTGTTTGCTACCTCATGCGGTTGTGTGGCGTGGTTCCTCACGGGAGAGGCGGCAAACTATTGTTTTCTGCTCCGGCAGATTCGATCTTATTTAGTTTGTTGGAACTCGGTTGTTGTTGGTTTTCGCACAATGGTGTGTCTGCCTTTGCCCAAAGAGGGAACAAGTCCATCCAACCATTGTAAAAAGAAGGAAAGACGACAAGAGATTTCTTGATCGATGAATGCCGTCAGTCCCCCACACTGGCACACTCGGAGCGCGTGCTATGTATGCATGTCTTAGCTGACGCTTTGTTCTTTCAACTCAAAATAGACGGCGTTCTCAACCTAGCGAGTCAAGTCAACACAGACACCACCAAAATTTCATTCGTGTCAGTGTTTATACGAATCAGCGGGCGTTCATCCGTACTCAATCAGCGTAGGGCAGAAAAAGAACAGGTCCCATCAGCCCTTCCCGTTGATCCCAACTTCCACACAACGTCAAGGACACGCGACGGCCCCCATCGTCCAATTGTCCGCCAGTGATGTAGTAACGGAACCGGCATCAGGGCCTGTGCTGCAGGAACAGAGAGAGCGAGCACGCGCAAAAGGGCATGGAGACCCGGATTGCAGGTGCGAAGGATCCCAGATCAAGGGGAAATACAGGGGCTTCTTGGGTTCTCCGTCGGACCTCGACTGGTCCAGTAGGGGAACACTGATCATCGGGGCCGAGGCAAACTCCACGAGTTCACAACACCTAGCGCCAACAGGGGGGTGAGGCCCATACGGATACGTTGACCCGTTGATTAGGTTCCTCGCACTCGGTCGCAATCACTTCGCATTCACACTGAGTTTGTGTGTAGAGTTGAGAAGTGCCAGAGTAAGCGGTTTGTGCTGTCATCCTGTTTGTTCATCCCATTCCAGCCGCTTTGACCAGCACCCCCGGCAGTTTGCGAGATTCGAATTTCATGCAAAAGTCAATACTTCGTCAACTTTCTTCCACATCCCCTTCCAGAAGCCTGCCGCAATCGAACGACAGATTACGCACGTCTCATTTCCCTCTTCTGACATCTAAGCCCCCGTCTTCTTTCTTCGGCTTCGGAGGACTCCCGGACGGGTGCCAATTCTTCTTGTCCTACGCAACAGAACCTCGTGTCGATCCCCGTGGTCAAAGCAGAAGAGCGGACGAGAAGTAAGTGCAAGGTGTGGATGGCACACAACTGCCCTGGTCCATGCCTCGCTTCAAGCCTCATGGAATCAAGGAGAGAGTGTGTGTGAGTCTGTGAGAGACTCTGCGAAAGAGAGGGCAAAAGAGAGAGCAAAGGCTGAAGGGGGGGCTCCGCATCTACCCCGTAGCCACCACACTATCCCGGAGCATGCTGCCCAAAGGGGGATAATCCCAGCAACGGGCCCCAGGCGTGTCGTGGGAGGAGAACTCTCGACTCCTCGACTCTCGACACACACTCACGCTGCTCCTCACACACTACCCAGTAGAAGGGAGATTGACATCCATTACCCGCCCCCATGCCTCAAGCACCATGTTCAAGCACCATGCCTCAAGCAACACAGCCCGCCTAGCAGGGCCAGGAAAGCTCGCCGTCGCGCCGTAAACAGATCCCTGGTCATTCACGACCTGTCTCTCGATTCTCCAATGCAGTTTGCTTCTCCTCAATATAAAGACTCTCCATCATGGCCCTCCCACTTGATGAACTCGTCAGGAGTCTTCCCTGCAGCCTAGTCATTCTTTAATATCCCCCTCGGGTCGGCCATCCCCTTCCCGTCCCCTTCCTCAAGGCTCCAAGACTTTCCTCCGTTCCGCTCCTTTCTCTCTTCAGCCCTGTCAAGATGAAGTCCTCCGCCGTCATCGCAACGGCGACCCTGGCCGCCGCGCCCTTCGCTGCCGCGGGCCTTCTCCCCAAGCGCGTCGAGAATGCTACGTGCCGCTCCCTCCCCGGCGACGCCAGCTGGCCCGCCACGACGGCTTGGGATACCCTCAACACCACTGTCAGCGGCAAGCTCATCGCCACCGTGCCCATTGGCTCCGTGTGTCACGACCCCAACTACGATGAGGCTGCCTGCACGGCGCTGCAAAACTCGTGGACTCTTCCCGAGACTCAGTAAGCTCATACTTGATCTCTCAAGTTATGCGGAATATCGACTAACAAACCCCCCAGCTTCCCCTCCTCCTCTTCCGTGATGCAGAGCTACTTCGCCAACCAGTCCTGCGACCCCTTCACGGATCGCACGCTTCCGTGTCTGCTCGGAAACTACGTCAACTATGCTGTCGAGGTGACATCTGCCCAAGATGTTGTCGAGACCATCAACTTTGCGCGGGAGAACAACATCAGATTCCTCGTCCGCAACACGGGTCATGAGTAAGTCTCATCCGCACCTATAAGCGCCATCCCGCCCACAAAGCATTATCGCTAACCAACGACTCAGCCATCTTGGCCGCTCAACCGGTGCCGGAGCCCTCGCGGCATGGACCCACAAACTCAAGGAGATCACCGTGACCACTTGGTCCGATGACCTCTGGTCCGGCCCCGCAATCAAGATGGGCGCCGGCGTTCTCGGCTATGAACTCACCGAGGCCGGCAAGACCGCCGGCCTCGTCGTCGTCGGCGGCGAATGTCCCACCGTCGGTCCCGCCGGAGGCTACATCCAGGGCGGTGGCCATTCGGCCCTCACCACCAACTTTGGTATGGCCGCCGACCAGGCGCTCGAGTACGAGGTCGTCACCGCTGACGGCAAGATCGTCACCGCCTCCCGCACGGAGAACGCGGACCTCTTCTGGGCCCTCAGTGGCGGCGGCCCCGGAACCTTCGGCGTCGTTACCGCCGTCACCGTCCGCGCATACCCCGACGCCACCATCGGCGGCGTTGGTCTCCAGACTGCTGCTTCGTACACCACCCAAGAGAAGTGGTGGCAGATGCTCGACGCCTTCCACTCCCTCCTCCCCGGCATGACCGACCAGGGCGCCATGGTCGTCTTCCTCTACAGCAGCAGCGTCTTCGCCATCAACCCTCTCACGGCTTACAACAAGACGGCCGAGGAGGCAAAGACCATCCTCCAGCCCTTCCTCGACGTCCTCGCCAACCTCTCCATCCCCTACTCTTCCGCCGCCACAAACTACTCGAGCTACCGCGACCACTACGACAAGTGGATGGGTCCCCTCCCCTACGGCCACGTCGAGGTCGAGTCCTACAACTTTGGCTCCCGCCTCGTGCCTCGCTCCGTCCTAACAGACACCACCGCCCGCGCGGCCTACGTCTCAGCCATCCGCTACGGCGCTGACAACCACGGCGTCCTCTCCGCCGGCGTGGCCCTCAACGCCACGGCGCCCGCGGGCGTCGACAACGCCGTGAACCCGCACTTCCGCAAGGCCGCCATCCACGTGCAGTACTCGACGGCGTGGAGCAACGACCCGGCCGACTGGGAGAAGATGAAGGCGGACCAGAAGACCATGACGGAAGAAATCATCCCGCCCATCGAGGCCGCGACGCCCGGGTCCGGAAACTACGTCAACGAGGCCGACTTCAACATCCCCGACTGGAAGGAGAAGTTCTTTGGCGGCAACTATGACAAGTTGCTCACCATCAAGACCAAGTGGGACCCCTCGGGCGTGTTTTACGCGCTCAAGACGGTCGGTAGCGACAAGTGGAATGTTGCTGCTGATGGCCGCATGTGCCGTGCGTGATTGTCTTTTTGATAATGAGGTTTTTTGGAAATCAAGCGTCTAGGAGTTTTGTGAGGGCTTATGAGTACATACACATCTAATACAGACAAGGGCACCGTATAAGTGACCTCTTTTTCTGGTTCAATCCGTTTGTTCCGAGTCAAGTACGTGGTGATTAATAGTCGGTGATGCGTTCCAAATTGGACACCCATGATGTTCATAGCCCGATCTAATTGGGGCCATCACAGTCTTGAGCTCATTCTCGGCCACAACACCACCGAGTCTCAACGTCAATGATGTCCAAAACCTGACCCCCAATCAAGCCTCCGTTCATCGCCATCGAGCCTGATTCTCCTCATCTGTGATTACGTGAGGGCCGCTCATCCCCTCCCCTGTCCCCCTACCTATCTCTGGCGGTCCCGAGATGCATAAGCACCCCCCACAACCAATGCATTAAGGCGCCGGTCACCTTTGGTTCGCCTTGTAAGTTGTGAGTAAGATGCGCCTCCAGAGTCAGCATCAATGGGAACGGTGAGGCAACGGGCACTCCACCCTTTCCGTTTCTGCCTGGAGCCAGGTGAGAATGTCGGTATGCTTAACAGCATCGCGGTCTCCACTCCGACCTCTCCAAACTCTCGGCACCGGCAGCCTTACCAGGCGTTGTGGGGAAGGGGAGAGTTTGCTGACATGACGATCACGGACCAAAACTAGGTGTGTATCATCGGCTGAAGCGGCTCTACACAAGATCATCATGTAGGTACACGTACATAAGTAGTCAAGAGGAAACAAAAGAAGCACAGAAATCCTTCTTGCATATTTCCTCCAATCTCGAGGATTGATATCAGCGCACCGCATCTCGGCCAAGCAACACCACATGCACATCAACATGGACTGCAACTCATTCCTTCCCTCTTACACTTCAAACCTGTCTGCATCTCTCACCCGGCGCCTATGTGCCCGCTGCCTCGAGCCGTACGAGTCCCAGCACGTCTGTCACCAGTCCCAGAAACCCCATATGCCGAGTAACGGCTTGATGTACGGTCAGTGACGAAGTGGGATTGATACGTACGATGCCGGCAAATTCCTCGCCAGTCTCAACGTTGGCTAATATGCGACTAGCTGCGAAATCCGATGAGATGGGGAAGGATGAGTCGATGAGAGCATTTTTGAGGTTATTCTACGCTTAGGAGTTCTTATCATTTTCAAGTGTAATAATAGGAAGACTGTCAAGGTACCAGGTGTCTAACAACATGCGAATTCCCTCCTTGGTATTCTAAGAAAGAAAAAAGAGATACTGTACTTCAGTTTACATGTTTTGACATGCCATATAATAGACGACCTTACTGAGTGGATTCATAGCTCTAATACTAAGCTATCAAGTAAATAAAGCTCAGCGTTGCACTTGGCCACATTTACGCTTGTTTCCAGCCTTCAGAGACGAGAGATACGTCCGCTGCTCATGTTGTGGAAGCCCACCCAAGGGGCCCGAGTATCCAAAGGTGCTTTCTCATCACTCGTCGAGATTTCGAGTAGCTTCGAATAGCGAGCTGTCAATTGAGTAAAGCGATGGGATGATACTGTGACACCCTTGGCTTCGTTGGCCTGCCATGGTATGTCAAGCCTCAAGAGCAAACTGACAAGGGCCTCATTGGTCTTTGAGTAGTTGTGCAGTTCCCAATTGCGTCTTTGTTTGGTAAGGATTATATTCTAACATCGTTATCATGAGTTTTGTCTGATGAGCACTCGTAGGGTCTCATGATTTTTGGGTATTAATGTCTCATTCCGTATGTTTTTTTGTATACCGGCCCCGAAAGTCATGCTGTGTATTGTACAAGCGTAAGCCACGCAACCCAACACCGCCAGCCATGCCAACCGCCCAGAAACCAGAACAGGGGATCCGAATGCCTTGATTGTTCATTAAACAACATCCCTTACCCATCCATTCCTTTACCAGCCTTGACACCTATCAAAGCCATTGTAGTAAATCACGTTGCGAAGGGCGTCGCCATGCCCCAGTCGTAATGCGCCGTCGCGTAACGCGCGACGCCGCGTAGGAATTGAGCCTACCCAATGACCGCTGAGAGGCCAGAGAACGCCGCTGGACAGAGCGTCTCTATGACTCTTCAGTCCGACGGGGTCCACGCTGAGAGATGGAGCCGCCGCGAGGGCCGCCACGTCCTCCCCGGCCACGGCCATCGCCACGGTGTCCACGACCGCCGCGCCACTCACCACGACCACGTCCGCGGTAGCCTCCCTCACGATCGCCACGGCCCCGGTTGCGGCCCTGGACCTGGTGGAAGCCGTCGTTGGGGTCGGCAGCAGCGGGAGCAGGGGTCTAGGTACAGTCAGTCTCTCGTTCAGTCATCACAGCTCACTTGAACGTACCTCGGGCTGGATCTCGTGGTGCTCGGGCTGGTCATCGGCCCAAGACTGGGTGTTGGAAACGGCAGCGGGGGTAGCCTCGACGCCAGTCTCGGTCTCTGCAGGATCGCGGGGAACGGAAACCCATTCCTGAGAAAGCGACATGCTGTTGTCGGCCGACTGGTCCCACTTCTCGCCGGCGGCGTTACCGGCGCCACTACCGATGTTGGCGTTAGTGGGGGTCTCGGTGGCCGCCTCCTCGGTCTGGCTGTTGGTGATGGCAGCATCGCCAGCCTCGATCTCGTTCACGGTAGCGTTGGCAATGGTCGGATCGGTAACGGCTTCGGTCGCAGCGGTCTCGGTCTCGGCGGGCGCAAGCTCGTCATAAGGAGACTTGTAGGCCTTGGCAGCTGCCTTGACTTGGCCGACTAGGTATAAAAGGTCAGTATGGGATGTACTATCGAGATGTGAGAAAAAAGCTTACAGGTTGTCTCGAGTAGCTCGCCATTGACGCTGTACGTCTGCTCTTCGGCGCCGTCAATCAGCTTGAGCATGGTGGCGACGGCACTGTCGTCACCCGTGTAGATGGCGAGAAGAACACCCTCCAGGGCCTTGTTCTCCTCGTTGCTCTGGTCGGCATCCTCGGAGCGGCGGGCGGCAGCGAGACGAAGGAATTGTGACAGGGTGAGGAGCTTGCTGTTGATGCTCTTGCTAGAATCACCCTCCTGCTGGGCCTGCTGAGCCTTCACCTCGGCGACGGCGGCGGCCTTCTCCTTCTCCAGCTTCTCGGCAAAGGACTTCTCAAGCTCTGCCTTCTCAGCAGTAGCACGAGTGCGGTACTCCTGGTCGATCTTCTTGTACTGGGCCATCTGCTCCTCGTACTGTGAGATCTGGGCCTGCAGGGCAGGTTTCTTGAGGTACTGCGCCTTCTGGTCGGCATTGATAATGCGAGCAGCGACGAGGTCGTCGAGGGACTTGCCAGCGTTCTCGGCAATCAGGTTGTCGATCTTTGAGGCATTGGTCTGGTGGGTGGGAAGTTAGTTGATGAACCTTGCCACAGAGAGGGGTAAGTGTGAAGGTATAGGGTAGGCACGGACAAGCTTCTTGGTGGTGTTGCGAATGTTCCTACGGAGCGCGATTAGCATACGAGCAATAGGAGAAGCTTCAGTCGTTGATTTCCACCTACTTCTGGATCTCGCGAATGTAGGCAGTCTCGCCGGACTCGTCGGAGGCGTCAGCCTTCTCTGGGGCAGGAGAGGCAGTAGGAGCAGGGGACTCGGTGCGCTCGGCGGCCTTGGCCTTCTTCTTCTTGGCTGACTTGGATTCGGCTGAGACCGCGGGGTTCTGAACGGGAGAGGCGGCCATGCTGAAGCTTGTGGGAGGAGCGCAGTCAACAGGGTCGAGGTCGCGTGAGCTTGGATGGGAATTTTCCAGAGGTGGTGGTGGCCAGCTACAGGCAGAGAGCGCGCAGGTGGGAGGCAAGTAAACAAACTTGTGTAGAGTGAGGTAAGATGGGATGTACAATCGTAGGAGGAAGGTCCTAGGATCGAAGAAAAATACTCAGAGGAGAGGCGTTTGTGATGGGGGGGAAAGGTGAAGTTATTGTGAAGAGGTGGATGTGCAGGTTTTGGACGGATCAAATTTGGAGGTTCACGGAAGATGACACTCCAGCTCATAGACGGCAGGCAGGCACGTAGCTCGGGGCCAGAGTGCAGCTCAGTGGAGGGGACACTGTCGGCCGGGAGAAGCTGAGGTCCCGGGGTCGAGTACCTTTTCGGTGGGGGGTTTTCAGGCGTTCAGGCGGTGATCCAACCTAGGAGTGGGTTCCCAGGAGCTGAGGAGCCGGAAGCATCCCTGCCGCCAGGCTGGTTTTCGCCTTAAGTTCCCCTTCCCTTCCCCTAAAAACCCCTGCCTCCACTCCTACCCGCCGGGGTTCTAGAACTGGTCAGAAGAAAAGGTACATTCACTTGTACTGAGATGGGAGACCCATGGAGCATTTAGGTTGGAGGCGCCTCAGGTCTTCGAGACTGCATGTTTCGGGTTCAATGGTTGGCATGTTTTATCTGTCATGTTTCTCGCCTACATGCTGTCCTGCCAACCTGATTACATCTCAGTAAGGTGCTCTAGGGCTTTTTTGCAAGAGTGATAGAAATTCATCGTTCCACATCTCGCGGCACCATCTTCTGTACCTTGTGCTCCTAGCCTTCCCTGCTCGGATGACGTACCAGGCAGGGCATCTCAGCCTTGTCTGGGACTAGCCGTCGCTCTCTCACGGGAATTATCTATGGATATACGGTAAGCTGTACGCCGTACTCATGCGCCAGACTCCCATAGTGACTAGGCCGCGAGCATCACCACCCGCACCCACCAATAGCAAAGAATCTATCCATGGAAACATACTATGTCGCCATTGATCATAGTGTCGTGGTCATCCAAACGTTGACGCGGCTCAGGCCGGTGCTGCTCAGATGAAGGAGCCACTGAACACCTGCGCCCTGCTCCTCCAACCTTTGCGTGCCGCCTCAATGCACGAGACGGTAGCCTGCATGAATCGAGCCTCTGTTCTGTCGCAGACCAGCGCCTAAACCTCGAGGTCGATTCCATCTTTTGCATAGCCCTTCTATACCAGATATGATATGTTGTTGCTGGTCGCCATGTTACACCAACGGAATCGCATTCGGGCGTATTCGACCACGCTAATGGCATCGACGGCCCCGGGTCGCGAAGTAGATGAGTGCTGTGTACTCCGTAAGTATCGAGTAATTTCTGGAGTTTCGATATCGATGAACTGGAAAATCAACCTCGGAACTTGGTGAGAGTGTCCTGCATAATCCAATGTTAGCCTCACCATGTAATCAGACTTGCTGTTGATGTGGTTGTACAACGTACCGAAGTCACTTTCTTGACGCTTCGGGCCGTGATGCCTCTTTCACCAGACTTCTTTGACTCGATAGCCGCCTCCTTGACGAGTCTGGTAAGAAGTCAGTATGTATACGTCCCAATGTTCGAGTCAATAACTTACGTCTGCATGAACAGGACGTAGTCGAGGTAGATCTGAGGGCTGGTCAGCAGGGCGTGCCAGGCGCGTCAGTAAGCAACTAACCATGACGTCCACATTCTTGCTCAAGTTGCAGTTCGAATGCGCTTTGATGATCTTTTTGACAGTACCGCGCGGGTATGCCTTTTGACCGGGTGCCATCGCGAGAAAAATGTGCACCGCGGCGAGGACCAAACGTAGTTGAGATTGAAGTCGCGGGAAGGATTGAGGTGTCGCGTGCAAGCTATCGCGGCTCGGTGTGACGTTCCGGTGTGGGGGAGCCCAGAGCTTTTGTTGTGTTTGGCACAGGCCACCAGCGAGAGAGACATTGATTGAACTTCCCCCGAGAATCGAGAGTGGGGCAGTGCATGACCCCTCCGCACTGTGGCGCATTACTGTGACCCTCCTTCTGAGCTTTTTGGGAGCTCCAGTGCTGTCACCGTCACCGACACCATCATCAAACCCACCACGCATCACGTTGCACCACATAGTACCAAGATGTTGTCACGGCGCATGGTATTAACCCTTCACCTTATGGTCTACTGTCTATACTGACACCGTATCTGCAGCTCACCAAGGCGGACGAGGAGTCCGTCGGCGACGAGGTCGAAGTTAGGAGGGAGGACCAAGACAAGATCAACAAGTTCAGCCGTCTGCACCAGCGCGAACTCATAATCGAAGAGGAACTCAAGAACAAGAGCGTTAGTCGTACCTTTATACAATCACCGACAAGCAACCCCATCTAACATCTGTGTGTCGTTGCAGAAAGAAAAGGAAGAGCTCGAGGATCTCAGCACAGAATTGGAGCTTGCGGACGAAGACGAAACAGTACCGTACGCACCTACGAAGGACTCTCGATGACGCACCGAAAGACCATACTGATGCTCGGCCACAGATACAAGATTGGCGACGCTTACTTCCACGTATCGCAACCTCAAGCGATAGAGATGCTCGAGCAGGCATCGACCAAGATCGAGGAGGATGTCGAGGGGTTAGAATCGAAGCTGGAAACGATCAAGGAGGATATGAACCAACTCAAGGTCGAACTGTACGCCAGATTCGGAAAGAGTATCAACCTCGAGACATGAAGAAGTACAATCGAGAAACAAAATTCAACGTCGTCACGCATCGCATCGCCGTTTCGGGTCGCGTACCCTGAGAGAAACACCGGTCAATATCTTATCAAATCGTGGCCAATGAACACTGAGGGGGAACGTTTTTCCGTCGCTGCAGAAGTTGGTGCAACTCGAAGGGATCTGATAAGAGTAGACGCTTTCGGCCGACTCAACTGCCCCCGCGGTGGGTGTGCACCTCAATCTTTGAACAACGCATACCTACTAGGTAGATCCAGTCCTGAGACGCAGCGGCGCATTCCACTAGCGGCGTCGTTTCTTACCGGTGACGGCATAGCTGTCGCTACCTTATGAGTCGTGACGAAGCGCAGCAGTCGATGGCGCTATCGCAAACCCAAATGACCTCTGTGCAGGGGGCAACAAGGGCAGCACCGGGGATGCGGCGGGAAAGCACATCGCCGCGCCGCGGCCGGATAAGCGGCCCTTGAAAACCAAGTGGGTCTTGCGGTTCGGCTCCGATGAGAGTCAATGACAAACCAATAGCGAGACACGCCTTTCCTCCTCGTCTACCGGTACCTACCTAGGTAGCTTGCTGTTTTCCCCCTCCCCTCATCAGCCGTGAACGGGGATAAGGCTTCGTCTCTTGTCTCTTACACCCGGCCACTCAGGAATGCTTCTCGTTTGCTAAATTGTGAAAAAAATATGGTGGGAACGACGACTAGACCGGCTCGATCCACAAGGGTGATCGGCCACATGCAGCATGCAGTCACCGATTTTCGGGCATCTGCGGTTTTGGGGCCATTATTCTTTGGGCCATTATTCATCCATTTCCGTATTTGACGGCCACCCTCACCCACACCTCCCACACTCTGCTCTCTCCTCGTGTCTTCTGAGATGGAACCCAACACAGGAACATAATTACTGTGTGTGCTATTCCGCTGCTCACGGTTCGCCATGCCCGCCCACAGCGAATCCGCAGAAGATGCTACAGATAGTCTGCCTTATTTGCAGCGTGAGCATCCCCATGAACAATACGTTTTGTGACCAAAGTGTAACACTTCATAGGCAATCGATCCTCTCTATCAGAGACGGTGAGGAGGATCGATCAAGATGAAGCACGCCAAAGGTATGAGACTCGTGCCGAAGAGCAGGGTCTGGACGAAAAGAAGATGGCCAGCCCCAACTCATCAAGCGACGAAGATGAGCCAACGATAATATCTTGGGATGACAGTGACCCAGAGAACCCGTACAACTGGTCACATGTACATTGCTCTAGTTTAATATCTACAGATCCAGTCACTAACGAGCTATAGACCAAAAAGTTTCTGATCCTTTGCTTAACCATGATGCAAGTCATCAACAGCACAATGGGCTCGGCCCTCCCATCCAACGCGATACCCTTCATAACCGCCGAATGGGGCATCACAAACGAGCAACAGCAGGTCTTGCCCATTTCCGTCTTTCTCATCGGCTACGTCTTCGGGCCTGTAGTCTGGGCACCTCTCAGCGAGCATCTCGGCAGGAGAATGTTGACCATTGTCACCTTTGTCATGTTCACCATCTGGACCATGGCCTGCGCCCTCGCACCCAACTGGCCTGCGTTTCTCTTCTTCCGCTTCTTCACCGGCGTATTCGCCAGCTCACCCATCGCTATCGTGGCCGGTATCCTCGCAGATATCTACGGTGACACCGAGACCCGCGGCCGTGCCATGACAGCCTTCATGGTCGTAAGTCATCCCTGCAACTTTCCCGGATTTCACTCTCTTGAAGCTTTGCTAAAACCTCGTAGACAACCACATTCGGCCCTCTCTTCGCCCCGATCGTGTCCGGTTTCTGCTCTACGACAATAGGTTGGCGCTGGTCCTTTTGGGTGGCCCTCATCTACGCCGGCCTGACCCTCATCCCGATCCTCCTGCTCCCCGAGACCTACGCGCCCGTCCTGCTCCTCCGACGAGCACGAAAAATACGCAAACTAGACCCCTCCGCCGCCGTCATCGCGCCCCGCGAGATGGAGAGCACAGACTTCAAGCACATCGCAACCGTCGTCCTGACCCGCCCCGTACGCATGATCATCTTCGAGCCCATCGTCAGCTGCACGTGCGCCTACCTGGCCTTAGTATACACAATCTTCTACATGTCCTTCCAGGCCTTCCCCATCATCTTCCAGAAGCTCTACGGTCTCTCACCGGGTGTGGCTGGCCTCGCCTACCTCCCCATAGGCGCCGGCGCTCTGCTAGTGGTGCCCATCTTCATCGGCTGGGAGCAGGGCCATCTCCGCGCGCAACGCAACGGTCACGTATGGGCCAAGCGCGAAGAGTTCCGCCGTCTCCCTTTCGCCTGCGTCGGCGGACCGCTGTTCTTCATCTCTTTGTTCTGGCTGGGCTGGTCTTCCAGAGAAGGCGTCAGCTTCGTCGCGCCCATGCTGGCGGGCATCCCGTTCGGGATGGGCTTCATGCTCATCTTCATCGCCCTTCTCAACTATCTCACCGACGCCTACGAGATCTTTGCTGCCAGCGCTAACGCGGCGGCCTCGACGAGCCGGTCTCTGCTCGCTGTGGTGCTGCCGCTGGCGACGACACGCATGTTTAATAAGCTCGGTATTGCTGGTGCTTGTAGCTTGCTCGGTGGGTTCAGTGCTATCATGTGCATCATCCCCTTCATCTTTATCTGGAAGGGCGAGCAGATTCGAGCGGGATCGCGGTTTTGTATCGCGCTTCAGGAGAGGAAGGCTGAGATGCAGAGAAAGGTTGAGGAGCAGAAGCAGAGGGAGGAAGCGAGGAGGATCAGGTTGAGGGACAGTCCTGCCCGGAAAGAGGAGGTTTGAGTTGTTTCATCAATGAATGAACCGACGAAAGGTTTCTGAGGTCTAGCTATTGAAGTAAGAGATGAAACGTCTACCGAGAGAGAGATGGGAACACTGGCAAGGGAGGCATACACAACCAGAGTGGTTGAAGAGGAGCGTCGAAGACATCCACTGAGTGGTAAAGGGGTACAAACCCTGAGTGAACACGGTCAAATTCTTACGACGGCACCTTTTCTCTGAGCATAGGTCCGTATATCTTGCTTTGAGGGTATCAAGGGAAGAAGAGAAAATGCCCGATGAGGCATGAGCATCACACGACCTGGCCCCTTCTTGGGGTAGGATGAGAGTTGAACATCGCAATGACGATACTCAACCAAAGGCATTAATCTATAACACATAATAAAAATTGCGTCGTACCCCGAACCTGCCGCCTCTCATTGGCTTTATGTGATATTCTTGAATACCGTGTGATAGACGGTGGGCGGCAAGAGCTTATGTGAAGGACGATTCTAACTCGTAACGACGTGGCTTCCTCAAGACTCAATCTTGACTTCGTCGTTGCCTTCCGATATTCCTTATTCCGAGGTTCCCTTGCTGTGATGCGATGTGACGGCCAAAGTTGCTGACAAGACTTTCCTCATATATTTATGTTTTCTTAGAGCATCAAATAGAAAATTCGGTCTTGTTCGAGCAGCCTCTCTGACGGTACAACATAAAGAGATCGATTTATAGACATTAGGTATATGCGCACATATCGCAACAACAAGTCGCTCTATTTCTCTTTGCCTTACTCAAGATTATTGAGGCACACAGGCAGGCTTCGTACTTGACAGTACTTTCCTCTCTCCTCTAATTAATGGAGCGTGGGTGGTAGCCTGGGTAGTAGCTCAGCCCGAAGCTAGGCGCTTGAGTCTGGCCAAAATCCTTGGACAGGTTGGCATATGGCCATGTTGTACGTGGAAGGAAGTGCAGAGAAGCTCGAAGCTGCCCTTCAGCAAAGTCAGCTACTAGAGAGGCTGTTGGTGGAACCCAGCTGTCCGTATTGATGTATTCCAAAGCGTATAAACGTCCAAGAGGGTGAAAGGCTGTGACTCAAAAGCGAGCTTATGAGATTGAGACTCCATGCTTTGGGGACTTCGAAAAACATGCCAACAAACGTCGCCGAGCTGCTCTGTCACCCGATGAGAACAGAGACCTTGGTAACTTCGGGAAGAATACCCGCAATCGCGTGACATCCTTCGCTCATTACACCCTTGAAGTACGCAACCGCCGTTTTTATATTTTTTTCCCACTCAAGCCAGGTACTCATTTTAGCGACTTAACCGCAGGCATAAGGCAAAGACGGGGGCCACGCACTTGGGAGACGTCCTGCGTCATATCAGCGCTGGGAACATGTGCCTATTCGGACCAGCCTTGACACTGCTCATAATAACCTTACCGAGCGGTATTTCTAGACTATCCAATTGAATGGTAAGATTGGAACCCGCGTCAGGGTCTCTCCTTGCATTTTACGAAGTTGTGCTTCTGGTAAGAAAGTTGGTCTGCCAGGTCGGTTCTACATATCTGACTCCTCGCTGACCGGGCCATAGACTGGACACTCTCTATAAAATGGCTCTTTCTTTCTGTGTCAAAGGCGACAAACCACCTGAGATATATGATGCAGCTTCCAACCATCCCTTTCCGATCGATAAAATTGCGCAGCTCGCCCGAAGAACTATCCTCAAGGCGGATGGAGACAAGCTTCGTACCCCGGGGCAGGTCAAACGCTTCCAACGCTATCCTGACCTCCATCTTACCATCACCGGGATATTCTTCAGGAATAATCAGCTGACGTGGTTGAAGTTTGCTGAGTGGCGCGCCGGCAGGATAGAAAGTCATCTAAAGAAGAGTACGGGATATGTATGGATTTTCCGTGGCGGAATTTCAACCATAAGGATTTGATTTGGCGGCCGCGACCGAAATAAAGCGGATGACGATGAATCGTGTTGATATCCATCAATCGCTTAATCACCATTGGGGGTTTAAATACTCTAGCAAAGGGGGCAATCTCTATCCCGATGGATAAAAATTCATTTCAACATCATGGCTGGCAAGGCCTCCAAAGGAGTCAGCCTAGCCGTTAGTTTGACAAAGAGACTTCGCGAAGTCGCTCTTGATGGATTCATTGACCGTGTATATGAAAACTTGGATATAGCAGTCGCGACACATCGCGAGCCACATGCGCAGGCAGCATGTTACGCATCATAACCCAAGAAGGAAGACAGCCGTGGAGTCGACAGGGTTCCGATCGCAAACCAGATCCTCGGCAGGATACACAGCCGAAGTCTCATCTTTGTGCTGAGAAAATCTTGCCCCAGACGTCCGGTATGACTAGTAGACCTCACCTTTACGATACATCACCATCGGACCTCTGCCATATGTCTGTTCCGCCAGAAGAAAGAGAGCCTCAAGAATCTGCGCCATGATTTCGAATGGAACAATCACATGGGTATTACTGCCTCATCTTGAAGAACTTGATACGCGGGGGTAAGTTGGCAAGAGGAAACCAACAAAGCCTCGTAAACCACCAAGAGCTCTCTTAGGCATCGCCAAGGCCCTCCAACAGATCATGATGGCCCAGGATACCAATAGGGTGAAAAGAGCGATAGGAGGGGCCCTAAACAACCTGTTCCTTCCAGTGATTGCTTACTCAGTGACGTTCATTGCTGATGTGCCATCTCAAAACCTCAATTGGCAGACTTGTTAAAGGAAGAGGAACTTGGTACGGTACACAAGCCAAGTCAGGCAAAGGTCCAACGGAGCTGTGGAAAGCGGAGCGTCACGAGGGATGCAGTCCAAGTCCATAAACATCAAGGACACAGAAGTCACAAGTCACTGAACAACAATAAAGTCTCACAAACGCAAGTCACACCTTACGTTCATCTCAAGTTTCACTCGAAGTCGAAAGAGAGTTGAGATAAACTTCCCGTCTCGTTTCAGCAGGCTGCAGCCAGCATACATGACACGGGGGGGGGGGGGGGGAGCGGGAATGTGGAAAAACCGTCTCATTTCAGACCAGGGGGTGTCGGAGACTCAAATCGCACCAAACCTCATCCCCATTTGACTGTTCTCGGTCGAGTATATAAGTATGTACAAAGTAGAAGTGAAAAAAGTTTTCTGGATTTTTTCTTTGAGCAAGAAACAATAGAAAATATATCTCTGTTTGGTCCCCAACGACCCGCTACGCGAATGCAATGATGCCCGTGTTGATCTTTCCCATAAAAAACACACAGAAATGCTTTGGACCACCAGACAAGCAAAAAAGACAACCCCTTCCAATGGACTCGCCATACTAAAAGGTTGTCCGCCCTTTTTCTTTCCCATCTAGACAAAAAAGAACACCACACCAAAAAAAGCAGGCAGGACCGAAGAATAAAGTGCGAGTTGTTTGTATTTTCCCACCCCGGCTTTGTGTTGTTTTGTACAAAAACTTCGCTTTTTTTTCACCCCAAGAAGTGTATACAAGACAAAAAAGTGTAAGAAGGATAAGAATGTGTTTGTTCATGAATCATAGATTCTTCTCATAACCAAATATAGCTTGACATGCGGGGGGGAAATCAAATCTACATCAAACACTTAGAAGAGCTTGTTGGAGCGCTTGTAGTAGCCGGTAGGCTTAGCGGCGCCGGAGGCGGTGCCGTTGGTGGGGTAGGGGGCAACGGTGACGGTGGTGGAAAGAGTGACAACGTCCTCATCGGCGGGGCAGTCATCCTCCTCATCGTCCTCGCCGTCAGCACCGACATCACCAGTGGTGACGGGGGCCTCGGCGGAAGCGGTCTTGCTGGCGCTGGCAGAGGGGGTGGCAGCGGGGGCAGAGCCACCGATGGTAACGTAGACGGTGGAGGCGGGGATGGTGACGGTCACGGCGGAGGGGCAAGCGCACTGGCCGTCGGCACCGAGGGTACCGCTGGGAGAAGCAGACTCGGCGGTCTGGCCGGGGCGCTTGATGGTGACGGTGCGGGTGCCGGTGGAGGTGGCAGTGGTGGTGGTAGTGGGCTCCTCGCCGGCGCCGGTGGCAGAGCCAGTGGGCTTGGTGACGACGATGGTAGACTCAATGGTGGTGGGGATGGCGGTGGTGACGACGGAAGCGGTAGAGCCCTTGCCGACGGTCATGGTCAGGGTCTTGGTAGAGATGATCTGGGTGACGGTGGTCACGACATCGCCATCCTCAGCGGGGCAGTCATCGTCCTCCTCCTCATCGTCGCCGCCAGCGGTAGGGGGGCTGGTGACGGTAGGGTCCTGAGCAGAGTTGGTGACACCAGCGGTGGACAGGGGGATGGAGGGAGCGGCGGTAGGGGTGGTGATGACGGGAGCGGTGCGGGTAGAGCCCTGGAGACCGCCGGTAGAGTGCTGCTGGACCAGAGACTTGGAAAGGCTGGCGGCCTCGGTGACGGGGCAGACAACCTCGGTCAAGACGACGGTGTTGGTGACAACGTAGGTAGAGAGGTCAGAGGCGGAGAGGGTAGCGCTGCGAGCAGGGCAGTTGGTGATGGTAGGGGCGCATGAGGTGACGGTGGCAACCTCGGTGACCTCGACGGTGAGGGTGGTGTAGCCGGCGGGAGCGGTGGTGTTGTCGCGGCGCCAGTGGAAGTGGCGGGGCTGGTAGGCGGAAGCGCTGGCGAGGGAGGCCATGAGGCCAACGGCGGCAATGGAGGACTTCATTTTGATGGTTGTGTATGGGTTGTTTCCAACGACTCTTCAGATATCTCCACGAGGGTAGACGGTTTTGCTTGTTCGGATCGGGGATCGTAAAAGGGGCGAAAGATCAATTTCGCGGGGATGTTTCTCAAAAGTGTTGGCTGCAAGACACAGTTTGCGCAAATGAACGAATGGTATACTCGATAGAGAGCGTGGGTTGAGGCTGAATGAATGGAATGTGTCCGAAGACTGACAACGAAAGACTGTGCGGTGGAGAGAGAAAGGTAGAAAGGGTAGGTGAAAGAGAGGAAGGGCGAGATGATATTTAGAAGGGGAGAGGGAGGTCAGAGTCCTTTTAGCCCGTGGAGCACATGGTGGATGTACATGGGCATAGGGGCATGGGGGTAGGGGAGGGGAGGGGAGCCTAGAGGGACGTGGACTTGTGGATAGGATCGAAATCCTCAAGGCTCGAGGAGGAGGGTGGACTTTGATGGAGGGGGGTGGCCCCGGGTGGGAGCTACATTAGACCGTGGGCCCTTCATCTTGGAGGGTGATGGTCCATCATCCATGGAGTATGAGAGAGAGTCTAGTCTCTACGCAGTACTCCGTAGTGTAGAGATGCCATGGACATTTGGGATTGCAGGTCCAGGGCCCGGTCGAGACCCGTTGCGCTTGCAAGGCAGGCCCAGGTTGCCAGCACAGCGAGGGAACTTTCCCACTTACACTACAAAGTACTCCATCCACAGAGCATACATGGGAGAGAGAGAGAGAGAGAGAGAGAGAAAGAGAAAGAGGGAGCAAGGAACTTTGTCGCGGTTCGGCGGCATAGGCGCATCGCACCGCATTAGGGGTGGACCGACTGGGGCCAAACGCTTGCTTGGCCCGCATGGGATGACATGGATGCCAAGGAAGTGTACCTGACATGGTGAACCATCATCTGTGAGGGTGAGAAGGAGATGGCAGGACGCGCGAGACTAGTCCGGCACCAAGCAAGAGAAGGGTACTCTGTAGAGTTGTGAGTGAGTGGGTGAGTAAGGAAGCGCAGAGTGAGTGAGTGGGCGAGTAGAGGTGAGGGTAAGAGTGAGTGAGTGAGTGAGGGTGTGGTGTGTGAGTGTGTGAGTGTGTGTCGTTGGGAGGAGGCACGGAGTGGAGTGGAGAACCACGGATGTGGTGGGAAAGAAAAAAGGATGACGGCGCCGGGGGGTTCTCAAGGACCCTTGCTCGATGATCCAGGGGGTACGAAGAACCGCTTCCCACCTTAGGAAGCTGGGCTAAGGCAGAGGCGAACCAGCGGCCACCGCACCGCTCGCCGCACAGCCCTCGACTCTTGCATGGGGGCAAGAGATGAAGCCGCCTTTATTTTTCGTCTTCCATCTCGAGGAGTCAAGCGTCAAACCCACAGACGGAGTCCTCTTCATTAAAAGACAGGAGTGAGATGACCCCACCTACGCCGGTGATGACGGCAGCCCGGGTAGTATTCGACAACAACGACGGCAATATGTGAGGGAATATGAGCGGTAGCCGTGATGGATGGACCTGGGTATTGGGTTGTAGTCATGAAAGTCAGTGCTGAGCAGTCATGACGGTGACAACTGTGATGCTGGACTGAAGTGTAAGTGAGAAAGTGTAAGAGTGAGGTATCTAGACAAGGTAGGTACTGCGTAGAGAAGAGAGACCGTTGATGTTGACTCCTTTTCCGACCTTGTTTTTTCAAAGAGGCTTGAGCGATACGTACCGCGCGACGTTGTGTTTCCCCTTTGCCCAAGCAGGGAAAGCCTTCGGAGGCGCCTCCTACCTTACCACCTGTCAGCCCGTGCCGTTGCTATTGCCTCGCCGTGCGCGCCTGCCTGTCGTCCTGGATTTGCCAGTTGTCAGCGCACTTTTTGGTCAGCTTACCCCTGTCGGCCCAACCCCTGCCATCCCGCTCCTCATATGCAGGTACCGCCAAACATGAGACACAAGCGTGGCCAATCGTCCGGATCCACACCGTCCACATCAGCCCGAATCCCAGTCAAGATCGTGGCCACAGGCGCCCCGTCATCCCTGACTCCTAGAGTCACTGTCCAGGATGCGAGGGTCCCTGCGATAAGGTAGGTACCTCACCTTGCTGATCAAATTAATGAAAGATGTGATTGTGGACTCTATGGTCCCATACCTACGGAGCTGGATACGCTGTCATTGCACACTATTCGTACGCAGTATCCGTACAGTACATTCCTACGTATTAGCTGAGAAGGAGAAGAAGAAGCATCAGAGAGCGTGCATTTACTGACTCTTGCTTGCTACCCGGAGCCGTACGGAAGCTTCTTCCATGACCATCTGTACAGTTTCTCTGCAGATGCCAACAGACTACGGCAGTGTTCCGTGCAAACGTGGCTCAGCCCTCTAACCGGTGACCAACTTCTAGATCTCTTGCGGATCCAGTCGGTGGAGAGCGTACCCGTACAAGTAGAGAGATTGATTGCTTCTTGATCATCGATCCCGCGCGGGCTGCTCTTTCCCCCTCGTTGTTGAGCTTGTTCTTAACTTCTTGCATCATGCCGGCTTCGCAGCCTATTCGTACACGTCGGTAGCCGACAGCCCCCCATACTCAGACCTCAACGTCCATCCGTACGCAGTATCCCGGGATGCTCAATTTGCTTTTCATTGAGAGACCATAAAACGGTGGAGATGGCCTGTTGTCTGTTGCCGCTGTCCCGTCCGCGGTGCCGAACCACAGGCATTGTGCCCTGCGCTACACAAGAACGACTCTTCATGCCTTTTTTTTTTTTTTTTATGTACACCAATTGGCAATAAGGCCATGGGCCATCGTATGCTGTACGACATTCAGACGTACGAGCATCCGTCCGTATGCACGGCCGAGTCGTCCCTCGTATGCGCCCAACCCAATCTGTGCGCATATGCAAAGCTTCGGTCGACGGTGACAGGTGCAATAGACCGCTAGCAGACTGACCGACAGTTGGCTCAGGCCCGTATCTGTACGGCGTACCTACTACTACGGAGTACGTGTGTGGTCAATAACACCATCATAAGGCATGTGTCGTATTTTCGGCCTTGCAGACACGGCGATGCAAGTCTCAAAAGTTTTTTTTTACCTCCATCAGAGGCTCAGCCAGCCGACCGTTGCATCAATCTGCCAGATTCTGTTTCCAAATATTCGTAGCTTACCGTTCTTTCCCCTCACATGAAACCCCAGCCATTTCTCACGCTCTGTCCACTCACCGTTCAACTTTCATTGTGATCTAGTCTAGCGCCAACAGTCAGCCAACGGCACATTGCTAAATGCAGCGGTTAAGTCTCGCCCGGCGGCGCCAAACCAGAGTGAGCCACAAAAGGGCTAAAAATGAAAACGCCATGAGAGACTGCCGCTTAGCCGGGGGGTCCGTCTGCTTGACGTGCGGTCTCCTCTCGAGAGAGTCTCCCCGTAGGCCCGTAGCGTCCTGATCCGCTGCGAAACCAACCAACCTACCTCGATGGAGGCGTTTTAGCGACCGACCTTAAACTCACTTAACCTTAGGGTGACCGTTTTGACCCTGCCCATCTTGATGTGACGTGAAGAGACGTGAGACGAACTATCCATAGACGCGCTGAAAGAGAGAGAGAGAGATACTCGTGTAATGCGGTGCTAAATACGTGATGAATGGCGAGCGCGCCGCACGCGCGCGTGCTGTAGCTGACTTTACACTGCCGCCGACTGGAAATATCTGCGACGAAGCGGTAGCCAGTCGATCCCTTTTGCGCCCCTATTCGCATGTGCCCTACACTCCGGCACAGTTGCAACCTGGCGCCGGCCCGCCTCTCACCGCAAATTCTTATCGGGAGCCCTGCCCTACGAAAAAGCCATAGGTGTTGTTTGTTTGCAGTGAGTGACGTAACAGAAGACTGCACATCTCGATATGCACCGCTTCCGTTACAGTGCACGAGTATTAACTGACCCTCGTGCAACCTGACCCCTTTTCTCTGCGGGATATATCATACTGTGTACGGGCTATGGTGGCCATAGATGTGTCGGGAATAGTCCGATAAAGCCTGTTAATAGTGACATCTTTCAGTCGTGCTCAATCTTGTGTCAGGCTCCGTGGCTAGGGAATCGGGACGGAAACTTGGAAGCGGAGGAGAAGGTAATGAGTCGGAGCGGCAGTATGTCGGTTGGCTCAGTGGCCTCATCCCCCTCAATTCTTTCCCTCTCATTACTAGGCGCTTTTAATCGCTTGGTCGACTCGGGTACCTTGCCTTAGACCAGATTCTAGCCAGGAACATATCGAGGCACCGACCAACAGGGAGTCTGCGCTCAGCCCCTCGGTCCCCCCTTTAGCGGATGACCTAGATTTGCTGACAACCTCTCCAGTCACTGATCTCTGTTGTGCACCCGACTGCGGTAATCTGTACTCCGGAGAGCCAAATATCAGGGGGGTCGGATCAATGTGGCGTCTCTTCGGGGGGAGAATGGGATCGACGCGGTAGCCCTGAAATGGTCCATTGTGTGCGACGTTGTCGCGCCATGCAGTTCCAGAGTTGTTGGAAGTTTTGGAAGTTGGTACTTGGTAGTCTGGCACTCTGGCCCCCAAACTGTCGCTGACCGACTGACTGCCTCTGCCTCTGCCGCCATGCTATTTCCCAGTCCACATCGTCACGTTGTCTCGATGCAACTCTAGACGGGAGACAGAGAGCCACGATCCATCAACCATCTCCCATCTGCCGCTGTGGCCAGCTGTGCCAAGACATGCGGTACGTGTGCGCCGACGTGGAGCAGAGAAAATTTCCGCCTTCTCCATGATCGTCCATCAGAATCGAAGATGGAGTTGGCAACGCCGGGTCCAAGCTTTGTGAGTTGTCGTCCTGGTTCGTGGCCCGTGGTTTGCTCTTCACTGCTGCGGAATGTTTTCGTCTCAGATGCCACGAGGATCGAGTCGTTCTGCATCTTCCGGGGGCTTGGTGGAATGTAGAACAAAGACTCGGATTTTCAAAGCTCAGCTCATGACCGCAGCTGGCTTCAGCTGGTGCAACGTAATGCTCAATGTCTCTGGTGCTTTCGTGTGACCGACGAGAAGGCGTGGATGACCCTGCTGTAACTAGGAGAGCAGCCAACCCGGCCAGCAAACATGAGATCGAAACGACGGGATGATCTGATGGAAATGAGGAGCATCATCAGACGGAGCAAAGTTCAGAATCATCCAGGTACTCCGTACCATTGCCCATGGGCAACCGGCACAGTGACTGGAAGCCCAGTCCACTGCTTGAGTACAGTTACAATCCTCACCATTTGGCTCTTGGCCAAGCATTGAACCCCCGAAGAGAAGGGTTTCAGACCCCCGAGGCGATCCCCTCGGCCCCCTCTGGAGACTGGCGCTCAAGTGTTGCCGCTCGCGGTTACATTTTGCACCGCACTGCTGGTCTGTCAATCCTCGTCAATTCTCTTCCCCCCGGAATTGGCGGCGGAGACCTTCATCTGGGAAAACCTGCGGGAAAACTGAGTAAAGTTGCACACAAGACTCCAGAAGTCCAGCCTCCAAGTCGTCAATCCACGGTGACACGGACCATGGCTCCTCGCCCCCTCCTCGGCAGGGGTGGAAACAACCAAATCTCCCCCTCAGGGTTCGCCCCGGAAGTCCCTGTCACAGAATGATTGTGTCGAGATTATGTCGAGATTATGTCGAAGTGTACTGTCTCCAGCACAACCGACACTTCTGTATGTACGGCTATGCAGGCAGCGAGGTGGTGGTGTTCTTTTTTCTTCCTTTCAGCGCTGCGGTAATAATAACCGTCAGATGAGCCGGCGAGTCGTTACCCGGCAGTTCCCAACTTTTCGGGGAGCCTGGACTGGCCGGGTCTGGGTTCTGGGTCTGGCCTGACCTTGACCAACGGCAATCTGCATATTATTGCGCAGCTTTGCGATGGCAGCGATCCTGCTGGGTCGCTGACTTGATTAATCTTGCAGAAAATTCGCGCTGGAAATTGCACACCTGGAGCTTACATTATCTTCACCTGAAAACCCTGGACGATGATGATGAATCTGGTCACGTCTGATGAGGCTTCGAGCCATTCGTATGCTGCCGCGTGCATCCTGTCGGTGGTTTCGGCACGAATGGTGGACTCGACGATTCTGGAGTTTTTGAGCCTGAACCCATTGTCAGAAGTGACTGGCCGATTGATTGATGGATGGATGCTCCAGCTTCCAGGTTCTCAGATTGCTTGTCAATGGAAGTTGTCAACATCAGCCTGCACTGGACATAAGGCCACCCGCTGACGACGGTAACACGTCTCCCGCCTGGTCTTACTCCTGGGGCAAGGCGGGAAGGTGGTCCCGAATCGGTGACTTCAGCTCCTTCGGTTCCTGGAAGGTCCTGCTCCTCGCCGTTCGGTGCCTTCCTCCTGGGTTTAGCTCCTCTGCTCCTTCCTCCGCCTTTCCTCCACTACGTCCTTCCCCGGGACGGAGCCTACTTGTTACCTGGATCACCTCAGGCAACACTCAGAAATAAGGTACCTACCTTACCTTACTGAGATGTTCGTCGTACCTCAGATGTCACGATATCTTACCCACGACCACATGTCTCTCAGAGACTCAGAGACACCGGCGTCGGCCCATTTCATTGCATTTCGCCCCGCCATTTTGTCTTACACCCATCCTAGAAACCAACACGGGATCGTCTTCCCCTTCACCTCACTTTCTCAACGCCTGGGCGATCACTGATCTTGGGCCAAGACACATCAACGCCAACCCGCTTTGCCTCCCGTCGTTGCTTCTTTCAACTTCCGCCTGCTTCACACCATCGCATCGCCTTCCTTGATTTGCCTCATGTTGGTCGCAACCGCGCCGTAATTGCCGTTCCCATTCCCTGATACGAAGGCTTGATGCTCTGTCAAATCCTGCTAATCAAAAAGGACCGACCAGGCGTACCAAGTCGGAACACTCGTCAAAAAACGTCAAACACGGTAGCACCCTGGCTGGCTGGCACTGCCTCCTGGGGAGTTGGGATACCTAGGAGGGGTTCCTCCTCCCTGACACCCACGTCCTTGTTTTGAGTTTGGTCGCTTGCATTTGTTTGCACAGCATCGGTCGCTCACCCGAATTCCCAACCCTGTCGCCAAGTATCATGCGGCAGCTCCGTCCCCATAATCAACCGGGTCGGGTCATCCTTTCGACTACACATTAGATTGTTGCACGCTGAAGTCAGCGAAAGCCATTCTCGAGTCTGCGCATTTTGACAAATCTTGACCCGGGCAACATTCAAACCGGCATATTGAACGGATACCAGCTTCATCACTTCCATGTCTTGTGTGGAAAATTCCCACAAGCCAAGAAAACCTGCTGCGCCACCCGTTCGTACTTGCGGCCTCATAGGGCACAATGTCGGATCGGATTTCTCATTGAACGGGCCGCTTTCGACCGCCCTCCACTAATCCACGTGTCCGACGCCTCGATTCCCGACCTCATGGCATCATCAGTCTCAACTGTCTGAAATCGATGTGTCGATGGTTCGGTACCAAAACGCGAGCTTTCCTTCCCGTATCTAGCCATAGCAAAGCTTCTTAGGGAAGATCATCACAGAACAGAACGTGTCGATGAGCCGCAAAACACCTTCTGGGGAACTAGGATGTGGCGTTTGCTACATGGATCGAGAGGGAACGTTGAAACTCGAATTCTTCGATGCCAAGTGGCACAAGATATTGTAAGCCCGAGGGTTATGGTCTGCTAATACTACCTTCTCAATGGGTCTGATTAGCAATAGCCAAAAGGCCATTTGGAGGATCGGATCAACAGCAATAGCTACGTCAAGAGCTAGTCAGTCAGAGGTTCGGAGCAGAGTCCTACTGAAATGACCTGTTTTGACGCAGAGTCCTACTGAAAAGACCCATTCTGATTTTTTCTACACGAATGCTTGTAGATCTGGATCGTTTGCACGTTCAAGCGGATGATTTGAGATACAGATCCAAACGATGACCATGAAGACGCCCGAGAACGGTGCTCCAAGATCATGCTCCAAGATGGTGCTCCCAACTGGTGCCTCGGACGATGCTCAAAGACAGTCTTGAAGGCTTCAGATAGGGGCCCAGAAAGGCCAACACTAGTCAACATGTACAACCCAAATGGCTGGTGTTGTAGAGTCTGTTCGAACAGGATCAAATCGAAGCCAAGTTGTCAGTATTAACAACCAACACTTCAAACCTACTCCAACATGGATGATTACTCTGACAAAAGTTATGTTAGATGGGTTGAAGATGGGTAGCGGGTATATACAGATATCGAAGCAAGCGCTCACCCTCAGTTTTGAGTATACACAGTTCACACATGCGGCGTTGCCTTTGTTACATGCTCTCACGAGCCGCATGGCATTTTTGAGGGAGGCGGCTGCTGGTCTTTGATGACCGCTGCTTGACCTGGGTGCCCGCGTTGCTTGATAATGTTGTCCCTGGTGACTGCCACCAGTGAAAGCAACAGATCCTCGAGAAGGAACCCTCAGGGGCACCCGCTGTTTTCACTCAGCAGAAAGATGACATCGTCAGGTCAACATTGCACAACTTGACTGGGCCTTCTGCTTTCCTTCTCTGCCCTCTACCCTCCACAGAAGAAGCTTCTTGCCAAATCCCCCATCTCCTTCAACCTCTCTTTTTGGCCTTGGCCTGTTGCAAGACAACCTTGCTCATCAGACTTTCATTTGCATCATTCTCCTCTTGGGCAGGTCGAGCAGTTTCTTGGATTGGTACTGAGTATTTTTCGCCAGCCATCCGACTATCACCACCTCTTCGCTCGTTTGGAGACCAAAGCAAACACAGAGAAAATCGAGCATCCACAGTGGAAACCCATCAAGATGGTGCACGTCTGCTGCATCGGCATCTCCTCCAAGAAAAAGGGGCAGGATGAAGACGCAAAGGCAAAGGAGGCGGATCCTCCCAAAGACACGCAGTCGAAGGACAGAAAGGCGAAGAACGCGAAATCGAAGGAGAAAATTCCAGCCCAGGTTCCGAAGCAGCCCCTTGTCGAATTGATCAAGCTGCCTCCTCCGGCCAAGCTGCCTGGAAGCAACTACAACATGGAACTCATGCTCAGTGGAACCAACACAGGGGGCTCCATTACGTCCTCTCAGCGCTCATACATGCGCTCTCCTGAACTGGATTTCATTCCTGATCCCACCGAGGTCGAATATGTGTCGGACCACGAGGATCAAATCGAAGCACCCAGAAGAAGTGGCCCATGGAGCAGACTCAGCCGACGCCGCTCTAACAACAGCAACAAGCGGTCTGACAGTCCCGACAGTGACAAGCGGGTGTCGATTATCAGCATTCAGAGGCCCTCTTCCAATCCCGCTGCTACGGAGATAGATGGCTCCCCGCAATACGATCAGGCTGCTTATACTTACTCTGTGAGACAGAACAACATGAGGCGCATTCAAGCCGACCTCGAGAGCGAGCACAGTTCGCGATCTGTCACGCCTGGAAGTAAGAGATTCCGTGGGTTGGAGACAGTGGTGGAAGTTCCTGGTGATCACCAAAGCGAGCGTCAGAGCGGACCGCGGCCGCGGAGCGGAATAGAGGTGGAGATTCCCACCGATGTTTCTGTGGTTGATGTCACGTCTCTGCCGCAGCCACCGCCTGCTGCCAAGCTTTCGAACGAAGGTGTTAAGGTTCATCCTATCGATATCACCACTGGAGACCGCCGGCGTAGCAGCTGTCCAAAGCCTGAAACCTCCACGAAGGTCACGGCAACAAATCTTGTTCTTCGAGAGCGAGGGTCACTCCCTGATATGCCTCCCCCGGCCCCGATTCTCCCTGCTCGCCAGAGTCGCGCCGATCAGGATGACGAGTCTTTCAGAACTTGGAGACTCTCCCAGTGTATCCCCCACTGCGAAAGTCAGATGGCCCTCTCTCTTCAACCTCAGAATATCCCCCTCCCACTGGACGCTGAGAGCACAGCTGCCTTTGACGACAAGGAGGCTTCTGAGGCCCAATTTCAAGATGATTCTTCCAGCAACGGCGCAACTCTGTGCGACATGGAGAAGCCCGATGGCAAGCTCGCAACCGAGCCCGTGGGCATATCTCAGCCTCCCCGAACTTCGGAATCTGCACAGTCCCAGGATGGCAGTGGCTGGGAGACCTGGCTGCTCGCCGAGAAGCTCTCGTCTCAGGAGGATTTCGTCACAGCTCAGGATTTGGATGGCAAGAAGAAGTTCGCAACTGCAGTGCCTAGTCGCAGCTCTGCTACCGAAGCTGGCGATGAGAAAGGAACAAACCGTCAACACTCGAGCCCCATCAGCTTTCCCCTCCAAGAAATTTCTGGTGACAAGCCGTACGCCGACTTGCCTTTGAAAGACGACTTGGAGGTAAAGACTACTTTGTTTGGTAGAATGCCCTTGCAAGCGAACGAGCCGTCCCACTATCTGTCATCTTCTGTATACTCGTCTATGCAGAACACACGTACCGCCTCGCCATCGGGCTTCAAGAATATCAGTGGTGACGACGATCGCAACAGCCTTGCTGAGAGTCTTATTGATCTCGACCTCGCCAACTTTGATTGTGGGTTTACATTAATCGCGGAAGCTAGTATCTCAACTAATAAAGCAACAGTGTACAATCTCAAGGAGCAGCATTCTGATGAGAGTTATCGTACCGCCCTAGACAAGAACCCCGACTCTGACACGGCTGTACCTTCTATCATCCTATCAGGCCAGGAAGTAGCTGGCGCAGATGGTATTTGCTTCCAGACTGAGAACTATCACAACTACGGCACCGCGCGGAACGTCCCTGACCCGAAGAACGAGAAGCCTGGTTCAGTTGGTGGTATTGGAGGAATTTCTGGTGAATCCCAGATCGACCTGCCTAGCGACGGCTATGCACCGTCGCGAAAGTCTTCATTCCTCCAATTCCTGGGCATTCGTAGAAGCTCGAGTACCAAGAATCGATGGCAGTCGCATAGTCAGTCTTCCACGGAGCCCGCACAGCTGAACTCCTCGTCGGTAGCGAACCAGATGCTCAAGCCACGGGAGAACATTGAAATGCTTTCGAGTCACAGCATCACTTCTTCGACCCAGCATGTCCCGAACGACGTCGCATTCACTGCACCCAAGCTCACTGAAAGCGCCACCGTGGTCTGGCAGCGAGCTTTCAAAGTTGAGCACGACCAGCGCGAGACCAAGTCCACTACATATTCCAAGAAGTCTGCCATGGCTAAAGCCAGCATGGGAACAATCTCAGTCGACGAGAACCACCTCTCTCACCCTACAGAGCGAGATGTAGTCGGATATCGCTACAAAGAAACCAAAGCGCAGGATTTTATCGCAACACGAAACGCCAGCCAGTCAAGCACTTCTCAGCAGTCTTTCTCCGGTACCATCATTCCCAAGAAGTCGGAGAACAACGAAGATGTCACAAGCACCAAATAGAATTTGGGCTTCCAAAAGATTGCTACACCTCCTTCTTCTTGGGCCAAGTGGCCCTCCCATGACAGAGCCAAGAGAACTAGTACTGCAGGCCCTGATGACGATATGACGCCGAAGGATTTTGCGGCAGTCCCCGGTGCGGAGACAGCGCAGTATGTTGAGCTCGCCGGCAAGACTTCCATGCCCAGCGTCGTCGAGATCAAGAAGTCTTCTCAGTCCATGTCGAAGAAGCTCGGGAAGGCCATGAAGACCAGCTTGGGAAAAATGATGCCGTCCAAGCCCGGTGTCAAGTCATCTGCCCAACTCGAATATCCAGAGCTCGAAATCCTGCCCACCAAGGAAGGTTACAAAGACCTGGAAGCTCTCCAGAGCAGCATTGAAACCTTGAAGGGCAGTGAGCATGCCAAAATGGCCATCAATCCAGCTCTTGCCATTGCTGAGTTGGAGAACCAGCCAGCGTCTTCCCTGGACCCTCTGCCTGCGCGGCTCCACGAAGCCGAGCACGCGAGACACGAATCTGCCAATGATACCGCCAACACCGCCCAAAATGATGTTGCTCTGGAGAGCAAGAACGCTCACAAGGGTGGTACTGAAGTACCGACTATCCGGCCCGTTACACCGGCCAACATGATCATGCTTCCTGCGGGAGATTCCACTACCGCTACGACTGAGCAATGGGCTACCCCAGCCAGTCGTCTGTCTTACACCACAGCTCTCGATGAGAATGACGCAGGTGAGCTTTTTAATCTTGAATTCTACAGCTGTGGAGTCTTTACGCTTCACTAGTTGAAATTGCCTTGATGTACGATCATCCATTGAAGCTAACTCTGATTTCCAGGTGATGATTAGCGGATCAAATCTTAACTCTCGCAACACGACCATTAAGGTACCTTCGCTGAAATAGAGAGGTCCGGTCATCGATAGTAGTGCGGTATAATTCCGTGACGAAGAGGATGGAGTAGGGCACCTTAACAGAATTTGGCACACTTTGATGATGCTCAGGAAGAGCAAGGAATGTTATGATCAAAAGCGGTGGTTTTGCGGCTTGGGATGTCTCGGCAAGACAATTCAGTCAGGCTACGAGACCAGCTTTTTGTATGGTATAGGATGGGGTCGAGGTTCGAATTTCCCCATGTGTATAGTTCTTCATAGGCAAAAGGTTCCAAGGCAATATCTTCAAGATGACCTGAATGCTACGGTGACACTGGTTCTGGTGACGGGTTAATGACTTCATGTCCGCTTCGTGTCAGAACCGTTCAACGGACTGGTGAGGCTTCAGTGAAAGCCACATGGTGGTATTACCGTGTAAGGTAGTACATCACGATAATCGGTCTGGTCTTGTCAATGGCAGGGACTGAAGGTCATGAATCATCAATTGCGTGGTATCACCTAGACAGCCAGCCAACGCCTCCGTAGTCAATGTACAATATCAATGTCCCACGATGCTAACACCAGCCCAACACCAAGTCGGTCCAGAACTCCCAATGGCTTTCCCAAACTCCCCCAATATCCATGAGCTACACAACACGGGATTCGCGATATGTTTGACGCGCCCTTCATCCAAACAAGACATTCTCAAAACTCTGCTGATCTAAGTGCTTAAACAGCACATCCTGCAGCGCGGCCCTGCTCTTGACAATCTGCGGCACGACGCCGTCAATCTGCTGCAGGTTGGCCCGCATGCTCTCCATGTGACTGCCGACCTGTCCCGCCAGACCGCGCAGCTCGTCGTCCTCGAGGTCCTTGAACAGCGGCGTGCCGCTCCCGACGCCCTCTTCGGAGACGATGAAGTTGAGATCTTGCTCGTCGTGCTTGACGGCGTTCTCGGCGGCAGCGGAAGCAGTACCGGGCTTCGTGGCCTCCGGCACGAGGACGTGTGTCTTGCGGAGACTATCCTTGAAATTGCGTGCCTCGGAGCGCGCGTTCGCCTCGAGGGTGCGAAGGGTATCGTAGTCCTCCTCCAGAGCCTTCTCCTCGCGCTCCTTTTCGGTCTTGAGGAGGTCGACCGCGTGGAGGAGGGGATCGAGCTGCCTCTCGAGCGCCGCGACGCCCTCGATGACGCGCTCAAAGTTAAGCTCCTCGACGCGTCCGCCATCCGTTTCGAGCAGCTTCCTGCTGCCGTTCTTACCTCCCGTGGGCGGCGCCGAGGCCGGCGGGAAAGGCAGGCCGCGGGAGAGCTTCTTGACGAGGCGGTTCGTGATGAGGTGGAGGGCGGAAGCGGCCTGGTCGCGGCGCTTCTCGCTGCCTGGGATGCGCTGGAGGACGGGGCGCTCGGCGAGGCGGAGGAGGTTGGAGACGATGGAGAGGGAGGGGTTCGTGAGCGGGGACCATTTCTCTTCTATCACGGAGCGGGGGACCTGGCGGACGCGGGCGGCGATGTGGCGGTGTTTGGGGGGCCGTCGGAGCGTCTTTGGGGCTTCGGGTTTGGGGTGCTGTTGTTGCTGTTCTTGTTTCTCTTGTTGGATTTCGTCAGACGTGCGACGACGGCGTTTCTTCGCGGGTGCTGATGCCTCTACTGCATCGTCTTCCGTTGGACGCTTCTTGGATTTGCGCGCTTGCGAGGTTTCGTTCTGCGAGGATGCTGCATCTGAAGTTCGAGGACGGCCAGCCCGGCGACGTTGGGTATCTGGTGACGCCTCTTCCCCCTCCTCGCCCTTCTTCCGGCGCTTCTTGGTCGGCTTCTCGGCTGTCGTCTCTGCTACTGGTACGGGCTGCTTCCCCTTGCGCCTCCGGCCTTCTTTCGGCTCTGACTGTGACACCTCCTGCGCCTCTGGTTCAGCTTGCGCCGAAGGGCGACCGCGTTTCCTTTTTACGGCCGCCGAGTCCTCTTCAGCTGGTGGTTCCTCCACCTCTTCTACTGTAACGTTTGCCTTGCGTCCGCGTTTCTTCTTGGGAGCGGCCTCAGCCTCCCCTTCCTCCTCAGGTGCAGGCTCTTCGACCTCGGAAACCT
This sequence comes from Colletotrichum costaricense, assembly GCF_030867565.1. Taxonomy (NCBI): domain Eukaryota; kingdom Fungi; phylum Ascomycota; class Sordariomycetes; order Glomerellales; family Glomerellaceae; genus Colletotrichum; species Colletotrichum costaricense. Next base: position 3,040,145 of record NW_026848232.1, on the reverse strand, counting down.
TTTCCTTGGGCTTTCTTCCCCGTTTTTTGGGCGCAGCGTCCTCCTCGGCTGCTGGTTCCTTGTCTAGAGACGGTCGCCCACGCTTCTTCTTGGGGACCGGTTCTGGAGATACAGCCTCCTCGGGCCCCTCCTCTTCCGTAGGCTTTTCTGGTTGCCGTCCACGCTTCTTCTTGGCCGAATTGCTTGTGCCGGCCTCTTCTTCGTCCTGGGCCTCCTCGTTCGCCTCCTTTCTTGGCTTTCGGCCTGGTTTACCTCGTGAGGCGGCCTTTTCTCGTCGGCTTGTTGACCCGTTTCCGTCTGCTGCTTCCTCGTTGTCCTTCGATTTGCTCTTGTTGGCCTTTTTCGATTTCGGTTTCGCTTGCGCCGGTTCGGGCTCCTCCTCATTCGCTTCTTCTACTTCTGCTTCTATTGCTGCCTCGCGGGGTGGTCTGCCCCTCTTTTTGGTTTTCGGTTCCTCGGCGGGGGATGACACTTCAGTATCCTTTCGTTTGCTTGGGCGACCGCGTCTCCCTGGTGCCGGTGCTTCTTCTGTCTCTACAGCTTCGGGAGAACCTGGCAACGCGTCGGCCGGCTTAGACGCGTTTGAGGGGCGCCCTCGTTTTCGCTTCTGGTCTGCGGCTTTGGGGGGCTACTATTGTGTCAGCTAGAGTCAGAAAGAACCAGAGTTGGAAGGCTTACCATTGTGATGTTTTGCGCTCACAATGTTATGTCGCAAGGGTAGACGTTGCCTCAAGGCGCATGCGAGCTTCCAGTGCCCTTCAGCATGTGAGCTTTCGACGCGTCCAGGTCCCCGCCAAATGGCCTCGGGTCCACAAGCCTCATGTGGCTGATGCACGCGAGACACCCAATCGTGGCTGCTGCAAGTACCCCGGACCGCCGTTCCACCTGGGCGACCCGAAATGACGCTGACCAGCAGCAAGCGCTAGTCCCATTTTGGTTAGGCTGTGTGGAGAAGGACCTCTCTCTCGTTTCTATGGTGTGTGCTCCCGAGCTTCTAGCAGCGGGCGGGTTTCAGTGCTCTTCTGGATCCCCCAGGCGACCAAAGCTCCTTTGTTCCAGCCGGATCACCAACGGGACAAGGTTCAGGAGAAGCCACACGCTCTCCCCGAGTCCCAAAAGGGTCCCTCTCCAAACTGCCTGATTTCGCACCCGTGTCGGTATCCGTACTTGGGCTCCTCTTCCACTTTTTTCCCTCGCATCCAGACTCTGTGTCCTTTTTTTTCGTGTGTCCAAACTTCGCGCCGGAATCAGGTTGCCTGTATACTTTACCCTCGCCAACCCGTACTTATTGTCCCTCCTTGGTCCCTTGTTGTAATTACGCTTCCCCTCACTCATCATCTCTTGGCCGCTTGATCACGACATCCAAGCTACCACCTCCTTTCTCTCTACGCGAAGCGACTTTCCCATCACACACACATACACAGCCATCATCAACATGCGCGTGTCTGCCACCACCCTTCTTGCGCTCCCGCTGCTCGCGACAGCGGCCGAGTCGCCCTTTGAGCAGTACAAGGCGCAGTTCCAGAACTTCCTGAGCTCCTTTGGCGCCTCCGCGCCCAGCGCTGAGAAGGCGGCCGCCCCCGAGGCCGCCGTGCCTGATGCGACCGCTGTCGACAAGAAGATCTCCGTCTTGACCGTCGAGAACTGGAAGGATGTTCTCTACGAGCCCGTCAAGGCTGATGCCACTACCCCTGAGGAGTGGTGGGTTCTGATCACTGGTCGTAACAAGACCTGCTTCGGTACGCTCCGCAAACCGCGCGTCACATTGCTCCATGTACGAAGATATGCTAATTTCTACCTACAGGCCACTGCGATAAGATCGAGACTGCCTTTAACGAGTCTACCATCAAGTTCGCCAAGCTTCCCGAATCCCCTCACCTGGGTCTCCTTAACTGCGATGACCAGCCCGTCCTCTGCAACGCGTGGTCTGCCGGCACCGCCTCCATCTGGTCTATCGGTCTGTTGCCCCCTGGAGCCGACGTCGATGTCTACAGGAAGCGCCTGAACATCACCACCACCACCTCGGACGACATTGTCGACCTATGGAAGGCGCAGTCCAAGGAGGAGTGGATCCTGACGGATAACATTTTCCACCCCTTCAACAGCTGGATCGCCAAGAACAACCTGTCTGTCCCCGTTGGCTACGTCTTCTGGGCCTTTAACCTGGTCCCCAACTGGCTCTTCATGATCCTCGTCTCCTTTGGCAGCCGTACCCTGATGAACCGCCGTATGGGCAACACCTTTGACAACCGCGCCGCTGCCGCTGCTGGCGGTGCTCCTCCCGCTGCTGCCGCCCCTGCTGGTGGTGTTGCGCGGTAAAGGGGACGAGTGGCTTAGGATAGGCAGTTGAAGAGAGGCTGGAGGGCACATTGGCATGGTTTTGAATATCCAGACAAATCCGCGGGCCGTTGCAATGATGCAACTGAGATCCTTGGTCATTTGGATTAGATAGGGCCAAATTAGTAATCTTTAGTTGATCAACTTTTCCCGTCGCATGCATCTTGGACACTCTTGAGACCTTGAATGACGTCCTCTCCGAGCTTGGGGTTGGCGAGGCGTCCGTAGCGGAGATCGCTCATGCTGCCGACTGTCTGTTTGACCGACTCCATGAGTTTTGCTTCCTGAGCCTCTAGCTCCTGAATCTCTGCTTCGAGATCCGCTATCGCCGTATCCATCTCTGGGACGATGGAGTTAATTGTGTGTTTGGGATCTTGCGCCCCAGCCGCGCCAAACAGCTTTAACCTTCGTATTAGAGACTCTGGTCTACAATGATAATATGCAGCACAATCACAAGAACGTACCGCTCTCTGAATCTCAAGCTCCTGATCGGCATCCTCGGTTTTCGCACGTTTCTGGGCACGCGCAATCTCGCGCTTGATGATCCTCCCGTTCTTCTCCTCGTTCTCAATGTTTTCCGTGACCGCATCAACGAGCGCCCTCCTTTGGTGTTGCAGATCACGGTACAAGGAGCGGATTTGCGGGTTTGCGCGATGCGGTTTAGGGAAAAGCTCGGTGAATTCCTCGAGCGTGATGGCTGAGGGCAGCTGCGCCGGGACAGTCAGGTAGTTGTGCAGGATGGCGGCTTCGGTGGGCGCCATAATGGGTTGCGCTTGTGAGATGAGCTGCTTGGAAGACAATGAGTCCAGCGAGTGGCCGTTATAGTCGCAACAGCCCTCGACGATAAGAGCTCTGACAGAAGGTATCCGTAGTCTCTAACAAAAAGCAGGAGAGGGTAGGCTTAGATGGAAAGTCAGATATGTGAGCCTGTGAGGTAAGGTCATTGGGTAGGTAGAGAGTAAGGTAAGTAGGCATGGCAGGCGGGATGGGTGGCGCTTGGCTTGGGGCAGGCATGGAAGACGCGGTAGTTCTTGCGGGACGCGTTAATGAGCCGCAGCGCGTTTCACTCCGTAGGAAGAATCGACACACCTTGCCATCTTCACCTCATCCATCGCGGTTGCACCTCACGAAGACGGCTCTACCCACGACGAAAGCAACACTGGGCAAGTTGCTGTTAAGCAAGCATACGGATTGCAGTAAGATTTAGTCTCATATCCTTTCATACTCGCTGTCAATCTTGCCTAGAAACTAATCAGTCCTCCAGCTTAATACCGTGTTAGCGACTCGATCAACACTGTCATCCGGATTGAGTGAGGTGTCACGACTGCTCACGATTCATACTGTGCCAGTAGCCTCGAACTTGCGCCAACTGGTTCTGAAAGTGACTGTGTCTCGATCTTCAGCGCACTGTCCGAGAATTTAACCTCATTGCCCCTTTGGCGCATCAACCCTTCAACGACATCCAGGTTATCGCCAGAACCCTGCTGTCGATATTCTTTGCTGGAGCCTACTGAGTAGATACGCCAACCTACAGCCGCCTTATCCAATCATGGCGCCCGCACGCCAACCGCCCCAGCCCTTCTCCAAGGATGAGAAGGTTCTCTGTTTCCACGGTGAGATGCTATATGAGGCCAAGATTCTCGACATCCAGCCTGCCGAGAGTGGCGAAGGCTTCCAGTATCGCATTCACTACAAGGGCTGGAAGAACACTTGGGACGACTGGGTCTCTATCGATCGCATCCGCAAGTTCACAGAGGAGAATAAGGAGCTTGCCAGCCAGCTGCACGCCCAGATGAAGGACCTACGCCAGAAAAGCAGTGCCAAACCCCCCAAGAAGGGCAACCTTCGTGTCAATGGGACCGACTCAGCTCGCGGTAGTGAGGAGCGAACTGCAGGTGTCGCTGCCACTGGCCGTGGCCCTCGCCGGGCGAGAGATTTTGACCTCGAGCAGGTGAGTGCCAAAACCGAGTTTCTTTGTGTCTTGCTTTCTGTTCTGCGTTTGTTTCAATTTTTGGTTTCTCTCGATGTGCCATTATACTGGTCTCCAAGTAGAAGCTCACTGTGAAGTGAGCTTGAAACAAAGTCCGAAAGACGGGAAGGAGGAAAGAAACGATAGGGGGGTGAATGCCCTCATCAATGTGGGGCCATCAGCAAAGCTGGTCACCGAATACTTCTCGACCTCTTCACTGCCGGGCGGCTGGTATTCATTTAATCGAAGGAAGGAGCGTTGTGTGAATCAGCGTCCATCGAGGCACTTGCCGAAAAGGAATTTCCACCTTCCTGCCCCGACAAGTCTTCGCTGGTCAAACCTTTCTTCAACACCACGCCTTCCACCGATTCCACACATTCCTCCCACATCCCACTCTTCTCTTTCCAAATCGCCGGTTCGATTTCCTATCCTCTCCCAGAAAACTCTCCTTTCTCCCATTGATCGCATTCATACCCATCACAACGTCTCGTGTCTTGCCTTGAAAATTTCAGGATACATCATCACAAACTTCATCAACAATCATCACTACCCTACTCAAGCTACAAGATGAGCTCCCCGGCTTGGGATAGCTTTGCTCGGGTGTACGACTGGGTTCTGTCGCAGCAGGCTGCGCAGTACTCTGGCGCTCAGCCCAACTACGCCTCTCCACCCCAACGCGGATTCATGTCTCGGTTAGACTACGCCCGTCAACTTGCCCATTACCGTCACAACAACCCTGTTGGTCGGGCAGAGGATGCAGACGAACACGAATATCGACAAGATGTTGAAGCATCTCAAGGCGAATACGTCGAGATCAAGACCGATTTTACCAGTGACTTCGACTATGGCAATTACGAGACACCGGCTCCAGCCTCAGACGACTATCTGTATGGCGACGCCGACGTGATCAATCATCGCCCAAATCAGCACGATCAGCAACGCAAAAGACGTCAACCGGAGCCAGACTACGATGAGGAAGACGCGGCGTTTGAGCAGCATCACAAAAGGCGTCGAATGTATTCGGACGAGGACGAGGATGGGAATGTTGACTCTGATCTGCCCCGATACTACTTCAGGGAGGAGTATGACGAGTATGACGAAGAGGAGGCGGAGATGAACCAGAACCGATTGAAATATGAGGAGGAAGACGACGAAGTCAATGAAGAGGAGATGGGCGTGAACCGATTCGACTTTGAGGAAGATGAAGGTTTGAGGGACTACGACGACACTCTGAGCGAGAGGCAGTATCGGAACAACCTTTTCCGACAGCGACTCGAATCTGGCGAAGAAGATGACACTTTCCTACCCAACAGACGTCGGAAGTACATGTATAGTGAAGATGACTTCGATGGCTACGACGAGACATCTGTTCGCCCACGCAAGAAGGTTCGCTGGGCTTCACCCGTGTACGAGGAAACTGAAGACGAGTTCTACCAAGCCGACAACGAAGATGAGGGAGACGAAGATCAGACAGTCGGGCGAGCCTCAGATTCCGATGGCGACGTGGAACCTGCCGACATCGTCGACCTGATCAGTATTTCTAGCGACGAGACCGTTGGCAGCGACGACGACGACGATAGGACCAGCATAACCAGCGACTCCAGTATAGAATTCCTTGGGGAGCGTCCCGCGAATGCCAACATCGAGAACCAGCATGATCTACGAAGCTTTCAAGATGGCGAGTCGGAAGATGCCAAGGATGTCGTCGAAGAGCTTTTGCAGAGGCCCTGCGGCACAAGCAAGAGAAGGCGCGAGAACAGTGTGGAGGTACTCCTCGAGTTCCGCCATAATGTTCGACGTAGGGCAGTAGGCCGTGGGTGGCCCAACACACCAGCATCAGAAACATCCTACTAGTTCCGCCTGTCTGGCAGGAGCGATCCCAGACTGCTCCTTCCCGCAGCACAATGAAGAGTTTCTGATCTTCTACCGAATTCCCGCCCTTTCTTTCTCGAACCATCCCCAAACACCAGCTTCTCATAGAACCACTGCATTCCACTCGTCAAACGCTACACTGGCTCTTTACACACTCATCTCGTTCATTATGGCTTTTGCGTCTCGCAAATCTCGGCCAGCCGAACCATTGCGTCGGCGACCTCAGCATGATCAAGTGGTGGCCTGGAAGGAACCGCGCTTGCTGAGGGCTGATAACCTGACCCTCTCGCCTGCTCCCCGCGCCAGACCCTATGTCACTAAAGATGGCAAGCCCAACTATGACAATCGCTACGATACGAGCGTCACGACTCTCAAGCGAGAACAGCCTGCCCGGGCGAAGTCGTCATCTGCTCGCTCTTCGGAAACGAGCGAGGAAGAACTTCCGACTGTGAGTTTACACAAACGCAATGCTTGCCCCAGTGGGAAGCTTCCGCATGTGCGGATTGAGGAGGACTACCATCGAGAGAAACCATTATCAATCCGACAGCCCAGCCGCCTGGAGGCTTTTTCTTTCTTTTCTTTTTTTCGTTTTCTGTTGCGCCATGCCTACTAGTCGACACAAATACTAATATCACATACCAGGAGGATGGATTTCATGCACGCCCGTCCATTAAGCTTCCCATCCCTGATCACATCAAGGCGATGCTTGTTGACGACTGGGAGAACATCACCAAGAACAATCAGCTGGTCCCGCTTCCTCACCCTCACCCCGTTGACGACATTTTGAGCGACTACCTCAACTACGAGCGCCCGAACAGGGAAGATGGTTCTGCAAACATGGACATTCTTGAAGAAGTCGTTGCAGGACTTCGCGAGTACTTTGAGAAGTCTTTGAGCCGTATCTTACTGTACCGGTAAGTTTTCTGCTTGGACTTGGTATCTCGAACTCTACTGATCTCTCCATAGCTTTGAGCGACCCCAGTACCATGAGATTCGCAAGGTGTGGGAGAAGGCTGGCGAGGAAGACAAGCACAAGTCTGTCTGCGATACCTATGGACCTGAACACTTGTGCCGCCTGATGGGTAAGTCCATTCGAGACGCCTAGTCTGGCTCAGTACTGATTCAAGACAGTGTCTCTTCCCGAGCTCGTCGCTCAGACAAACATGGACCAGCAATCTGTGGCGCGTCTGCGTGAGGAACTCTCCAAGCTCACCGTCTGGCTCGGCAAGAACGCAAAGAACTACTTTGTCAGCGAATATGAGACCCCTTCTCAAGAGTATATCGACAAGGCTCGGAGCTTCTAGGCGGCCAGACCTCATCTTGCATCCTGAGTCAAATGGTCAGCCGACTAAACGGTAGACAGTTTGACGTTTCATCTTGAATTTTTCTTTGCATTATTGGAATCCCAGCACCTGGTCATGCAGGCTTGGTGAGGGATTTAGTTGGAGGTGTGGAAAACGGACATCCAGCATCTTTGTATCGCCTGCTAGTATCAGGCATACTCAACCGGTATGAGAGTTGAGACAGATAGTAATCATTGTTTTCCATTCGCAAAAGCATCCTTTCTTGACCCTTGTGTCTTGTGAGGCAAGTATACGAATATGATCGCTGGTCCATCTGACTCGTCTCTATGCAGTCTTCAGTAATCATGCAGGTAGTTGTCAACGCGACAAGTGAATCATGTGCCAATCAAGGAGACGAGCCCGAATCACCAGTGGTCTTGAGTGAACTTTTGTTTGATTCCAAGTAACTTGATGCAGACATCCTCGTCTACGTGCGTTTGTTGTACAGTCCGCCATAATTTTGTACACTTTTCTCCGTGGTGATGATACACGATTTTGGCCTCTGCCGCGCCCGAGCTGTTGCTTTCCAGCCCAATCATGCTCGAGGAACCTATCTCCTCTGACAACCCCGAACACCTGTCCTCTCTTCGCCTCCCGTCTTCTATGTGTGGAAAATCCTTCTGAACCTCAACCCGTCTCTTACTTCACCCCCTTCCTATAGTCCCTTTACCGCGCAACAGCCTTCTCGACGTAGAAACCCGGGTCTGGCCTGCGCAGGTCGCGCATCTCGTGCTGGCTCATGGCGCGGTCGACCTCCTGGACCTTGACGAGCTCCTTGACCTTGATAATCATACCGGCGAACTGGGGGCTGACGGGGTGGAAGACGGTCTGGGAGCGGCGGCGGAGGCCGAGGGCCTCGAGGACGCCGCGGGTGCTCTTGGGGAGGCCGATGGCGGAGCGGTGGAGGGTGATGCGGAAGAAGGCCATGTTGGGCGGGTGGTTTTGGCGGCGGTGTATTGTTTGAGATTAGGACAAGACGCGGTAGGTATGGATTTGGCTTCGTCGTCGAGGGAAGAGTGCTTGCGACGTGGGTTGTCGTGTGCTCCTTGCTCGTTCGATTAGGGATGGGTGATCACTTGTTTCTGTCGAGGTATTGATGTTAGCGCCTGTTTATGCAGTTCTTGAACAATCTGCTGGAGGAGGGGACGTATCGTACAATTGAGCCTCTGCTAAAGCAGTCTTTCCGTCGCAATGTGGTGGGATTTCAGGGAAGCGACCCGATACTCGATAGCTTTCCCAGCGATGCGATCGAAAGATCCAAAAATCACTAAAGCTGGCGTTGGGAATTTCGATGGTCCGTGCGTCAGTCACGGGCGGAAGTTGCCAGGGCGTGGTCTACTTGAGGACGAGGTCCCGTGGTCTCCACTTATTTTGTCTTGTCTCTACCCCTTAGGAGGAGTTAAAATCGCAGTGAAGACTGGCTCGCTCAGGCGACAGATGCCTGCAGTTGCCTTGCAGGGGGTTCACACTACGTTGAATGGACTATGCGGACCAGAACTTCCCAAGTTATTTTGCCCAAGTTACCCACCTACACTATGCTCGCAACCATTGGGCCTAGGCAGCATGGTCGGGAACTCTGATGGTCTGGCGGTTAATTCAGCCTAGCCTCGCCTTGCGATTCATCCCCTTAGAGAGAGTTGAAATCGCAGTGAAGGGAACTTATTAGAATACAGCACACCTTTACCCTTGCACTTGCCACTATTGGCCAATTCGTAAGACCAATGGGTGCGGAATACGGATACGTGGATGGCATCAAGACGGCCCAGCCGGGCATCGGGTCTGGCGGTATTGGTTCACTACAAGTGGTCGAAGACGGATAATTGTAGAACCATGTACAAGCCGTAAACCTTGCGTTCAAGCTATGCGTCCACGGGGCGAAACCTGAGGGAAAAGTTCTTTTGCAACAATATTCTCGATATCAGGTCCAGACTCCACGTGGGCTCCGTGGTGTCTGGCGAGACCAGGTGCCTGCCTATCTAAGTAGTTATCTTTGAGCTCGTGATTGAATGCAGAAGCAAGTTCGGCGTGCTACTGTTGGAAGAATTGCAATAACTAGACCGCGCTAGTGAGTGTAACTATCATGATCAATGACTCCTCGGCATGCGACGGCGTTCTCAAGTATCAACTCAAATACCGGAAACCCCCCCCCCCCCCCCCCCACAATGTTCTTTTTTGAAGAAGAATTATCCTTGATGAGATTTGCACACTCGGGGGACGGTTAATGTAGTTCACAAACAACCCTTTCTAATAAATAAAACAACCTTTTCTATCTGACAACGCACGCTAACTACCTTACTCTCAGAGTCTTTCTGAGAAACATTGTACCTACCTCACGAGTAACTAAGCCTATTATCAAGGGGACAGACAGTACAGCGAGACTCGATGCGGCCTTGAAATACAACCCCCCACAACAACGTGATAGAAAAGCCACCAAATCCCTTCAACTCTTGGAATTTGCAAAGGAACCCTCCCCCTTTCTCTCTCTCGCAATGGACTAGCCGAATACACAACTCCCGAGAGCACATTTAATCGCTTTGGATCTAAAGAGCCTACCGACTGCGATGACACATGACCAGGTATTCAAGTACTTTCTAGCTCCCGCCGTCTACTCGGCAAATCGTTTGTTCAAATCAGAATACCGATGGATGAACGCCATGTCAGCAATTTGGAACAATGATTGCCGACAAAAGCTGCCGCTTTCCTTGAGTCTTGAGACATGCACGAGCAGCCCAAAAGTCGACACCATTCCGGGCCGGGTCACCAGTGCGGTCCGGACGACCCGACCAGTTCGACAGGCTCAATTTAAGCTTATCCCAGGGCTCCATCCGAACTGGTGTCGAACCGCCATCCAATCCCTGAAGAGATTGACGCTGCCGCCAGCGGGGCACAAGCGCGACCCTAATGTCTCGGAAGTACCCGACGTCGCGGTTGGCAAGGCAGGTAGGTCGTCACTGTTCATGGCACGTCGAAAGCAATGCTTCAAAAGGTAATCGGGCAAAACCATTAGTATATCCCGGGGGACTGCGCAGCACTACACGTATATAGCTTGTCGTACAAGACGCCATTTAGCACACCATCATCCCTCGCATGACGTTAAAATCATAGACTCCATTTCTATAGCCACATCCCGTGGCAAACCGTAACCTTCCGCCGCTAACCGTTAAACCCTTACATCTGCACCTCCACTCTGCCCTCGGCGCCTGGTGCGCCGCCGCCGCCGAGCTGAGGAAGGATGTAGGTAATGTCGTCCCACGGGTGACGGTACAGACCAGTGCGGAGTCTCTTCTGGTCGAGGTAGTGGGCAATAAGACCGATGGAACGGCCGAGAACGAACAGACCGTTGAGGACACCCATCTTGAGGTAGTCCTCGGCCTCTTCGGAGGAGAAGGCACCGCAGTTGCGCATCAGGTCAACGAAGCAGACAGCAATGCAGCCATCGACGTTGAGAATGAGGTTGTCCTTCTTGGAGGTGGTGACGGTCTCGACAGCCAGGGCGTAGTCGAGAAGCTTGTGGGTGGGGAACTTGGCCTTGACGTACTCCTTGACAAGCTCGACACGGAGATCGGGGTTGTTGCGGGACTTGACACGGTGACCGATACCGGGGATGAGCTTGTTCGCCTTGCGCATGTTGTCGACGAACTCACGGGGGCTCAGGCCCTTGTCGAAGGCCTTGGTGAACTCCTCGGCGGCACCGTCAAGGGCACCACCGAAGCGGGAACCGATGGTCAGGAGACCAGCGACAAGGGAGGAGATAAGGTCCTTGCCGGCACGGGTGGTGATGATGGTGTTCATGGCACCGGACACAGCAGGGCCGTGGTCGGCAGTAAGCATGAGAACCATCTCGAGGAACTTGGAGGCGTAGGGGGGAAGGCGGCGGCGGAACCACAGAAGGGACATGACACCACCGATGCCAATCTCTTCCTTGAAAACGTCGGAAATGGGCATGCCTGCGTACAGGAGCTCCTGTCCACGGTCATCGGAAATGGTGGAGATGAAGGCAGCGGGCTTACGGATGAGACCGAGCTCCTGGGCCCAGGAGTAGTCGATGGGGATCTTGGGAACGACGGGCTCAGGCTGGGGCTTGATGGTGCCGTTCTTGACGAGGGAGTCGTAAAGAGCCTTGAGGACCTGGGGCATCTCCTCGAAGGTCTCGGGGACGTAGAAGCCAGCCTCCTTCATCTTCTCGTTCTTGGTCTTGGCCGTCTCCAGGGTGGAGTTGGCGAAGGCACCGGCGTGACCGAACTGAACCTCAGTCTTGAACATGCTGGCGCAGGTACCAATGGCCCAGGCAACGATGGGCTTGGTAATGACACCATCCTCAACGGCCTTGATGACCTTGTACTCCTCAACACCACCAACCTCACCGAGCAGGACGAGAATCTTGCAGTCGGGGTCGGCCTGGTATCTGAGCAAGTGGTCGATGAAGGTGGTTCCGGGGTATCTGTCACCACCGATGGCCACACCCTCGTAGACACCGTCGGTGTTGTTGGCGATAATGTTGTTGAGCTCGTTGGACATACCACCAGACTTGGAGACGTAACCAACGGAACCCTTGCGGTACAGCTTGGAGGCGACAATGTTGTCCATCATGCCACCAGTGTTACCGATCTTGAAGCAGCCAGGCTTGATACCACCAACAGTGGCGGGGCCAATGATGGTGATGCCCTTCTGCTGAGCCTTGTGGGCGATCTCACGAGCGCGCTTGCATTTTTGTTAGCGGGGTATGAATCCAGAGGGAAGAGACCGACTTACGCGCTCGGGGACACCCTCAGCAATGATGGCAATGGTCTTGATCTGGGGGAACTCCATCAACTCCATGGTGGAGGTGTAGACACTTCGGGAGGAGGCGAAGTTGACGACAACGTCAACGTCGGGGTGCTTGGCAATGGCCTTGGGGACCTCCTGGTAGACGGGCAGGAGAGTCTCGCTGGTTCCCCAGTACATCTTGGAGACGAACTGACCACCGAAAGTGTAGATGATACCGGCGACGGAGGGGGTCTTGCGCTTGCAGATGAAGTCGAAGTCGAGCATACCCTGGACGGCGCGGGGCTGCAGACCGTAGACGAAGCATCTGGTCTTGTCGTTGAACAGAGCGTGTTCGGGGAGAGGGCTCAAAGGACGGCTGGGAGCCGAGAAGCGTGTGATGTTGTCGTTGGCAGACAGGCCGCTGGCTGCCTTGGCGCCATTGGCACCGTTAGCGGGGGTGGTGGCCGAAGGCATTGTGAAGAAAGTCGAGCTTCGTCGGGGAGGATGAGAGTCTCAACAAGGGAAGAAGAAAAAAGATTCTGGCGAGGGGTAACAAGGTCAGCAAGCTTGTTCGAAACAGACAATGGGCGCCAGAAACAAGTCTATGGATGTCTGCCCGCGAGAGAGATGAAGGAGAAAGATGTCCAAAGTAAGGATTGGAAAGGTTGAAGGTGGAGGAGGAGGAGGAGGATGAGTAGTAAGAGGAAGTTTGGTGGAAAACAAACGAGTCGGAATTATGGTGGGGAGAAGGTGAGATTTCAGGAGGGACTCGGAGAGACGACAGTTCGCTCAGGGAAGCTGAAATCGTTGGATCTGCGAGGCTACATGCCCATCGGCAGCTGGGGACACCACCAGACATTAAGTGGACCTTTGTAGCTGGCGTAGCCCCAGCTCCTTGGTGGGAGAGACTTTTTTTTTTTGGTCCTGGTCGTGTCTGATGCGATGTGCGGCGGCGAGCGGGTGTGGAAGTGACATGAGGTGTGTGTGAAGCGTTCGGAGGTGGGAAAGAGGCGTCGGAGGGGCAGGATTGACATGACCGGGGTGGGTAGGATTCGGGGAGCGGTAACTGACCTAGGCGGTGATGCTGTTGTCTGTCTACCCTGGTATGGGTGTAGGTATTGATGGGATCAAGCAGCGGCGCACAACGGCAAAGTCCAGCTTCTTTTTTTGTCGAGCTGACGGAGGAGAGATCCTTTGGTGAGAAAAGGGATTGGCGTGGGGGTAAGAGAGAGAGAGAGAAAAGGAAGCTTCTCAAGAGCAGCAAGAGGGTGAGAAGAAGGAGGGAAGGAGAGGAAAGCGAGAGAGAGAGAGTCGAGTGAGAGTGAGCGAGGGTCGGAGGAGAAGAAGGAGGACGGAGGTCGGGTATCGTAAGTAGTTGAGGAGCACGGAGACGGGCCACCAGCAGGGTGTGAGTTTTTGGTGAGGTGGAATTAGTATTTTTGCAAGTATTGTTTTCCATGGACCATGGTTCTCTCTGTCCTTTCTCTGCTTTTTGCTAGTGTACGTCGGATTCTCTCCAGCGGAAATCGGCAAGGGAGTGGGAGGAACGAACGAACGGTGTGCTGTGCGTATGTAGTGCGTGGTGCGTGGTGCGTGGTGCGGACAAAGTACATACATGGCGGTGCGCGGGTGCGCCTTGCGTTTGTGTGAGGTGATGGTGAGCAGGGATTGTTTTGGCGGGCTTGCGTCCCAAGTATCCGAGGGAGCAACGCAACGAGCAACAAGAGAGGAAGGGACAGGTCCGCGTTCGAGTCAAAGTCAACTTTTGGAAAGAGGTACCTCCGATACTTGGCACTTGCCCAAGCATACACGACCACGTAAAGTACCTTCCATTACCCAACTAAAGGTAGGGTAAGGTAAGCTATCCGTATCTGTCTGTACACGTCCTTATCGAGACAAGACCAGATTAGCTACCTTGGCTCTAGATTAGAAAGAAAAAAAGGCCAATCCCAATCCCAATTATGGCTGGTCACCAACAATGCCAAACAATGCTTTGCAGCCGCAGGAACAGAACGGGCGGGCAGAACGTGGTGAACCAGAAGCAACGGATGGGTTGACTCTGTGGTTGTGGACTTCCATTGTAGTGAAGGGGTACGGGTGAGCTAAGGTACCTTGCGGAGGGGTCCTCGACATCGGCCAGTAAAGTACCTAGGCAAGGTACGGGCGATCAGTATGGCCGGCACTGCGTCGGTTCAGGTACTTCGCACAGGGCCCGGTAGATTTTCTTGGGACGGCTTGACGGCGCAGTGACACACAACTCTGCCAAAGTCGGGCCATTGGGACTCTGAGAGAGAAGCCTGAGACTTTTTTGTCTCTTGGGTTTGAGGGGTGCGTAGTGCGTGGTGGTGCGTGGAATGGAGGGGTGATGGGGAATGGGAATTGAGAAAATGGAGACTTCCGTCATGCGACGGCCGAAAGAGTTGGGGAAGTTCCCGACCAATACCGCCAAATGATTGGCCCGTGGATTGTTGAAGTGTTGAATTGGCCAGCGGGCAGGGAAGGGAAAAGGCGAAAAAAGGGAGATGCGATGGGGCCGCCCAAAGGCACATAGCTCACGCACCAACCAGGCAAACGGGCAAGGACCCTTGGCCCCCGCTTGTTTCTGGCGGACCCCACACAACCTCACCTCACTGGGTACCTTACCTTACGGACTACGTACCGCAAGGTCCCAGAAAAAAGGTCCCGGTAGGAAATCTGAGCTAAGGTACTTGCACCCCATGGACAGGGTGAAGAAAAGACTTGCACAGGGAAGCAAGGCCGTACCTGGGGGGCGCTAGACTGCTAGTGGCCAAGCACCTTGCCAAAATTGGAGCTCACCTCACCTAAATGCTCATGCTCATACTCTCTCTCTCTCTGTGCCCCAAAGGAAGCTGCCCTGTCCCACAACTGCCTGGCACTTACTGCCCTGGGCTGGACCTGAGCTTGAGCCCAGACGGACGCTGCAACTGCGGATAGACCAGGTACCGGTACCAGCTCCATCCGCGGACGGGCTGGTCTGCGTACCTGCACAAGCCCTGACTCTCACAGTCTTTTTCGGCGCCTTCCCTTCTCTTCTTCCTACGTAGTATGTCGGTGCAACTCGCACCTCTCAGAAACATCAGGCAGAAACAGATGGAACAGACAGAGCAAGCGCACAACGATAAGATCCAGATCCCATCATCCGACAGACGGACACTTGACCTCAAAGGGAACTCGTCCAGTGAGACGGGCGGTGTCCGCCCGCCGGTCACCGCAATGTCAGTGTCAATATCGAATGGCGGTTGTGTCTCTATCTGCTCTCAATTGGATGTTCCAAGTTCCGGGAGCTCCCCCCGCCCCGACCAGTCCAAGTTGAGACCAAGTCGGCTCGGCTGGCACTGGCGCTTGACCGCCAACAATACCTCTCTTGTCGGGAGGCGCCCATAGCTCTCTCTCGCTCTCTCTTATCGTACCTTGACGCACCAGGGCATTCGGGAATGCAGCAGCCTGCACTTTGGTTTGACCGCACCTTGAGTCTCGCCCAATGGCCTCGGACTGGATTGTCAGGGAGGATCAACATTCGCCAACTTGGCCGCCGGGATGGCTTCTGGGATTGTAATCAATCTGAACACGACTGGTTTACACGCACACGCCTATCCAGACACCGTTGATACTAGGTATACAACCACACAACCAACATCAGGGCTTACACCGTCAGGTAGAGGCACTGGAAGGCTCGCCTGTCTGAGTGGGGGCGAGGCGGTCACTAAAACAGCCTCGCCTCCTTGCCCGTATTCCTTCCCATCGCTGCATGCGAACGGAGGGTGGTTGCTGTCAGCCAAGGGAATCGAGGTATTATTTCGAAGCCTGTGTGGGATTTTGTGTGCGTGAGAATGAGAAACGGGGAAGAGACGATGTTGTGCATCCATCCAGATCCAGGTATGTACGGGTACAAGGCCACTTGGGATGATGCACTACATTACTCTATCCGACCAAAGAGGGAAGAGAAGCAGCAGCAAGATACCCGCTTGAGAGAAAATTCAGATGCAAAAAATCAAGGACATTGCAGATGCCAGACGGAACAAGGCGGCGATAGTCGTAAATGCGAAGCGCCGCGAAGAAACCACGGCCGAAACTGACCGGCGACGGCGACGGAGATGGAAAAAAAAAATGGAAAAGCACTCAAAAGACTCGCGCGCCTAGGACAAGCAGAGAAGGACAGAGGAAAAAGACCCAAACGGGCATTTCAGCACCCATGCTCGCATTCCCCGAAACCCGGCATGCCGCATCCACCTCCGCCGGTTTTCGGTCCTCCCCATCGTCACTCCGCCGACCACCGGGCATTGCGCGCCTTCATCTTGGAGATACCCGAGTGTGTGTACTGCGTACGGATGCGCGAGTAATAGCCGCTGTTCTGGCTTCTTCCCACGCACACTCGTACGGGAACACGAACGGCCATGGCTAATGGCTCCTTGTCGTAGCTTGGAGATCTGGTTTTCGAAAATGACAGGGCCAGGTAGGTCATGCTGAGCGAGCCTAAGCATTGCTAGGTGCAGGTGGGCAACAGGAGCGAAGAACGAGTAGGGGTCGATGTGCCGTCTGACCAGGCAGTCCAACGTCTCACTCGAGGTTGATTTGATGACTGTGCTTGGTCGTCGTCCCAGGTGCCAATCCCAGCGCCATGGCTAATTACGGCGCCAATGCCCGGTTCCTGGACCAATTTGTGTCTCCGTACTTTGACTGACACCGAGTTTGGGGGGATCTGACCTGACATCCGGGCTACCGTCCGTTGTCCCACGCACGAGATGAGAAACGTCCGAAATCACATAGTCATCCCGCGGCGCTCGAGTGCGCCCGAATCGGTAGTACTGGAAACGCGACTCTCAGTCTCCCGCTGGCTGCTGGTGGATAAACAACGGCTTTTTTCTGTTTTCTTTCTTTCCTTCTCTTGGTTCGTTTTGGGCAAGGGGCCTGATCCTGATCTCGATCGGATACGGGGGACAGACAGAAACAGAAACAAACCACCCCCAATTTCGCAAGGTAAGGTAAGGTACGGATAGGCAACCCCAACCCACGAGAATGGAGAATCGTCTGGAAGCATTGGAAGACCACAGCCGGTGTAAGCGACGAAGCGACGAGGATGATGCGCCGTACCGCTTCGCACCGCACCGGCAACGTTCCCCAAGCTCCATCCAGCAGCCAGCAGTCTGTCTTCCGCCCTTTCCCGTTCGGCTGTGGTGCACCTGCACTATGTTGATGGACCATGTTGGAATCTGTGAAGGTGAGGTTGATGAGCACAACAATGCAGCACCCAGGTGTATGTAAAAATGGCGGTCCCTGCGATTTTCGGCGGACATTCTGGCGCTGGGGTTGCATCGATCCATCATCCGGGAAAGGGCGGGAGAGGTGGTGGTCCAACACTTCCATGCTGTGGACGGAGTACTGCCACGACTGTGTGGTGCGTGTAGCTGTATGTAAAAATGCCGCCCTTGCGCCGCCTGGGAGGCAAACTCGATAATTGTTGCCGTCCATTTCGTTAGGTTTCTCTTTGCCCATTTCCCGTCCTCTCCTAGAGATTCTCACTCGGTCTTCCTTGGTCTTCAGAGCCTGCAATATTGTCAGTGAGTGAGCACCTCAGAGTGACTTTCCAAAAGGTACGAGACGAGATCCACTTAAACCTCTCAACAACCACTGCCTGCCTGTCTCTTTTTTTTCATCCACCTTTCCCAAATTCCCCCTCCCCAGACTTTTTTTTTCTTCGTTAGGTTCCATCTTGGTCGAATTCCCCTGCCCTGCCAGCATTTTCCTTCTCAACCCCTCCATCCCTTTATTGCATACCTTGTTGCAGTCCAACCTGCAAGATTGTCGCCAATTTCGAGGTGCGTCCAACAAGAAGAAGGAGAGGGAAAGGTATAGGGCAGATAGGGCAGGTACAGATACAGGTACTTGCCTGTGCTGTCCGTTGCCCCTTCCCTCCCGGTTCAGTACCTTAGCACTTGCACTTTCCCACCCGTTTTTCCCTCGCAGTCGTTCTTGCTTTTTGCGGATATGTCGAGTGTGCCCCTGTAGGGTGTCGTGTGTTCTGCCACCGCCATCGAGGGGTAGCGTGCATGGACAGCTGGGCTGGAGCTCCCCGAATTCCCACCCCCCTCTCAAAAATACACCCGGTCCCCAAAAATACTTTCCCCTCCCCCCAGTTCTTTTTTTCCCACTCCCGGAGCTTGCGAGAGATTCTCACAGGTGTCTGGTTCCAATGCACCTCACTGCACCGCACAACCACAACACGCACCACCCCAAAACTTTTTGGCGTGGTCCCTTAGCTCCCTCAAGGTGCAAAGGTGAAAATCCACCGATTTTCAAAGCCACCAAAACGATCCCGGTCGGTACCTGGGCGCGCTTCGTTGCCCCAAGATGTACCTCCCGTCCCTCTCCCGTCACTTTCTCACCCCTCCCCCTCCCACCACCCACCACACCACCGTCACACACACACACACACACAAACGCACACCCACCCCCTCCTCCTTCGTCCGCTCTTCCTGCTCTTCCTCTCCCCGAAGTCCCAGCAACAAATAATCCCTGGGAGCTTCGACAGAATCCAAAATTTTGAAAGGCTGACGATCTTCTCCCTCTCTCTCCACGCACCAGCACAGCTTCTCTCCTTCCACTCCATTCCTCCCACTCCCCAATCCATACTTCTCCTTCAACCTCGCCGCTTCTTTCTTCCCTCACACACCGCTCTGCTTGACTCGACTCGACTTCGATTCGACCTCCGATTCCTGACATTCACTTGATTTCAGGTCTTCACCACAACTTCGTCCCCAGACTTCGACTTCGTCGCCTGGTAGCACTTGCTCTCTCTCTCTCGGTATGTTCTCACTGCAGCCAAACACTCTTCCAAAGCTCAATCTTGTCGCCTCGTCTTTCCTCCATCCCAGCCGAGTCTCCGGTTGGATCGTGATAGCCCCTCTTCCAGAGCTCGGCGCGAACATCTGGAGCCTTCCGCTTGCTTGCCGTGGTGACATTTGCCGCCCACGAAGCTCCTTACCAGAAGCTCAGCCAGCTGAAAGAAAGTCTGCTGCTGGCTGACGGGCAGCGGAACTCCAAACTCCACCTCCGAGCCACACAAATATACTTCGTTTTCCAAAGGCAATCGCTGACCAGTCCGCTCCCAATTCAGGCAAAATAAAGCAGGGAAAAGAACTCTCAAGAAAACTCACCTCTTTCTCACCTCACAACCGCCAGAATGTCCGCCAAGTCCATCCTCGAGGCCGACGGCAAGGCTATCCTCAACTACCACCTCACCCGCGCTCCCGTCATCAAGGCCTCTCCTCTTCCCGTCCCCACCAAGCACAACCCTCCCCCCAGGTTGTGCTCTCTGCACTTCCCCGAGGATGCCAACGTCGAGGATGTCCTCAACCAGGCCGAGGTCACCTACCCCTGGGTTCTCCAGCCCGGTGTCAAGTTCGTCGCCAAGCCCGATCAATTGATCAAGCGCCGTGGCAAGAGCGGTCTCCTGGCCCTCAACAAGACCTGGCCCGAGGCTCGCGCCTGGATCGCCGAGCGTGCTGGTAAGGAGCAGAAGGTCGAGACCGTCACTGGTGTCCTGCGCCAATTCCTCGTCGAGCCCTTCGTTCCCCACCCTCAAGACACCGAGTACTACATCAACATCATGTCCGTCAGAGATGTAAGTTTTGTCGCAGATTTCCTCCCCTTTTGAGCTGGCGGTTGCTTTGTGGCAGCAGCAGCAGCAGCCGCAGCAGATCATTCGTGGCGAGGCATGGCGTGGCGGGCCGTCTTCTCCAATTCGTTGGCGGGGCCGGAGTGGGCAGTCCATCCATCAATGAGTCGCGCGGGTGTGAAAACACCAACGCATCATCACACTGCAAAAGTGAAACTCATCGACGGTTGAAAGTGAGAATAACTGGAAGAAAACTTTGTTTGGCAACCGTGGAAAGGGAATTTGCATGCTTTATGCCATTTCCTATCCATGGGTCAAATAAGTGGATTCCGGCCGCTGGACTGCCCTTTCCGGTAATTTTTCTCCCGAACCGGACGAACGGATGCCACGAGACGAGGCCTGTGGCCCGTCCACCCCGTCCACCCATGCCTCTTGCAGAAGTTGCCATATGCATACGACGGCCCTTATGCCTCATCTGTCGAAACCCTCACATAAAATCATCGATGCTAATCATGGATTTCCGATAGGGCGACTGGATCCTCTTCACCCACGAGGGTGGTGTTGATGTCGGTGATGTTGACGCCAAGGCTGAGAAGCTCTTGATCCCCGTCGACCTCTCACAATACCCTTCCAACGACGAGATCGCCGCGTCTCTGTTGAAGAAGGTCCCCAAGGGTGTTCACAACGTGCTGGTTGACTTCATCACCCGGTTGTACGCCGTCTACGTCGAGTGCCAGTTCACCTACCTCGAGATCAACCCCCTCGTTGTCATCCCCAACGAGGATGCCACCTCCGCCTCTGTGCACTTCCTCGATCTTGCTGCCAAGCTCGACCAGACCGCCGACTTCGAGTGCGGTGTCAAGTGGGCTATTGCCCGCTCCCCTGCCGCTCTCGGCCTGACCAACGTCGCCGCCGCCAACGGCGAGAAGGTCAACATCGATGCCGGCCCGCCGATGGAGTTCCCCGCTCCCTTCGGTCGTGAGCTGACCAAGGAGGAGGCCTACATTGCCGACCTTGACGCCAAGACCGGTGCCTCCCTCAAGCTTACCGTCCTCAACCCCAACGGACGTATCTGGACTCTGGTCGCTGGTGGTGGTGCTTCCGTCGTCTACGCCGATGCCATTGCCTCTTCCGGTTTCGCCGACGAGCTCGCCAACTACGGTGAGTACTCTGGTGCTCCCACCGAGTCTCAGACCTACCACTACGCCCGCACCGTCCTCGACCTCATGCTCCGCGCTCCCCTGACCGACGAGGGCAAGGTCCTCTTCATTGGTGGTGGTATCGCCAACTTCACCAACGTCGCCAGCACATTCAAGGGTGTCATCCGCGCCCTCCGCGACTACGCCAAGCAGCTCAACGAGCACAAGGTCCAGATCTGGGTCCGTCGTGCCGGCCCCAACTACCAGGAGGGTCTCAAGAACATGAAGGCTGCCACCCAAGAACTTGGCCTGAACGCCAAGATCTTCGGCCCCGAGATGCACGTCTCCGGTATTGTGCCCCTGGCCCTTGTCCCCGGCAGATGGGAGGCCAGCGGCGCTGAGGAGTTCAGAGGTTAAACGGTATAAATGAAATGAAATATGTGTGTTTGGGGGGGTGGACTTGGAGAGCCATAGTTCTGGTATCACGGGTTTAGACGAAAGGAAAGTTTTTGCCTGGTACTTGGAATGGCATCTTGCCCACTTTCTTGTACGCTTGCAAAGTTTACGGTGTTTATGAAGGCTGGTGCAACAAATGCTCTTGACAGGAAGGTCGAGGGCCGGGTCCTTGTATCGTATGTATGGAGGGCATGGTCGACGATCAGATGAGCAAATAATTAGACGCTCTGTAATGTGATCTTGACTAGAGGTTCAATGCTTGTTTCTCGTTTCAATGTTGTTGTGACTCGAAGTGATTAAAGCGATGTTCGTCTAGTGTGTGTGCGTGTGTGTTCAGTCATCAATTTAAGATGACGTTAAAGACTATTGATACTCCTGTGTCAAGCTGGCCGACTGATCATATCCGAAGGGAGAGAGAACCTATCTTTTGTCTCATTTATATAGAGAGATAGAAAGGCAGGTATCCCGTCCTTGGGCTCTCTGAACAAAGTGACGTAGCATGTACGGTCTTTTGCAGATGGAAACGGCATCCCAAGCTCTTTTTATTGCGTTTGTAGAATGCCTGGTGGTTGTGGTTCCTTCCAAGCCCCCAGCTTATTCAGTCCTCTTCATAGACGTATATGTATAGTCCCTTGACGTACTCTAGATGCCACGCGCGCTTCGTCCCTTGCGTTTCCTGTTATGACTCTTGTTAAGAAAAGGCAAGAAGGGTATTTAGCTTTTGCACAATATCGAGAGTTCCCGGCTCTATAACGGACATGATTAGTTCGACCAAGACGACCATGAATTGGCGAACTTTCAGTATGTTCACGGCCGGGGATGACTTGGAGGAACCATTTGAACGCGAAAAGAAGGATTAACATTTTCAAATTTGTCGTCTAGGCGCGAAACCAGTCCGTTGTCGAACGATGATGGGATCTGGATAAGATGATTGCTGATCTTGTTACCTTGGAGAGCCACGGCCTAGCTAAGATAAGGCCTGCCTGTTCTGGATCAAGTTCATGGCTTAAGAGACAAGTGTTTGTAAGTATCTATATCTGTAGAATCTCATCGCTATAAAGCAATCTAGTTCTCTGCCGTTACTTCTTCTAACGTAAAGTCTCAGCCCATCCACTTTGCTTTAAACGTAAATGTATATACTCTTTACATAACCCAACACCACACTCCATCGTTTCACCTTGTATCACTCGCTTTTACACCCCTCCCAGTGAAGCGTGGTTAGTGACAGCGTGTAGGGTCCTTGATAAAGAGGCCGGAACGGGGCGAGGAAGGTGGCAAAAGGCCCTTGTCAATGAGCAGATCTCATTTTTACCCTTGAGCTTCAGACTGTTAAAACAGAGAGGATTAGCAGCGATAATTTTGGGAACAGGCTCAAGGGGCTCCATCATCTTAGAGCTACGGTAGGATATAAAAGCAATACACGTTCTGGTTTGTGATTACATAGTTAGCCTTTGTTCCTCTTACTTGGGGAGATTATTATTATCAATAAGTCACAGTATAGTCAAGCTGAGAGGAGGCTGCTTATTTGATTCTGTTCAAGAGCCAGATTAATCTATAAAGATGAGATACGTTCTGGCTTGCAGGGAGCTTTTGCCACTTTCGCCCGCCGCAAAGTCTGTGAAGGACACCATTCAGTTTCACAAGGCCGAGATGACATTCCTCCACGGCCAAGGTAGTATATAAAGAACAAGACTTTTCCAGTCTGTTGAACGCTTTCGTTGCTCTTACCTAGGAAGATTAAACAACGCCACGGGCAGGCACCTTACAATGGGATCAATCGGGTCTTGATCTTACACACTATCCATCTTGGATACGTCTGCTTAAGGTCAAAGTTCTTTTTATGATTTCAAAGTAGTAAGTCTCACGTTCCTTCCTTAATACTCCCTGTCTTCCCGCTATTTCTATAATAATCACTGACCATCTCGCTCAAGCCCTACATTCACGAATACGTCCAGGGCTGAAAGAACGTGACGGAGCGAACGGATCTCAGGGGGTTCAACCTCGACTTCTCTCCTTTTCCATGACGTTCAAAGGTCGGCATAGGTTAACGTAGATTGATGCCCTCCATCTCCGGTGCACACAGCTTCTAGACATGAGCCCAGCGCCCACCAGCATCTTGATGCCCCCCCTGCCAATCATATCCCGTGAGTACGTTATTTATATACGACGATACAGAATAGGCTGTCTCAGACGTGAGATCATACATCAAGATGCCCAAGATGTCTCTCTCAAACTATCGTGATACGTACGATCGCGAACCATCGCCAGTGTCAAGTTACACTAATTGGAAGGGTTTAGCTTGCACAAAATTCAAGCACTCATCACATCTAGTACGCCATAGCTCAAGTCTTAATAAGTATCAATTGAGGTTTATAAACAAACCGCGGGGAATCTATGATGCCAGAAAGAAACCAAGTCATTACCTCCAAACCTTCCTAATGAGCCACATACAACATCCAGCGTACGCTTCCAGAGCTTTTACAAGAACAAAAGAGCAAGCAGAGGTGCAGCAAGAGCGGCAACCTCGGGGCGCACTGCGATGCCGGCATTGGGGGTGGTGCTCGACGAAGGGGTGGAAGTGCCGGTAGGGGTGGAGGTGCCGGTGGCAGCAGGAATAGTAGTACCGCCAGTGTTAGTGCCGGGAGTGTTGGAGTCGGAGTCGGCAAGGGGAGAGACGGCGAGGCCAGTGATCTCCGTCTTTCCGTCAACATCGTAGACCTTGTGCTTGACGGTCCAGTCGGAGATGGAGATGATCTTGCCAGAGGGCTTGTTCTTGATACCGTTGTCGATGAGGTCCTGGCCACCAGGGGGAACGTCCGGCAGGGTGAAGTTGTTGTTAAATCCCTTCTCCTTGATCAGGGACGAGGCGCACTTGGGAGGGTCCGGAGAGGAGGAAGGAGCCTTAGTGGCCTGCAGGGTCTTGAAGTCGACCTTCTTGTACTGCGTGGCAAGGTTCTGGTAGTCAATGAGCAGCTTGACGGACTTATCGTCATTGACCTTGACGAGACCATAGTTGTTGTCCTCCTGGCTGTACTCGTAGACGAGACCTCCGGAGAAGACGGAGTTCATGTCGGAGCCATAGATGGAGCCAATCTCGGTGAAGGGGCGAGGGGTGACCTGGTTGCAGCCAAACTCGGAGAAGAAGACGGGCACAGAGGTGTCCTTCAGACTAGAGACGAGCTGGTCGTAGGTGGAGGTCTTGAAGCTGGAATCACCGCACCACGAGTAGGAGTTGAGGCCGAAGAGATCGATGCGGCTGGGGTCCTTGGCGTCTCCGTTCTCAGCACACTGCAGGTAGTTCCAGGAGTCGACGAGAATCTCGCGCACGTCAGCAGCGGAGTAACCGACGGGGATGGCGCGGTCGGAGTGCTTGGCGATGTAGTTCTTCAAGTCGCGAGTGACGGCGCGGAGGTACTGGGGAACGAACTCGGCCGTCTGAACGTTATTCATGACCTCATTGCCGGAGAAGAAGGCGAGGGTGTTGGGGTAGCTCTTGAAAGCCTCGACGATGGCGAAGGTGCGGTTGAGGTAGGCAGCGTAGTAGCTGGTCCAGGGCTCGAAACTCGTGATACTCTCGCCGACGAGGGGAGAGTTGACGTCGAGAATCATATACATGCCAGCTGCGTTAAAGACGGAAGCGCAAGCATCATGGTTCAAGTTGGGGTCCAGGTTGTAGACGCGGATGGCGTTGGCGCCCAGGCGCTGGAGAAGGGCAGCATCGCGCAGGCAAATGTCACCATCGCTGAGGGGGTCGCGACCGTGAGAAGGGTCGTAGCCGGCGCTGCCGCCAATCTGGTAGTCGACACCAACGATCTGGAACTTTTCGCCGCCCTCAGTGACGAAGGCATTGCCCTTGACGGTGAGAGACTTGACAGCGGCAGCCAGAGTCGCACTCAATGCGACAAGAGCAGTTTGGACCTGCAGATTGGCGCCAAATTAGATTAAAGTTACACGGTGATGTTGGTGTTGCAGCATGTCTTGGGGAAGGGACAGAAAAGGAACATGAGGGGGAGGGGGATCGACAGAATGTGGCGTCGCCAATGTACAGGATTCCGATGATGGCTCATGGGGATGTCTCTCCACATGAACCAACAGGAGAGGAACTTGGCTTGTCTCTTGCGCCCTGATCGACGCAGCGCGATGGATTGCTACAACGGTCGAAACGGTCGATTGGACCAAACGATCCAATGGAAGCGGCGTGGAGGAGGGATAGAAGAATAAAAAGGGCTACGACTTACAAGCATGGCTGCAATACTGGCAGGATTATTTCCAGGTAGTAGTGTTGGGCTGGTAGGCGTCGGGTATTAGACGTGTGTAGTCGTAGAAGTATTTGGTGAAGTCGTTATTCTTCGTTTGGTCGTGCCTTTAGTCTAAAAGGTGGGACGAAATCCAAGAGAGCGTCGAGAAGATGAATGTGGGTATTTGTGGTGAGCCAAGGCAAGGCAAGAAAATGAGAATTGAGACACTAAAAAGGGTCCAAAAAGGAAACAATTCTTCTGTGGATTTGCGGATGTGGTTTGAGAGAGTGACGAGAAACGAAAAGAGGAACGAGGTGTGTGTGAAGTGGTTGGAGGAGGGTGCTGTGTGTGGTTGTGTGTACGGTGCTTTTCTTCCTTTTACACAGACGAACAATACAGGCGCGACTCTGTCGAGCGAGTTGTTGCAGACTGCAAACAATGAGAGAGGTCTCCAGACGGATTCGTGGAGAGAAAAGAGAAACGAGACCAGGTGCAACAGACAGTCTCTGGGCTAATAAGAGGAGGCAAGTAATAGTAATAAGAAGGAGGAGCAACGGCGAAACTTGACACGGCGAGGGAACTTAGGGAAGTCGTGACATGTAAATTAAAAATGGAAAAGGCACCTTGGCTCCCGCCTGCTGGATACGATGCTCACTGCTTTTGTCTCATCTCGGCCTAGCGTCACACAATCTCTCCCACCTCACCTTTGCACCTTCTTCTCTCCCACCCTCGATGTACCTTTTCTATTCCGTACCTTTACCGTGATACTTTGCCTCAGGGTTCACCTCACGGTAAGAACGGTAAACAAGTATACTCCGTCAGGTACCTTACTGCCACAAGCAAAGAAAAAGAAAGAACCACAAGGACAATGATGTCTCTCCGTCCCATCTCGAGTCCCCCGGCACTTCCCTCCAAGTCTCTCGGACCTTGAGGCTTGCTCTCACATCACCGTCTCATCTCTGCTCACCTGTCCAGCCCATCTATTGGCTCCTTCGCCTCTGCGCCCCCCCTGTTGCGAGTCAAAAACAAGTCGAATTGGTTTCCGTCTCGCAGGCGGCCTTAGCCCCCGCCCCGTCGTCGACTTTTCCAGACCGACGGTCCTATCTTTACAACCATACGGAGTACTTTTCGCCAGATCGCCGTCATTAGCTCGCGACTTTGCCTACGTTGTAGAGTCTGCTTTACTAATTGCCTTTCTTTCCGTTTGTTGTCGTCCAGCCACACCCGCCATACAAACTCTCTACTCGCGAGGTCACACACACACACACACAGCCTCTCGGCATCACAGTTCCTGAAGCAAGGCCCTTCTCTCCCACACCTACAGGACTGGGAAGCGTCAGAGACCACCCCTCTCTCCACAGTCAAAAGTCCCAAACGCGAAAGAAGCGAAAGAAAGAAGAGAACATGGGATGGCCCGGACAACTCGCTGATCCGGGCGTAGACTGAACAGACATGGGCAATTCGCAACAACTCAACGAGCAAATCAGTGGACGAGAGCGAGGGGCGCTGACTAGTCGCCCACTTTCTCCTCTCTGCATATGCTAAAGCTTGGCTTCTCATTACTTTCCCAGCCTAAACTAATCTCCTTGTTGGTCCTCGGGCTCGTTTATCTGCAGGGCCGCTGGGGTCCATTCCCATGCTGCAGGGCTCCATCTCTTGGGCCTTCCTCTTACGAACAGACGACATGCGCCCGAGAGGCACCGTCTTTCAATAATATTTGCTGGTCATGTGAGTTGATGTTGTTTACAGTGACAGGTCCGAGTCTGCTTTCAACGTCACCACTCAGAAAGACATCTCCCGGAAGAGACAGTCCCCTTCGAAACCGTGTGAGACATACTTGTTCAAGCTTTCCTAGGACAATGCGCCCCGACTAGCCAACAGGAGACTCTGAGACACGGGGAACGGGCGAAGTCGATTGATTGACAGAACGAACCACGGCCAATTCTGAACTTTCGCATTCTTCTCCCCTTCCACCACTGAACATATCCGATGTTTTCACCTCAGCATGGTGTCATCTCTACGCTACTTTTCCAGGGTCCGCCTGGTACATCTGCCTTTGTGGCGAGCCAAAACCGCCTCAGCGCTCGGGCAAACCGCTGTCTCTGTAACTCTCTTCCCCAAAGAAGACACTCGGGAACCCAGAGACGGTTGTTTTGAGACGATTTTGCCTTTGGTCAGTACCCAACTTGGTTCTTTGTTCCACGCACTACCAACCACGTGAACCCGACAACCTCCCGATCTGGCTGGCCTAGCTGGCGGCTGGTCCAACCGCCAATTGGAATTTTGGGCTTAGGTTTCTTGCGGCTGATTTTCTAGGCTGTGTTGGTGGAGATGACGAAGCCTTGTCGATGCGCAAAATGGTTTCTCAGCGCTGGTCTTTCACAAGCCACCGTACCTTAGCAGTTGTTCTGCGCCGAAAGTTCGTGCTACCATACGAGATCCAGGAACACAAATCACCCCGTTCGTTTGCCTCCCTTCTGCCCCCATCGACTAGTGTCGTTAGTAGCGCCCTACCAGCTGCAAGGCACGAGACTACAGCGGCTGCGGGCGGTGCATCGCATATCACGGCATGGCATGGAAAACGCGGGTGTCCCGCGTGCCGTGGAGCCGCTGGGCCCGTTGAACACGAAAGGAAATCCTGTCGCAAGTGGTACTCCGCCAGAAGTCAACCACTTTGGATGCCCCATTACTGCCGTCCCCGTGACTGGCTCTTTACGATGGGGTTCAAAAAGATTGCACTTGCCAGCGGCCCAGCACATCGTATTTCGGCCGGGTGAATGGGTCCTGTCCAGCACAAGTGCTTGATTGTGATAGACTCGCATCCCCCTGCTGGGCCCCCACATGCAAATTATTACCTCACTCACCAAACGGCCCCCATCTTATTTGACTCTTGGCGGGGGGAAGGAATATTTCACTCACTAACCAGGGGGGGCGGGGGCATGGGAAGCAACCGACCGGTAGACACGGCCCCGCCCGGCACCTTGGTTCCGTGCCGTGATCGGGTCCGACGGCCGACCTTCCCGACCAACACTCACCGTTTGTGGCATCGCCACTACATTCTTGCCTGCACTATCCGGCATCTTCAACCGAGCCTTTTGCGTTCCAATGCAGGCTACGTGGCGTCGACCCCGGATTTGGGGGCCGGGCAGATGGCCCAGGGTACTCCAGAATGCCGTGGGCCGGCAATCGAAGCTCACCGTTGGCTAAGCCTAGCTGTCATCTTGATCTGTGTTTCTATTTTAAGCACCCTCTCACCACCGATGTTGCATTCTCGAGTTCATTGAAGCTCTTCAGAGGCTTCGCCATCACAAGATATGCAAGTCTCGGGGCTCCAGGCCAGTGCCGTATCCACAAACTCGACATTCTTGCCATTTCGCCGGCAACATCAACACCAACCACCACAATTGTGCGGCACTTCCACAGCCTGAGAGATCAACAGCCGCCATCCAGATCAACGAAGAAACATGTGAAAGGAGTCTGGCCCCATCCATCATGCGGGGTCGGATTGGACGGGATCGTTCCCGCGCTCACAGGGGCTGCGCCGCGCTCTGAATGCCCTCGATTGCCATTTCATACGCTTTCAGGTTGATTGTAATTTGCTGCCAAGAACTGGGACACTTTTTGATTACGTGGCTTATCGTGACGAAGACAGGTTGAGCCTCCAGCTATAATGACTATTTCCTACTTGTGGCTGGGAGATACTTGCAGTGTATATATGTGGTATGCCAGTCGGCTATATCGGAAGATGGAAGGATATAGGTGACGATCCCGTTGCCGTTTCCCGAGCCGTTCCCATCGATCAAACAAAGACACTGACGTAGGATTCCATCATAGATTAATCAGACAGCAGGTGGCATACATCAGAGACGAGGGCTAGAGAGCTGACGCAAAACATTGTTGTCTTTTCGCTCTCGAGAATCATCTTCGTACTTGAAGAATTCAATCACTTATCAAGGCACTCTAACAAGGACCGAACGACTTTTTGTGATCAGTAGTAAGATCCACAACAGTGTGATAGTTTACATATCTCCTGTATAGCCCGTAGTCTATTTCAAGGGGAATCTCCAGCCTACCTGTTCGACGGTGTGTAGTCCTCTGACTCCTTTCCATGATTCGACCTTGTCATTCTGAGATCTACACAGACAAACCATCTGTTTCCTGTGTGGCATCATACCTTTGAGCTATGTATGACTTTTCAAATCGTGATTCAAGGGTGACGAAGGCGCCGATCGCGTCTTCTCAAAAGGTAGACATGGTGGAGTTTGCGAGGAGGCGACAGCACAGTGAGACTTCTCCTCTGATGGATCATGTGTTCTACGAAAGATTCATTTGCGGTTCCAATGTAGGTCCGTCGGTAAACGATTTCGCGCCATCGAAGTTGCCTTTGCATTGAGATACGTTGCGAAGCAGCAATGTAGCGATCACCGATAGAGGCCGACAGGAACAATGATATTCCTTTTACGACCGGCATCAAGCTGAAACAAAAAAATCCTTGAATAGTTGACACGAGGTGTTCTGATTTAGTTCACATCGTCTTGTGGTCTCAGAAGGCGGCAGATCGAAGAGACGGTGTCCTGGTAGGTAGTTTCTCGTCTCCCCCCTTTGGAGAAGGGAGTGCGACGATAGAGGTTTTCAACGCTTACTACATTCCCCCGGAGTTTCCGAGCTAGATCTGGATGAACTCTTTGAAAGAGTTCACATAGTATGTGAGACTTTGGATCTGACCTGCTTCCAATACACATGGGCATTTGGGTCTGGTGAATCAGGTTACTACTTGGGAACGACACTGGGAGAGCATCATGGAATGGTAACGATACCCAGTAGAATTAGCAACTTGACTGATTGTATTTTTGCCTGAACATCAATAATAAATGCTGCGTCAGTCAATTGAGGATACATGAAGTACGTGTTCTCTTCGAGATTCCTAACACCGTCAACGGCTTGATGTTGTACTTGCTGATCAAAGGTCGTGGAAAGTCGTGTTCTCATTGAGTCCAGGTATTTGTTTCGTATTCTTTCTACGTTGTAAGCTGAGCCTGGATTTACGACCCTTCTACCACCGTTTCTATGAGTTGAGTCCTAACCCAGTTATCCTGGCTGTGACATGAAAGATGCCAAGAGCAGCATGAGTCAGGACGAATTATCAATGAGTTTGCGAGATTTGACTTAACGAATAAGGTAGGAAACGTATTATTTCACTGATGATATACAGCCATGCTTAGAAGTTGAAGGGAAATCACATATGTAGTCAAGCCTACCTTACATAGGTACTTGGTCAAGACCATAACTTGATCATACCCTCACACTGAATTCAGCGTCAACTTAGCGCTGAAAGCCCATTGAAAGTAAGTAAAGAAACTATAGAAGCTGCTCAGCTTATGCAATTCATTCAAGGTAAGGCTCGAGCTTCTGGAAAGCAGTGTTGACACCGCTACTTCGTCAGGGCAAAAGCAACGACCAAATGCAAGGGAGCAAATCAGAGACAAAGTAAACCCTGCCGCCATGCCCCCAACGGGCACCAACACACCGCCCCGCTGACTCATGAGGCGCCCAACGTTGACTCTTCAGCGGCATATGCCACCCCCAATTCTGCCGGCAGGAGCTTCCCCCCCACCACCATTGGATACCTTACCCTGCCGCGCAGTTACCACCTCACCTCAGTGTAGGTACTGCGTACAGCGAGTGTCACCGCGTCCCCCAACTCCCGCCGTGCCTGTCTGTGTCCGGTCCAGTCCCGTCAACCCCCTTCCTCCACCTCTCCCGCCTCTGAGGCTTGTGACTGTCCAGACCGCCCGTCCTAACCCGCTCTCATCCAGTCTGCCCCTCCTCTGCCCCCTTGCCGACCACCGCCGCCGTGCCCGTAGACCTACTGAAACTTTCGAGGCTAGCGAGCGCAGTTCTTGCTTCTCCCTTGGAGCCCTCCTTGACCGATACTCCATCTAATGTTGCCCCGCCTCCGACCATTTACCCAGGCCTTCTCACGACAACCTCCACTGACAAGATTCATACCCAAAAGCCAATCGTTTCGTTTCGCAAGCACAATGGCGCCAGGTAAGCTTCACCACTATCCTTCCATACATCGTCACTTCCTCACCCAAACCTCTGAATCACGGCCCAATTCACCTCTGCCCCTCCCACTTCTCTCCCTCTCCCAAGCCCGGTGCAAGACACATTCTCTCCCCAGAAGGAACGAGGAAACAAAGGAAGGCATAAACTTCACACAAGACTAACTCATCCAAAAATGACAGTCCTCCCCTCCGACCGCAGACCAATCGTCATCTCCGGCCCCTCGGGCGTCGGCAAGGGCACCCTCTACAAGCTCCTCTTCGAGCGCCACCCAGACTCCTTCGCCCTCTCCGTCTCCCACACCACCCGCGGCCCGCGACCCGGCGAGGCGGACGGCGTCGACTACCACTTTGTCACAAAGGACGCCTTTGACGACCTCGTCAGCAAGGACGGCTTCGTCGAGCACGCGACCTTTGGCAGCAACTCGTACGGCACCTCAAAGGCCACCATTGAGGAGCAGTCCGCCAAGGGCAAGCTCGTCGTTCTCGACATCGAGATGGAGGTACGTTTTTGCTTTATACACACCTCTTTCCCCTCCAACCAGGAATTTCCAATACTGACCGTGGGGTTCAAACATCTAGGGAGTCAAGCAAATCAAGACGTCAAACTTCCCCGCCCGCTACGTCTTCATCGCGCCCCCCTCAGAAGAAGTGCTCGAGAAGCGCCTCCGCGGCCGCGGCACCGAGAAGGAAGAAAACATCCAGAAGCGTCTCGCGCAAGCCAAGCTCGAGCTGGCCTACTCCAAAACACCCGGCGTTCACGATCTGGTTATTGTCAACGACGACCTCGAGAAGGCCTACAAGACTCTCGAGGACTTTGTCTACAACCCTTCTCAGTAGAGAGACCATGACAACGAGGGCGGATAAGAGAGATAGAGAGCGAGAGGGAGGTTCGGATCGGATGGCATGGTGACGGGGCGTTGGAAACTGAATATCCTTTAAGAGTTCACAAATGGTCTGTGGATTTTCTTCATAGCACGGGCGGTCATTGTGAGCATATATACACACATGAGAGCGTATAAAAGCAATCCATAGAGCCACATCTACACGTGGCAGAAACCTCTGGCTATTTATTGCCGTACTCGGGACAGAGGAATACACATCACAAGAAACATCCAAGCCCGCAAGTCATAAGCCATGTCGGTTGTATTCCACGAGGTATCGAAACGAACTCTCTATCAGAGTACGAATGGATTAAAGTGTAAGAAGAAAATGGGGGTACAAGTGAAGCCGAGCTTGAAATGCTGCTTTAAAAAAGCCGAAATAAGAAAACAGTAGAAGTGCGTCCAGCTGATGAGGCGGAAAGGGGGAATATTGGACTATTTTCGCCAGCACGAGTACTTAAACAACGACCATGAAGCCTAGAGAAGGGGGTATGGGCCTATATCCGTGCGCCACGCAAGCATATTCGAGCCTCCCATGCGGAATCACTTCCGCCAAGTTTTACCATGGACGTAGCGGTTGCTACCTCCCCTCAGCATTACTGGTCGATGCAGCATCCGCATGCTGTCGAGGCGGTACCGTGCCTGTTCTTTTGTTGGTCTGCGCATAACACCATGAGATTGAAAGTCGTCAGAAGCCCAGCTGCCCAAGAATATCATGGCCGTCAGGCGCCTCGAGTAGGTGGGGGTGGGATATCCGTAAACTAGTATCCGTTCAAGGTCATTCGTTGAGAGTTTCGGCTGAGCTCACGGTCAGCAGCAGGGCTGATGGGTCTGCTACCTCCACCGTGCGCGCTGCTCTCCTTGAGCGCAAGCAATTGCTTGGCACGGAAAGTCTCGTAGTGAATCTGCGAGGTGGTCTCGATGAGATCCTGGAGATGGGTGCGGAGAAGGAAGTTTCTCAGGTAGACGAATTCGCAGTGGTTCTCGTCCTCAACGTTGATGACACCCCACCGGTTCTGGCGACCGCGAACCTGCTTGCCGTTGACAATGATGGACTTTTCGGAGCCGACGACGGCGAAGGGAACGAGATCCTGTGGGGTCTATTAGCAATTGGAATGTGCGCGAGCCAAATGGCATGACTGACCTTGATCTGGGTGTTCAAGCTGCGCTCCTCGTCGTCAAACTCGTCGTTGTCGTACGGGTACATCTTGAGGTTGTGGAAAGCGAACTCCTCCTTGATACGCTCCTTGAACTCCTGGCGCTCCTCAAGAGTCAGGGTGTCGGACTTGGCAATAACGGGGACGACGTTGACGACATCGGACAGCTTCTTCAGGACGACAATGTCGATGGGCTTCAGGGAGTGGCCCGAGGGTTGAATGAAGAAGAGGCAGGCGTGGATGCGGGTGTCTTGGATGTAACGCTCTCGCTGAGCGGTGAGCTCCTTTCGCAAGTAAGCGGAGTGTTGGTCCTTGATGTACTTGACGATGGGATCCCAGCAGCGGTCGTTGTTGACCAGGTCGCCGTATCCGGGGGTGTCGACGATGTTGAGGCGCAGACGGACGCCATTCTCCTCGATCATGTGGGAGACGGCCTGGATCTCGGTGGTAGAGCGGACGGGCTCATCGGGCATCAAACGACCCTTGGAGTCGATGAGGTGGGAGGCGAAGATGGTGTTGATCAGGGTGGACTTGCCCAGACCAGTCTGGCCTATATCATGGAAACACGAGATGCAATTAGTCGATTGCCGACGCGACATAGGGGGACAATCCAGCTTGCTAGGCCAGTGATTGTGATCTGGGGTTGCGGGGAATAACTTACCGACACAGATGACGTTGAACTGGAAGCCTCTCTTCAGGAGCTTCTTCTCAATCTGGGACGTGATGCTGTCGAAACCGACATGGGTCTGGGGGAAGATGGTTTGAGGCTGCGCCATTGTGATAGCTTTTCCGCAAGGGAGCGAGAGTGAACGGTGCGCGTGAGTGTGTGCTTTTAAGGAGTGAAGTTGAGATACGTTTCTGTGTTCCAAGAAGGGTATCTAGTACTCGAACTCGAATTGCGGCCTCGTCAAGGGGGAGGAGAGACGGAGCTGGAGAAGGCGATGGGCAGGGAGAGAGGAAAAAGAGGATCACGAGGTTGGCGGATGTTTCTGAAGGACAGAAGCCGGTGAATGAGAATGAGCCCAGGTGGGCAAGTCAACCAAATGATTTGGCCCAACCAAGGGTAATTTCCTCTCTCGCTGGCACTTGCTTGCTACCCGTCCCCGTCCACCCCCCCAGTGCCCCCCGTGTCCTGTCTGCCAGGCACTGGCTGTCGCCGTTGGCTGCAGCTAATAGGTTGCTCCTTCCACTCCAGCAAACAAATAATTTCCCTGCAGGGAGGTAGGTGCAGGGGGTGTGGGAGGGAAAGGGGAAAAGGGGTCTCCATCACCTTGATTGGCTGATGGCGGTCTGTGCACCTTCAAAGCTGTGATTGGCTGGCAGATCTCAATTGACAGCTCCCCGGTCGCAAGCCGTTTTTTTTTTTCCGGCTTGGAATGGAACAAGCTTGAGCCTCGCGATGTGCACGACAGTGGTGTAGCAGCAGCTTCAACGTGGATACACATTTTCACGACAGAACATCTACGCAGCCACGAACCCTCGATACCCGGCAGCAAAACAAATCTCGGCCCGAATCAATATCGTCGTCTACAAAGAACCCCGGTTCTACTTTTGGCAGTCCCTGACTTCCCAACAACCCCTCCATTAGAGCTCGAAACGATCGATCACCATCCCAAAAAATGGCAGCCATCGCCATGGGCGCGCAGCCTTTGCGCATGACCTCCCTCTTCCCCCGCATCTCCGCGCCAGCCTTCGCTCAGTCACCAAGAATCCTCTCCCTCTACACACGCCAAGTCACCAACTCGTTCCTCCCGGCGCTCTCCTTCGCGCTCCCGGCTTTCAACCTCAACATCCCCGCCTGGCTCGGCGGCATCTGGGAGTCCATCCTGCGAGCGGTACCCAAGAAGAAGACCTCTCACTCGAAGAAGAGACACAGGCAGATGGCAGGCAAGGCGTTGCAGGATGTCAAGTCTCTGTGCAAGTGCCCAGGCTGCGGCCAGATCAAGAGGCAGCACGTGGTATGCCCACACTGCCTGAGCAGTACGTCTCCCTTGCAAGAACCGTTCTTCGTACACGTCAAACTAACAACCATTGTGCAGAGATCAAGGATATGTGGAAAGAGGAGAACCCCTCAGGAAAGTTCGTTTAAATCGCCCAATGGCTGTGTAACATTTCGAGACGTGTATATTCAAGTGTACAATTGGTTAGCATACTTTGGCGTTTGGGACAATCCATCACCTTCTTCCGACGTGCCCAGCTGTCATCAGACCGGTTTTTACTGGTCATGAAATAGAGTGAAATGCCGCTGAAGCTTTGAAGCAAGGCTCGCCTCTACATCCGCCCCGAGTGGCTTGAAATTGTAGGCTGATCATCAAGTGGCGAATAAAGGTCCTCGAACTTCGTCTGGAGGTTGCGAATGTGTTCATCAGCGCACCTTTACAATGAATTTCAATGTGGCAAGCTCAGGTTTATCTACATGCCGCCGGGAACGTGGGCAAAAAGCAGGCGTTTGAAGGAGCCTATCACTAGGTACACGGCAAACATCACTTGATCGATATCTCATGATGGACTCGGGTACAAACAGTCGGAACTCCGACAATTGTGGAAAATATTGGCAAAACAACATCCCTATGAACGTACATCTCGTCTGTAGACCAAGGTCGATGTAGAAGAATGTCTCGAGCGGGCACGGCTTTTGAATACCAAAAGCAGAACTCGGTTACAACACGGAAAAACTGGATCCACGCGGTTTCGATGGCCGGGCCCGCTGAGATGGGGCCATCGACATCAACCTCGGTGATAGACACAGGTTATGCTGAGTTCCATTGTCTGCTGCACTCATTTGATGATGCTACTTGATCTCCCAAAGTTTGGCGCCTACAGAGGATTACTTCCTAAGCGAACTTTTACATCTGTTCCGCCACGACTCTGATGTATTGACTTTAGTCTTGCCGCCAGGCCTCTTTTTCTTTCTAGCCTCCCCTCCTTAACAACCCAGCTCCAAGAACCAACCATCGGGTACTGGTTGGCTAATAGGATCAACAAAGACATGTTCAACGGAAGTAGGGGTTGTAACCTTAGACAAAGATGGAGTCCCAGTTTTATGCACTGGGGCAAGTCCTCCATTGTTCTGTGTGAATAACACGTGGTATTTGGAACAATAAGAACCAAAGCAAAGCGACAATGAAGCCGTGCACTCTGATAAATCATGATCAACTACGGCGAGCAAAGATATGGTCATAGATATGTTTTGAGAAGTCAATCTGCAGACAAGAGTGCGAACTGTATGTGCATCGGAATACCAAACTACATAATACAAGGACTGACTCTTCTAAAGTCAACCACAACTTGCAAGTAGACACAAACACGCCTATCTGATGCAACCAACAGAGGTCGCATAGACGTGGATAGAACGGCAAAGACACCTAATAAGTACGACTTTGGGACTGAATCAAGTTGCCGAAATGATATCACCTCAGCCGCCTCGAGACGACTCCAAGACCACCGGTCTGGCAGGCATTCCTATCCCAACGGAGCTTGTCCTGCAGATCGTGAAAGCCATTGGCCCACGACCGAAGCCAAAGCCAGCAAAACATCTAAGACTTCACGGTGCTCTCGAAGCCGAGGCCGACTCCGACTCCGATGACCTGAAGATAGTGGATGATTATTTTTACGAAGACCCCAATAAGCCAACGCCATCGAACGTTCTTGAAGGCATTACCGACCTCAAAAATTTGGCCATCACATGTAGGTCACTGTATCAAACGTTGAGGTGTGTGCTTTACCAGCGAAGTGGACAAGAGGATGACTGGTATGCTCTTCGATGGGCCAGCTTCAACGGCAACCTCCTTGCGTTGGAAGCGGCCGTCGAGGCCGGCGCATCAGTCAACTACGCCTTTGAGAAGACCGGAACCCCAATAGACATGATGAACTATGGACGCGTAGAAAGCACTTTTGGAAGCAACTTCCCCATACTGCAAAGGTCAGAGACGTACAACTTCGGCACACCCTTGCTCGCGGCGGCGTATGGCGACGTCACCCGGCGACATCAAGCAATCAAGTGGTTGCTCTCTCACGGCGCCGACCCAAACACCACAGACGCCAACGGGATCACGCCGCTGCATGTCGTATGTAGATGGGGCGTACGAGCGAGCGTGACCGTCGAGCTCCTTCTCAAGAAAGGCGCAGACGCCAATGCCCTCGGCCCTCGGGGATGGACGCCTCTCCACATGGCGTGCTACGCGCGGAGATGGCATCCTGATCCGGAGGACCCTCGACGACTGTCTCAGCAGAAGCAGGACCTGGCCATGATACCTACTGCAAAGGAGCTGATCAAAGCAGGGGCTGACTTGCGGGCCAGAACGACCTTGGGCGGAGCGAAGGAGTCTGGCGAGCCCTACATCGGTGGCTTGACGCCGTATGAGTTGGCTCTTTACTGTCAGAACGTTACAATGGTTGAGTTCTTCCGTGAGCAGGAAGCGATTTCTTCGACGAGGTGAGTTGAGCTCATGGAGTAACCCGGTAAGTTTGAGAGCTGGAAATTGTAGCTTTGAGAAGCGACTGCTAGAAACCCTTGTGATTTGTACAAAGAATTCAAGGGCGTTTTGACTTGTACAAAAGGCCATCGAAGGCTGAGGTGGAAACAGGAGCCATGTAAGCGGGCAGCATTGTTTCTTGAAGGCAAGTTGATCTCTCTGCGAGTAGTACTGTCATCATAGAATCAAATGGAAGGAAACTACTCTTCATAAGTGTTCCCCGAGATACATGTTTAGAAGATGAAAAAAGAATGAGGTTGAATAAAGTCGGGGCGCTGAGGTAAACTGAGCAAGGGTACTTGTTGGTGCCCCTCCATTGCCCCTCCTGCAGTGCCCCAGCTGCTCTTTGCAGGGGTCTTTTCTCGCAAATGTGTGATGTCAGCCCCCACCTTCCCGACCACATCGCGTCCATTACCTTCCTACTCACAACCGCGCATCAACTACAGCGGTACGAGCTTCGCATGGGCTGGTAATCATGGTACGACCTCAATTGTCTGTTCGTGTACGAAAAGGAAGCTAATCCTACCAGTCGAAACAATATTTGACCACACACACTGTGGATAATGGTGAGCTACCTATCAGCTAGAGCTTGAGAACCTCCGAATCATCGTCTCTAGAGCTTCATCTTGCTAACATGCAGCAACGTTAGCCCACATAACCGATATCTTCAGTTTGGCCACTACCTCAAGGGCCGTCTTATCTGCAAGCGGCTCATCAACCCTCCACATCCACGACACAGCCGACCCCACGATCCCCATCACGCAATCCATCAGCGGTGCACACAAGCTGGGCTGCCACCACATCTGCACCTCCCGCAATGGTCTGGTCGCCGCGAGTGCAGGCTTCGCCGGCGAGGTGAAGATCTGGGCCATCAACAAGGACACGAGCGAGTGGAAGCTCCACTCAGAGATCACGAACAAGGCGGCCAAGGCCGGCGAGGTATGGGCCATTGCGCTTAGCGAGGATGGAAAATTCCTGGCGGGTACGACCTACGACGGCCGGGTGAATGTGTGGGACGTTGGAGAAGAGGGCACGCCCAAGATTAGAGAGTACGAGACGGGAAGCCCTGGCCAGGGAAGCTTTGGTATGTCAGTCGACTTGAGCCGTGATGGGCGATACACTGCCAGTGGCCACCAGAACGGAGCTGTCTACGTCTTCAACAATGACAACGGAAAGTTGTTGTTCTCACTACCAGGTATACCCCCACCGAACGTTTTACTCGTAATGATTGTTTGCTAAAGAAATATCCCCAGGCCTGGTCAAATCTGTCCGCTCTGTCTCATTCTCCCCTGGAAACACCAGACTCGCTGCTGCTGGCGACTCATCCGTTATTGCTCTCTACGACATCAAGAATGGCGAGCAAGTCAGCAACATGACTGGCCACTCCTCATGGATCACATCTGTTGACTGGAACGACACGGGTGAATACTTGCTTAGCGGAGCGATGGACGGAAAGGTCAAGGTCTGGTCAGTGGAGCGTAGCGCCTGTGTCGCGACGCATAGCGAGACAGACAAGGCTTTGTGGGCTGTCAAGTGGCTCCCGAAGACTGGAAAGAACGAGTCTTTCTGTACGGCGGGCGCCAACAGGAGCATTTCATTCTATAGGGAAGCTACTGGTGCATAAAGGAGTAGGGGAACCAAAAAGTCAAGGAAGAGTCGGCGTGCATCCAAAGAACCCTGGAATATGAAACTTCCTGTGGCATATCCGAAGACAGACGATAGAGACATGTCGAAATGAACAACGAACAATCACGACGATGATGAGGACAGTGTCAGTAATGGCGTGTACCGCTCATTAGGCACAGTGAATCACGTGGTTTGGCTCCTA